>NC_044030.1:46516829-46820064 GCF_900496995.4 Aquila chrysaetos chrysaetos
AGCCCCTTACACTGCTTAGGGCTGCATCTACCCCCTTAGCAAGCAGCAACCATTTATCTTACATCTGTTAAACAAAAATGTACAGTACAAATGGCTTGCTGTGCACAGTGTCTTCAGGTGGGAGAGGGACCAGATGCAGTGGGATGCTGTAACATGCGCTGTCCAAGGAATCAGGTGTTGTCAGAGCTGCTGCCTGCTCCTGGCATCTTGCCGGAGGGGGGTATGGGAGAGGACTTGGGGAACCTCATAGACGAGATCTGTACCGGCTCTTTGCTTTGGGGAGCCAGTGACTGTCCATGCAGGCGATTTTGTTCACATTGGAGAGAATACTTGTGAAAGGGCAATAGGAGAGCTCCTAGGAAGCAGCCCCAGGGTGGCTTGGTAGAGTTGGAGGGTTCAGGCAGGATTTGGGAGGGGAGAGTGTATCAAGTTAAGCAAGTGCTTACATATGTGTAGAAACTTGAGAACAGGCCCTGCGGTCAAGTGAAACGAGGTTAAAGAAGAAAAAATATATGCTCTGGGGGGACTAAAGAGGATAGGTGTGATGTGCTGCTGGGTGAAGGACTGACTTGGCACAGTCCCTGATAGCTCTTCCAACTCTTGCTTGCAGCCTAGCTGCTGAGAATTAGTATCAGGAATGGGTTTTGTCTGATGTATATTGCCACTAGGTTAGGAAGATCATTTTCCAGATCATCTATGGAATGATATTTCAGACATGGATGCCCCAGCTTGTTTTGTTGTTCAGTTGTTTTGTTTTGGTTTGTTTTTTAAATTTTCTTTGTCTGTCTGTTTCACTTGTTTCTGTCATTGCATTCCAGGTTTCTGTGACTCCCGTATCTCCTGATCTTAGTTTTGATGTGTTAGTAAAGTCTCTAGGACCAGGCTTCTGTTTTGCTGTGATTTATTTATTGATGCCTCCTTTTTCTCCATATTGTTTCTTTGGCTTTTATTTTTTGCCTCCTTGTGCATTTTTAGCTTGTCATCACATCCTTTCTTTTGTTTTTATAGAGAAGGTTATGTTTTAGGCCCTGTTCCTAAAATATCCGTCCAGAGAGTAATTTTGAAATAATCCCATTGAGAGTGCCGGTGTGTTTAAATGTAGCTTTACATTTAGCACTTTTTTGAATCAGCAGATTTGTACATGTTAGTTTTACTACTTAGGAGTGTCTTTCTAGTCGTCATCTTTGAAACCAGAAATGCTTCAGAAGTTTTTGGGTGTGATGTGTTTTTTATGTATTGTTTTAAAATCTAAAGTGTAGAAATGACGTTAGAAAGTTCTGGTCTGTAAAACAACTAAATAGTCCTGCAGCATATTCCTGCCTGTGTAAATTATCTTGTCAATCAAATCGTCTGTCCACACCTATCAGTTCTGGAGGGCAAAACTTACTTAATAATCTGCTTTATACTGATATAACGTCTTTCTCTGAAGATTTAAAATAATTTTAAAATTGTCATTAAAAATGCCGCAAGACACGTGAAACGATGTTTGTGTGGGTATGGTGGGATATCAAGAGGTTAAATGACTTGCTTAACGAATGAGTGGCGGTCTGAATCTCCTGACCTAGCCCCAGAACAACTAGTCCTTTATAAATAAGTACTTTTATCCAGGAATGCAAAAGCAAAGCCTCTGACATTTATTATTCCGATGCGTGTCTGTTCCCAGGACATTACATTTCTGTGGATACATCTTATGAGGGTGAGAAAGCAGTGCTGTCGAGCCCTGAGCTGTACTCTGAGGAGTGGAGCTGTGTCAGACTGATTTATCAGATAGCAACGACTTCAGAGACTTCACCTGATCCCGCCAGGCTCAACCTGTACCTGAGGCAGGAGGGAGAGAGCTTTGATCGTTTGCTGTGGTCAGCCGAGGAGCCTTCAGACAGCTGGCTCATAGCTAGCTTAGATTTGACGAACAGCACAAAGAAATACAAGGTAAGCCCGCTTTTGGAAGATGCCACAGGCTTTCTGGTGCACGTGGACTGCTTTTCGGGCCCTATTCTTGCCTTTCGGCTCTAGGGCTGGCAGGGTGTGAGTCAGTCGACCCCTCTGTCCCTAAAATCAGTGAGCCGAGCTGTCCTGAGCCAGGCGGTCGGTGCTCTTCCCAGCGAACGTGAGGCACGGCCCACGGGAAGGGGCGGCCGGCTGAGCTGTGCGGTGAGGGTACCGCTCCTCACGGCAGCCCCGCGGGGCTGCTGGCATCCCGTAGCAGATACGGGACCTCCCAGATCCCGGGTCTGCAGCTGCCCTCCTTCCCCCCGTCCTCTGCGTCCTTCTGGGAGGAGTCGGAAGCTGGGTGCTTCTACCAAACCCCGCCACATCGCGTCCTTCATGATAACGTCCTGTGTAGCCACAGCTGAGGAATCTGGAGACCTGTACTCTTACGTGAAGTGTGGGATTTTTTGGCCTTGCCTCGTTGTCCTTCAGTGTGCCTCCTGTGCTCGAGGAAGGGCGCTGACTCCATCTTTAATGCATTCTGCCAAGCTCTTCCAGCAAAAGCACCTCTCCTGACTGTAAGGGTGATGAGCTCCCCACATGTATTTAATTTTTTCTCCTGTTTATCCTGTTTGAATGTCCAGGGTGATAACGGAAATACTGAAACCCTGAAATTCACAGTTTGGTTTATTTTCTGCAGATTGTACTGGAAGGTGAAATGAGACAAGATAAATCTGCCAGTGTAGCAGTTTTTGAAATTAAAATAACTCCTGGATATTGTATTGGTAAGTACTGTCTGCTCAGCTCTCATATTCTCTGCAGAGAAAAAAATGCCTTGTTGGCAGTTTTAAAACTGAATTAAAGGTCTGGGTTTAGAAGAACGACAATGGCTTTTTCCTCATTGAGAAGTAGGCTGCCATATTCGATACAGATATTTTTTAAGCTAAGGTTGCACACACTAATATGTGTTTTTATTCACCCATCTCTGTGATATAGGTAGCCATTTCACATACAATAATTCATTCTAAAGCTATTTATTGTTCAAGCAGGAACAAGTGTTATATTTTCACAAAACTAGATGGCTGCAAATATTAAAAGTAACAGCTGTGACATTATTTCTGCTGTCTGCCTGCTCATGTTTCCTTACAGTGACATCTTCCAGGCTCCAGAGTCAAAACTCTGTTGATATTTACACTTACAGCTATTTGCTCATGACATTTGCCAAAAACAGCTAATGAAGTTCAAAAATTTCAGTGGCTGGGAGGCTGGGAGACCTTTGCATTTCTAGGGAGTTCTGGCGGAGTCCAACCGAATTGTCACAATACTTTGACTCTGTGAAGGAAACACAGCAGTCTCATTACCACTATGAAACACTACTCCTGCTTCACTTCTAGCCATCCCTGATGTATAAGTGGAAGTTCTGCTCTGACTATTGAATACTACAAAGTAGTATATTTTACATTAATTTTATTTGACTCTAAATTACAGCAGCCCTATATTGCCAAATAATGAAAAGATAGAGTGGACCGAACAGGATGGAAAGGAAAATTTTATCAGAAATTGATCAAAAATTGTGGCTAAGTTTGCTTCCATTTATTATAAGCTGTTAATTGTTGCGTCCAGTTTTATAAATACAGGTGTTATCTGCACTGCCATATGTAAAACGATGCCAGTGTTTAGCAATAGCTTCTCTTCCAGTTTCTGTAATGAAATGTGTGCACTCAGCTGGTGATGTCTGCAATTGCAGAATGTGACTTTGAAGAAAATCATCTTTGTGGCTTTGTGAACCGCTGGAACCCCAATGTCAACTGGTTTGTTGGTGGAGGGAACATTCGCAATTCTCAGTCTATCCTGCCCAAAGACCACACACTTAACAGTGAACTGGGTAAGCAACAAATGTAGAACAGAACTATAGTGGAAAATTTGAGTCTGTGATCCACGTGTGACTCTTATACTGCAAATTATGATGTGAGTTGTTTCTTTTCTCCTGGCACTGGGTGGGGTAAGAATTACTTATGTGAAAAAAGGGATTAGAAAAAGATGGGGGGAATTTTCAGAAGTTCACACGAAGTTTCCTGTAAGCTTTATAATAAAGTTGTTATGCTAGGCTTCAAAATTACTCAAAATAAGGATAAAATTTTGGACAGAGAGGGGGAAAATTGATCTTTCTGTGGATTCTAAAAGTATGGGCCACAGTAAGCTTTAAAATCTTGTACTGCTGCTCTGTACATATGGCAGGGGTTTTCTTTCCAGTGGCTATTAGGAAAGTTGAGTAGGAAAGCTAAGGGATTGAAACATGTTTGGAGAATCTCAGGTTAAATTGCACATTGAGTAGGAAAGCTAAGGGATTGAAACATGTTTGGAGAATCTCAGGTTAAATTGCACAGTTTCGGAGTTTTGTTTGTTTCAGCCAAATGTGGTGCTGTTAATACAGTCCGTTGGAGGCAGAATGCTATAAAGACTTAAGAGGATTTTCAGCACCTTCCGTGTGTGAAATACTTGTCCTGGCTACCTTGTTGAGAGGAGAACGTTTTACATAGTCATAGAGAAGGGTTGGGGGATAGCTTAGCCTTTGATGGTAGTGTTGCATGAAGTACCACAGCAGGTGATGGTCAGGAGATCTGGCTGCTGCAGCACACTGTGCGTCTCAGACAATGTGACGCTTGTGATGGTGCAGGGAATTGTGTCATGAAAAGCAGAGTTGATCCTCTTTCCTTAACTCACACTGCTGTGTCTTTTTATTTATTTCACAATTGTGTGAGTTGAGTACAGAGTGTCAGTCCAGCCCTGCATCACCCCACGGCACCTAAATGCTGGTGAAATTTTGATGGAAGTTTAATTCACCACAACTTCAACAGCAGACAGTGGCTCTACCTATTAAATAAAGTACTGTATGTGATAGGAAACATCGCCATCTGGGAGGGTTCTGTTTTCTTGTAGCCACAGTGTTTCTTTTTCACACCAAACCCTCACTGTTGACCATTGACTGAGAAGACCCCAAGAAGCCAAAAGTCACAGAAGAGCCTTCTTTGTGCAAGAAGTGTGCTACGAAGGTGCATCAGCTAAGGAGATCATAATTAAGCAATGAAGTGTGGTAGAACTGCAAAGCAAAAATGAAGCCCAGAACTTCTCAGGCAAGTACCGCTGAAGAGTCACCAGTCCCCCGGCAGTGGGCAGGCTGGAGGAGACTACAGCCAAGCAAGCCCTTTCCCCTCCTTCCACTGGAGTGAAGCAAGAAGTGACATCTCCATGTTTGAGAACTCTATTGGCTAATTAACGTAGTGGTGTAGATAGATACAAACCTAATGGCACAGTTTGCAGTGTCTATGCTGAAGTAGTCTGTCAGTTTGACACTTCATTCTCCTCTAAGTTTTCTGCTTGTGAAGAACCATTTTTCCGTTCATCAACTGATACTGTTTGATGCTGTGTTTCTGGGAGTGTAGAAGAAGAAAAACTACGCATGCACAGCATATCCATGCAGGTGGATGTGTCCCATTTAAATCGAGATAGCTCTCCCAAAATCAAAGTCTGAGAAGCTGTACCCTTTGAAAATCCTGCAGGTCATACTGGCTGTTGAGGGGGAGGGAGTCTACTCATCTGTAATGCATTTTCCTGTTTATTAACATCTCCCAAAAGTCTTTTTTAAGGATTTTACAAAAAAACAGTCTATTCAGTAAAGATAAAACATTTAGAAACCAAATCCTAGATAGACCAAGCAGAATTATACAAGCAATGAAATGTGCAGAATAAAGGTTATTTGCCAATTCATTTGATATATTAAATGAACTGCTGAGTGTTCGTGTGAGGAAAATGTGAGGAAACACACGGCTTATTTAGTCTTGTTCATTTATTTGGGTTGCCTCAGTAAAAGTTGCACTTGGAAAAAGACTAAATACTATACTGAGCTGTTGGGAGGCAGGGTATTCACTCAGTTGTAACACATTTTTCCATTTATGAATGGCTCTCAAAATTCAGAGTGTTTTTACTTTCTTGAATATAAAGGTCTTGAGTAAAGACTTAAGAAAGAGCTGAGACTGACTGTTTTGCCAGTGGTATCTTAGCCAAACAACTTGGGTTGTACATAGGAGGAAAGGAGAAAAAAAAAATCTCTTAGAATTATTAAAATTTCCTAGGAATCAACCATTGTTGTCCAGGTTGTAGAGATACATGTCTAGTCCCTGCCCATCTCCTGATACTTCTTGTAAGTGGTGTTCATTAAAGAGTGTCCTTATACCAAGTTTCTTTTATACTTTTAGGTCACTACATGTATGTGGACTCTGTTTACGTCAAACATTTTCAGGAAGTGGCCCAGCTAATCTCACCGAAGACCACAGCCCCAATGTCTGGCTGCTTATCTTTTTATTATCAACTTAAGCAGGAGAGTAGCATTGTTTTTACCGTTTACTTGAGAGACACGAGTGGCTTTTATGAAGAGATCTGGAAAACAGACAGTGCACTGAGCGCGGACTGGGCGCTAGCAGAAGTTGACTTCAATGCGCCATACCCCATGGAGGTAAAGCAATCGTTCCTGTACAGTCCAGCTACGACTTCAGGTTGCATCAGACAGCACTGCTGACTCAGGCTAAGTCAGGAACATGGCAGTGGCTGTCCAGTATCTGAAAGATGGTTATAAAGATGCTGGTGGTCTGTTGTTTCCTTTGTCCACTGTATAAGCATCAAGGAGGTACCGCCTTCCATACTGGTGCTTGATTTCAGCAAAGATCAAGTCAGGTGGTGAAGTGCTTGATCAGAATACCTTGGGAGGTTGTAGAGTCCTACAGATGCGAGGTCTTTCAGTTCCTACTAAATAATGTCGATGCTCTCTCAGTCCCATATTTCTGTGACTCGATGATCCATTTTTGAGGATGCTGAGTACCATAAAATAATGCATGCCTCCCACTACAGCATAAAAATTAAAAAAATATTCGAGGTCTATTCTCTACCTTGTACAACGCTGCAATTCAGTCTTTCTGTGCTTTCACAAGATAAGAGTCCAAACTTGGGTCCTAGTAGCACAGTAGTCCTTAGGTGTGAAAATCAGCTCCTATGGTTACTATAATTGATTTCAAAAGTATCAGAAAGAAATTGAATGCTTTATTCCTTAGTGTTTACTGAAAAAAATGCCAAATCTTAGAATATACATTTTATATATATATGTATGTATTAAAAAAGATATATACACACACATACATATGTATAAAATTGTGTGTGTGTGTATGTATATATACATACACGCATATATACATTGTATCTTTATATATATGTAAAATCTATATTCTTATATATAATACATATATAAATATCAGAAGATTGAAATAAACAGTGTTTATAGATTGTATATACACATATATACTTACATGTATACAAATATATGATACATATTTTATACATATATATGTGATTTTTTATATATATATATACACACACACACACACTTTATACCTATATATATATACTTCTAATACTAGGATTACAAATAAATCGGCTTTCATTCTACTTGCTTTAACTCCACATAAGTTATTTTTTTTAATTCACTGTAAGCCTGCAGATTTTCAGGATTTATTAGGGGTAAAGCTAATTTTCATCAGATGTTACATAGTCCTTTTATACTCTGTAAAGTCATTGACCAAGTCATCCACTTGAATTGTCAGACTTCAAATGGTATGGGAAAGGAGATTAGGTCTGATAAGGTCTCATAATACTAAATGATAAGTGAATTACTTATTTAATAAAGTAACATGCAAGGGAAAAAACAGTCCTAGCACTATAGATGGAAATTAATTAATGAGCTTGGCATTACTGTGGTTAGTTTTGTGAAAATATCCTCTCAGTTCTTAGTGGCATTCATAAAACCATCCGGAATGTTGGAAACTATACTGGAATAAATAGCAAAACAGAGGATGTTGTACCACTGGATGAATGCACAGGGTAACCCTGTGTTCAGCAGAGTATGCAGCTCCAACCCTTTCAGTTAAAAAAGAATATCCTAGAACTACAAGAGGGAGATGGGGATAATCAAAAGTATGGAGAAGTTATGTTAATGAAATAACACTTTTCAGCCTGTAGAAAAAGTGACTGAAGTAGAATATGGTAGAGGTCCATAAAAATCGTGAATGACACAGAAAGGATTAACCGTTCCCTTTTTCTCATAGTTTATGTTGCTGTTCCAAATTCTTAATTACCAGGTATCTGTTTTAAAATAAAACAAAGGGACAATTTTTTCCTACATCACATAACTGTAGAACTCGCTTCCACAGCATACTATGGATACCATTATTTTCATCAGTTAAAAAACCTATTAGACAAATTAATGGGAAAGAAAGAATCCATCAGGAATGCAATGTGAGGGAGCAAGAACTGATAACTTGTCATTGTCTTCAGTTCTTTCTGCAGATACCATTATTCTCATCAGTTAAAAAACCTATTAGACAAATTAATGGGAAAGAAAGAATCCATCAGGAATGCAATGTGAGGGAGCAAGAACTGATAACTTGTCATTGTCTTCAGTTCTTTCTGCAGGTGGCCTCTGTTGGAAAGAGGACACTGGGCTAGATGGGCCTTTATTCTATTCCAGGAATTTTTATGTAATCCAACAGAGTCACTATTTTAGAGATCACTTTATAGAAATAAGATTAAACCTTGCATATAATTTCTTCTGTTGCTTCAAGAAGGTCTTCCTCTTTGTTTCATCTGGCTAAAGGAGATCGCTTGGGATTCTTTCACAGCAATCCTAGTTTGGCTCCCATCCCTAGGCGAGACATCACAGGCATTGCTTTCACTGAACAGGATCTTGCTCTGGAAGCATCTGTCCTTATATCCTTGTTTTGTCCCTGGGGTTGCCTTGTGATTCAGACCTTTTCTCAAAGTTTTCCTGTAACTCAGAGCTTTGTTACTTAAGAGAAATTTTAAGACACTTCCTCAAGAGTTATAGACTGTCCTCCACTTACTTGAGGAAGTGATGTCCACTGGGAATGGCTAAGTACAAACATTGTTTGATTTTTGTGGTAAATAAAACATAGCAATAGCTTTTTGGTTCTTATCTTAACTAATTTTTTTAAAGGATATCTTCCCTGCCAGCTGATGCCAAAGCACAGGTTTCAGTGTCTGAGGTTGTTTAGAGAAAACAGTAAAAATTAATATTGTAACAGCAGAGTAATCCATACAGTTTGGTTTTAGCTCTTGATCCAGCTAGATTCTAGATACAGTAATAATTAGGCAGCTTTGGAGTTCTAGTCAATACAGACTGATGACCCTGAATACTGGCTTTGTATGGTATCATGACAGTAGCCTTACTGCATCTTTAAAACTGATGCTTCATAAAGCAGCAGAAGAGCTATGTACCCCTTGATTTTCCCTTGACCTTGAGTGGACAAAGATCTGGTGCCAGGGTCAGGCTCTGATGTATATCCCCAATAAGTGATATAATTTAATTTGTCCTAACACCTGCAGTGCTATCTGAGATGCCCTGGAGTCTGTCTGGGACATCTGATCAGAATTCTGTAATATGAAGATGTGTACCAAAATTATTGTTGTGTATATGGTAGATGAATAACAAACAATTATAATTTCCAGGTAATATTTGAAGTTGCTTTCAATAGTGCCAAGGGAGGTTATGTTGCCCTTGATGACATTTCTTTCTCTCCGGTTTACTGCAGCAATCAGACAGGTATGAGTTCTTATTGCTATTTACCTTCCTTGTTTTCCCTCTTTGCTTTGCCCCTCTGAACCATCTGTCAGTACTTGCAATATTTGGTAGTGATGTGCAGATGCTACCTTCTCATTGGACCAGCACAATTGGGCTCCTCTTCCTCCTGGCAACAAAACAGCAGATAAACACTAATGCCATTTGTTTGATCCAGAAACCAGTCCTTAATGCTTTCTCTCCAAAGACCTTGCCCCAGGGATCTGCAATGGGAGCACTGGACTGAATGCTTTATTTACATCACCCCAGCTTTTGAACAAGTTACCACTTGCAGGCCTGTCATGGAAAGAGAGGGGGATTTCCCTGGGTGTAATGGTATGAGGAAGAAAATGTCCTGGGCTTTTCATTATTGCTAATGTAGGGAATATCTTCTTCCATGCCACATGCCCTGAGGTGTTCTTCAGAGCCAAAACAGGAGCCTTACCTTCCTGTCTTCACTCTTCCAGGAGGTATTATTCATCTCAGAGTGGCGTGTCTGTCAGGATTTTATTAGGTTTTCACAGCAGCAGAAGTCAGCTGAATCCATGTGACCTCTGCTGTAGAGGCACTTGGGACAAAGGACTTTATCATTTGTGAATGCAGCCTCTTAAATAGCTGTGTACTGGTTGCTTGGGTTTTACTGTAACACTAAGCAATAGGCAAAAGTAGATTAGTGGTTTCCCACTGAGTCCATCCATTCTTTTAGTCTCAAGTTTGAATTTTTGGCTAATGTTCTGAAGTGATCAAGGAGAAAGAGAGTTTTTGCCCCTTTGTATCTGCTTGGAGTCTCTGCTAGCTTTACCTGCACTGCTCAAGTATCAATACGAGGTAGATTGCAGATATGTTACTAATCCATGACTCTTGGCTCAGTAAATCTAGTAGTTTCATTAACTCCTCAATGCCTGTTTCTGGTTTTGCTTTGTTTTGCAACAAAAGTCCTGAGTTATGTTTGCAGTACGCCATGGAATGGAGCTGTGTGCTCATCTGTGTTCTCCATTTTAATTTTCAGATGGCTTATATGTGTTGAGGTATGGGATAAATTTTATAGTATTTTCTGCCCTAACCCTGATTTAGTCTTGCTATCATGGCCGATGTTCAGATCTACTTTGACTGGTAAATTTGATAGGTTCAGTTAGAGCTTTGCCTATTAACTGTGATTTTGAAGTTTCAGGGTGTTTTTTCTGTTTGAGAAATGAATGTCAATCATTTGCTTTATATTTTGTTGAACTACAACAAAGCTGTTTAATCATTCAGACTTAAGTCCTTTTTCCATCTTCAGTTGTTTTGTGTAGAGATGTTAAAAGGCAAGAGATCTTCATTCTTGTAGTCAGCCACAGCAGTGTATATAACAGCATTAAGTTTTTTCCTTATTTTTCTGGAAGTTTGTGTCAACAAAGGTCTCAATGTTAGCCAAACTGAGGGAAAAGGTACCAGAGTATTAAACTTTCTCACCAAAGGGTGAATCTTTAATGCTGCATGGACCTGGTATTGCTCCAACTGTGTTTGCTTTAGCTAGGAAAGCAGTGAAGGGAGGCCAGGGCTGCCTCCTTTTTCTCTGTAGGCAGAGAAAGAGACACGGGCAGTGCTTAGATCTGGCTTATTTGAGGCTGAAAAGCCCACAGGCATCTCTCCAATGCCAAGATTTTCCTTCTCCTGAAGCTGATCACCTGCGTCCCTGCACTTGCCAGGAAGCCCCTCTTAGCCTCCGTGCAGAAGGGTTGTGCATGCTGCCGTAGAGTGATGCTCACAGGGTCCTGACTCCTGACGTAGCCAAAAATTGCATGATGGCTTTGGGTTGTGCCCCTCCTTCCCCCAGCACCTGGTATGAGTGACTGATGAGGCTTTTGAAGAAGTAGAAATTTTTTACTTAAAAGCACCCATTCACCAGCAGGATTTTTTCAGACTAAGGCAAATCCTGACCCATGAATTCCACATCACAGGTCAAGAGGGAGCCATCAGCAGGGCTGGGGAGCTTAGCTTAGCTTTTAATCAACTTCACTATAAACAATTCAGCTTTCTTTGCTGCAGTGCTAAAATGAGTGAGGCATAGCTCCAGAGGTCAGCAGCCATGAGATGGTACATGAACCAAAAGCTATTTGACTTACACACTTATGGCATGCATATGCACACACGTTATACATGACTACAAAAGGGTTTTTTGAAAAATGTTCTTTAAAAGAATATTAAATGTTGCTGTTAGAAGGTTATCCCCTTGGAAACTGAAATGAAAATATCACACCCATGTGCACATACATGCACACTCATGCTCATTTTGTCCAAATATCTTTTGAATGAAGGAGGAGGGTGAAAACAAATCATGTGAATGTCTTTGTGCATTATGTCCTGAAGGAGGAATCTTCTCTTAATATCTGTAGCTTATTTATATTTTATAGGCACTGTGAAGGAGGTTTCCTCCCAGCTCTAGCAAAAATGTAAGAAAATAACACCCACTTGTGACAGAAAATTGATAGTTTGATATCATTGTGACTTTGCAGAATGTATGTGTAATATCTTTGCACACGCTTATCTTCTGTACTGCAAAGAAAGATGAAATAGAGTATTTTTTGGCATCCTTGTGCTTCAAATACCTATGCTTATTATACTGTGCTCTTCCTAACAGAACATATTCATCTGTCTTTTAGGACCGCCTTTCAATCCTGCTGAGGCAGGTTGCAATTTTGAGGAAGATCTGTGTAATTTTTACCAGGATCACAAAGATGGCCCAGGATGGAGCCGAGTGAAAGTGAAGCGTAACGTGTATAGAGCAGGAGATCACACTACGGGATTTGGTAAATCAAAATTCCTTTTCACTAGAAGAGTCAAACTGGATATAAAGGTTAACCTGTTGTATCCTTGTTCACTCTGTTAAATAATGTCATCAGCACACTGTTTAGATTGCCTCACTGCAACTCCCTGCCATTAAAAATCAGTGTACACTGTTCTGTCCTATCTGGGACTCTGGCTGTGCCTCCCCACATGTAAAGGGGGAAAGTCACCTATTGAATAGTCACTCAAGGCTGTAAATCAGAGTATCTTCACTATACTGATCTGTAGTCACTGAAGGGAAGATTCCACAAAAATATGCAAGCAAATACAATAGTAGCTTAACACATTGCTTTTAACATAGAGGAATGGTGGGCTCTTAGCTCTTCCAGGATTACGATAGTTGGTATTTTTAAGGGAAAAATGTGAAATGTTGTGTAGTGAAAGGCCTGATAATAAATTCTGAAACTCACACATCTCTGTGTAGAGTATTCATGGTTCTTAATCATAGGTGCAAAAGTCTCACCTCTTTACACTTGGTGCAGGCAATAATAGGCCTTGTGCCCCATCCTTCATTCTTTAGTCTTGGAGTGGTACCAGGTTTCCAGTGAGGCCAGCAGGCCAGAGAATTTTTGATTGTAAATTTGAAAAGTGCTTATTTCTGGTAACTTAGCCATGTGCCAGTTTAGCTTGAAGTAGCTGGGAAGCTTTTAGAAAAATTCTTGTTTCCTTTCAAACAAAGTGTGATAATCTGTTTCCTGCCAGTAGCAACTGTTTTTATAACTAAAGCCTGATGCAATAATGGAAGCTGCTTTAATAGCAAATCAGCTGTGCTAACTGTGTATTAGAAGTACTCAATAATTGCACTGTCTTGCAGGTTATTACTTGTTGGCGAACACAAAGTTTACATCACAGCCTGGGTACCTTGGACGTCTGTATGGCCCGACCCTGCCAGGAAACTTGCAGTTTTGTCTGCGTTTTTATTATGCCTTATATGGGTTTTTCAAAATGAGTGGCACTCTTGCTGTTTATATCTTTGAGGAGAATCATGTTGTTCAAGAGAAAATCTGGTCTGTCTTGGACTCTCCAAAGGGAGTTTGGACTCAAGCTGAAATCTCCTTCAAAAAGCCTATGCCTTGTAAGGTAAGAGCCAGCTCTTCAAATCTGCTGAATTCTGAATGGAGATTTTCCTTGCCTTTTCCTCTCCAAAGTTCTTTGTTATCTGTAATCCTAAGTGAGTTATACCTGCAAAGTGAAACAGAGTTCCCCAGGCAGTACAGTGGGGAGTGGAGTATTTCTTCAGAGCCTGGCTCCCATGGGAGCCCCGATAAAGGGGCTTCATACCAGAAATGGGGCAGTGTTGCTCTGGTGTCCTCAACTGTAGTCACACTATTTGTGGAGATTTCACCTGAGGAGCTCTAATGAGAGCTGGTTGTGTTTTGGTTTCTCAGCAGGCTCCACAGTCAGTCTTGTTTGTTTGTTTGTTTCCTATGTGATTCTCATCACTGTACTCAGTTACAGATTTTAATTAATCTAAAAAGTCAGTACTGGTAAGTTCTGGTCAAAATGGGGAGCTGATCCTATTTTCCTAAACTCAACCACTGGCTTAAAATACGAAACCAGAAGGCAGTGTAATTTAGAGGAATGGACTTGAACTATTTGCAATGTCTGTTTGGACAGGTCACTTCATTATCTCAGCAAGTTAATAAGAATAACAAATATTTCACATCACCTCTTGAGTAAGTCCTCAAGCTGCTGTTATTCCTCAGCTCCACTCTTTTTACAAAGACTGACTTTTACACAAATTTGTGTAGGTGCTACTTCTGCAGTTATCCTGATTGCTGTAATGGGTTTTCACTAACTGTGGGTCATCTAAGGAGGACCAGATGGATCGTTACCTGATGACACTGAGATAAATCCAGCTTTTTTTCAGTGCAGTAGTACTGTGAACATATGAACGAAAGCTTGTCTTGTAACTCAAGTATTTCTAAATTACAGACAAACATCTTAAGCATTTTCCCCACTATAAAGTAATTTTTCAAGTGGCAGTAGTTATTGAGCTTAACTTTTCTGGAAAAAAAAAAAAAAAAAGTGGTTTTCTTTGAAGTAAATACACTGTAAAAGAAAAAGTTGACCAGAAAAAAAGGTGCCTAAATGTGTTAAAAGGGAAATTTACGCTGAGAATTTCAGTCCTTATTGTTGGCTAGTGTTTTCTCTCAGAGATCTGATACCTTAAAAAATTAATGTGATTTTTATGTATGTTTTTTAATGCATTAAACATAATAGAATTTCTAATTCCCTTTCAACTGATATAGAAAAAATAATTTTATTACTGCCCAGCAAGTGCATGATAGAAAAGTCTCTCATATTATCATCCCAAAATACTTCCAGAAAAGTATTTTTCTCTTTTTTTTAAATCATGAAAAGGTATTGGTTAAAAAGGCAAGCTTATAACATACTTTTGCCATCTCCTGTTTACGTATTTCTTCATTAATTCCAAAAAGGTTCAATAGATTGTGTAACGTAATACACTGTATGAGTAGTGATGACAGCTGAGCATGACTGTTAAAAATGGTTTACAGCCTTGTAGGTGGCAAATTTTTTAGCATCTGACATTTACATGGAAAATCTTTTCCAATATGAATTTATGAGGAACTATTTTTATGTTTTCCTAGAAATTAGTCTATCTAAAACACTTGTGAAGAAGCTTGCCTGGGATGGAAATCTTTTCATGAATTGCAGCTTTCATGTCTGTAGTTACCAGTCTGTCTGTAGGCAGTAACAGATGGGGAAAGCAGCACAGAGGAAAATAAAGAAGTCAAGGGAATATCCTCACTGCTTCTGAGCCCGAAGGTCTGCAGCAGGGAAGAAACCCTGTGCTCTGCAGCAGGAGGGTTTGTTGGCCTCTGGCAATTCTCAAAAACCTTCAGTGGGTCCTTCAGGTCTTGTGATGGGAAAGCCTACTTTCCCATGGAAACAAGTTGCAAAATGATTCTGTTGAGGAGGCATTTCTCAAATATCACAAAAAGTGAGATTTATTGAGCTTTAGAGAACTTGGCATCTGTTCAGCATATCATAATTCAAACACCCCTTAGCCAAATAACTATGTATTTGGCAGTGAGGTGGGGTGTGAAGTTCTACCTTAGCCTTGTTTTAAACCTATTGTCTCACACTGTCTTTTTTCCTGGATTGGAAAATTAAATTGGGTTTAGAGTAGGGATTAAGTTGCAGTTTTGCATATGTAGTAGATGCCATTAGTACATAATAAATCATGTGCAAGCTATAATGTGCTGAACTTTGTATAACGTTTTTATGTTTTTCACGATGGCTGTGTATATACACCATCAGTTTATAAAGTTTTGCTTAGACAAATAGTAGATGGAAGACAATGGGTGAAGTCCTGAAGCATGTTATTATGGAAAAGTATATCAAGATATGTTTACAGTTGACAAGGTAGCATACGAAAGACAAATGATGCCAAAGTTTAAGAGTGTGTCTGCTTGCCATAAGGCAAGGGTGAAAAACTGGTGTAGTTACCAGATGTCTGCTTGTAATATTCACAGGCAGGCTTGAATGAAGTTGAACAGTGAACCCAATTCTGGCTTTTCCTTGCAATCTCATGCCCAACTCTTTAGCCTTAATAATTTAAAAGGTCCTTTCGTGCTTTATTTTATTTGTTTCTCCTTTTCCAAGCCAACAGAAGGAAATAAAGGAGCATTGTGTATAAAGCATTGTATAAACACTTGGGTTAGTTATCTGTAAAGATGTGTCTGCCTAGGACCTAGTGGAATAGCTGACAAGGAACACTCATTTCAGCAGCTGTCTTCATTGTAGGCCAGAGATAGAAGTGCATCAGAGCATGTTTCGCCTGACAGCAAGGAGTGGTGGGAACCAGCAAGTCAGGGATTACACTTCAGTCTCTGGAGGGAGAGGCAGTATAAAGAAACATGAGAGAAACAACCTCGCTGAAGCTTGACCTTTCTTGTCCTGTCTCCTCCAAGCTGTCCTTGTGTCTTTTGCCTCCTCACTGATGCATCTTTGTCTTATCTATCCTGCCCTGTAGGCAGCAATTCCGCACCCCCCCCCCCCTCCCCTGTCATCCCCCCCGCCCCATTCCCTATCTTACTCCTCAGCTGTGGACAGTCCAATTTTTTTCCTTCTAATCCTGTCCATGTCCCAGACTGTTTGCCCTGCTTGTCTGAGTTCTTACAAATTTTAGGTTTTCAAAAACTAATAACTTGACAGAAAGCACAGTTCTGGCACAAAGACCAAACCCTGACACTTTTCATGTTCCTACTCCAAAGCCTAGGAGTGCCCAAGCTTTTCAAAGAATTTTTTAAATAGGGGCAAAATAAAACCTTTTTTCCTAGCCTTGTTCTCGGAAATGATGGAACTGTTTTGGCTTAAATCTTCCAAAACAAGCCCGAAGCAAGGACCCAGCATGGAAAGTCTGAGCTGAAATCATTGTGTCTTGGCAGTGTTACAAGCAAGTGAAAAACAGTTTTTTAATGGAGTGAGGTGGTCTCAAAATAAGGTAGGGCTACCACCTTTCCTCTAATACAGATGTGGTGGCTGATGTGCCCATTGTATTGTCTTCTGAGATGCACTATGTCTAGACTTGGATGATAAGAAGCTGTAGGCATGCACAGTAGTTTGGTTGATCAACTTCTTGGTGACTCAGTGTACTTGTAGATAGGGTCAGCGCCTGTGGAAACAGTAAACAGTCTCCTGCCAGTTCCTTAATGGCTAGTGAAGTCAGTAAGGCAGGTGTAATGCTGCTTTGGCCAGGGAGTCCTGAAGGTCATAATGATTTTGCAGCCAGAAAACAATTGTTCTAAAATACCTGATTACCTATGTCCTTCATCTTTCTTCTACTATGAATCCTACTCCCAAGGCTTTGAAAACAATACAAAATCTGTCTGATGTGTTTTAATTTTGGTAACATATTTGTTTGCATCAGGACAATAAAAAGGCTCAGATTTTCATCTCTTGGTTTGTGTAATGGTTTTTGCAAGTTCTTTTTGAATTAGCTAACTGCAGTCTGGCATGGATCGTTGGCTTGAGTTCTATGAGCAGGAAACATGAAGCTGGCCAACAGGCTTTAATATGACACTTTGAAAATACCATGTTGAAAAGGTTAGGTGGGTATGATCCAGCTAAGCAAGTCATAAATGTTTATACATATATATATATATGTATATTTGTGTACATACTGCAAATACATATGCTATATAATGCTAGCAAGAAGGCAGGAAATTTAAAATCCTGATTTCTCAATTTGTACTTGAGGCACTCTCTCTTTTAGATAGTGTAAGTACCTATGATCCTATACACATACAGTATTGTTTTTATACTCTGTAGTGCCTGGGGAATAAATGTGGGAAGGTAGAAATAAAAAAAACACCTCCTAACATTTTTAAAAATAAATGAAACCCTTCATGCTTTGTTGTATAAGCCTCTTAAAGGGCAGCATAAAAATCTGAGTCTGAAATATGTGGATTCTTTTGATCTGATTGAAAGTACTGAAACTGATCTTGCAGGCCAATACATGGCAGAAAAATGTCAGAGCTAACTGAAAGAAAAATTCACATATGGCATATGTAACCTGGAGATGCTCACATGCACCGTGGAGCAAGTATCTGCACTTTGATACTCTGTGTGTGTTTGTGTGTATATGCTGCCATGGAAAGATATTTCTTCTATGCAACTTCACAGCAAAGTTCAAATGCCTAGATTAAAATGAAGGTTTGAGTGCAGTTGGGTCTACTTACAGCCATTCTGTTCATTTCTGCTAGATTTGCTTCACCATTCTGAAGCTCAGGTTTTCAAAAGCAAACATCTGATGTTTTTTATCCATTCATGCAAGTTTTTGCAATGTTACCTAGCACTGTAGTGCTTGAATACCTCCCCAGGGTTCAAAAACAAATCCTCGGAAAGGTAGCTGACATCATAACAGCCCACCCTACTTCCATCAGAGTCGTTGTGGCAGCATTTCTTGGGTTTTAATTCTTTCAATGTACTTTTCTTCCTCTCTGATTTTTTTTTTCCTCACTCTCCTTGAGTTCCTCTGTTTGTTTTCACCCATCCTCTGTAACTAATTTTAGTTGCAGTTGTGAGAAAGCAGAATCAAATGAGTGAGTGTTGCACTTCAATATTTACATGTTTTAAAACAAACAAAAGGGAGGACTTTCTTGGGAATGACTAAACACTGAAATCCTTTGCTGCAGGATGCTGTGGAAGCTAATAGTATACATACACATAAAAAGGGATTAGGCAAATTCATGGAAAACAGACCTCACAGTGACCATAAACACAGTGGTACAGGTGTGACCTCCAGTTCAGCAAGTTCTTCAACTCTCTGGGGGCTGAACATAATATAATGGCACAAATAGCTTTATGGTTGATTTGTTTCTTGTACTGCTGTCCCTAAACATCCATTATTACCCCTCTGCCTTCCTAGGGCTTGGGAGGAGTGTCTTTGGACCTTTGTTCTCACATCATCACTGTGATGATGCTCAATATTAAATTATTCTAGCATTTGTCTTTGCTGCTGAGAAATTTGTCTCCTGCTTGTCCACTGAAGTCGTAGGTAAATGACTAAAGCAATCTTGGATATATGATGAAGTCCTAGATCCCTGCGACCAAGTATAAAGGGGACAGTTCTCCACTCAGATACCAAGTGGAGGAGAGGAGACGTCCTAGTCCTCATCCCCTCCTCCTCCTCTGAGAAACCCTCACTTGTGTCAAATAAAGGAGCTTTTTGGTACTGTTCTGACATGACCTTGATCAGTCTTCCCACGATAAGGTATGCAACCTAAAGAGGTTGGAATGGGCTGCAGTTTTATAGTATGGCCCTTCTGTCCTTCCGTCTCTCAGCTCTAAAACAAGAAACTTCTTAAAGAACAGCCACTGGAAATGCCAATTTACAATAAGAAGGTTAGGGTCTGAAAATAGTAGGATTAGTGCTTGCAAAATGTGAACGCCACTGTATTGTGGTGGTTGATATACTGTTATGGAAACAACATACTGGAAACTAAAAATTGTTCAGGTTAGAAAGTGTGACTTAAGTGGCCTGCATCTTCACAGTAGCTAAGCAAGGAGATAACTTGCATGAAATATTACATACCTCATTTTGGTATCAGTGATATTTAACTGACACTTCCTTTTTTTGCTTAGTTTTTGTTCTGGGTACTTAATATTGTGATATTACAATGCCACATCATCTGACAAGTCTCCTAAGTCTAAAGGCAAGAACCTTTCCCTCTTATAAAAAGAGCCAAGGAAACTGTTTCACTGAAAAGAAGATCGAGCCATAATAGCAGATTTCTGGAAATCTAGGAGGGCCCTGGGGGACAGCTGAGGATATCGGTGTCCTGTATACATTTCTGTACAGGCAGTATTCTCTACTAGACCGTGCAATCTAGTGAGTACAGATGTAGCATTAACAGCCTGTGGCCCTAGGTTGTTCTGTTAGCTTTATGTTTCTCTTTCATTGTTTGTTTCTGCAACCCATTTACCCTTGGACAGGAAAGATTTTAAAAAATACTTGTTCAAATGTCACAAGCTTATTACCAATGTTATCCAATTATCTATGTAGAAGATTTCATAATCCGTTATTTTTCCTGCAGAAGCTCGTTGTATTTACATGGCAAGAAATTGAACTTGCCTGGCGAGTGCCATTTTAAATTAATTTATTTTAAATGACAGAAGCTTGCAGGCATTCTAATTTTGGCTTAATAGCTTACTTGCATTCTTGATAAATGAGTTTCTGACTGTTTAAGCCAAAGAAAACCAAGCCATTTAAAATCTACTTTAATTAAGCTAGATAAAAGTAATTTGGTCTACACTGATAACATTTGTATTGAATAGCCCTGGGACAGAGTGGTTCTCCCATTCCCTGTGCTGGTGATGAGTCACTGGCTTACCCGCTTATATGGCTGTGTACTAGTGTAACTGACTGAAAAGTCAGGCTCCCGGCTTTGTGAAAACATCTTGACTGCTTCTTTGTGTCATGTCACACTTTTGTTTCTGGTGCTGGAATTACCTTTGGATTTCATAATACTGAGTTTTGTGTCACTGTATGGAAGCTACAGCAGTTGCTTCTCACAAAAAACCCACCTCAAACTCCAGTATAACTGCCTTTCTCCTTTAAGACATTGAACCAAAATATGCGTGTGTAAGCAACAGACTGAGTTTTGTGTCTACACCAATATATAGTATGTAGTTTAAACCTAGGAATATTCACTAGGATGGAATTGGGTGAATTACTTTGCTGCAGAGGCATAGCTTGCTTTTAAGTCACCAGATCTGGCTGCTGTCACAGTTTTTCTTTTGTTTAGTTGGTCTGGCTCTCTAATTGAGCAAGAGCTATACTTTCTGGGATAAACAAGTAGAAAAGAAAATACACAGAATCCACAGGGATCTGGGGGCATCTTCTCTCCTTGTCTCCTGTTCTCAGTCCAGCTCCTACCAAACCTCCTTTTACAAGTTTCCCTATTAGTTCTTCCTTACACTGGAGGTACCCTACTGCATGTCCTACTCTTTTTTCTCCTCCAAAAGCAGGTAAACTTCATATGCATACATTTTAACTCATTTGTAGAGATGCAGAGCGCTAAGGATGAGAAGTCCCTTCTACCTCACTCAGTGTCTGCAGCACAGCCCAACAGTGTGTCCTGGGAGAAGTCAAACCCTGCTTGCTCTACCAGCTGTTCTCCTTTGGTGTTGCTCATTATTGATATCATCCAGGATACTTGCTAAGAACTGATTATTGATACTTTGAGGCTGCAGGAACATTGATTAAGCACTGGAAAAGAAACAAACCAGCTTCCAGAAATCAGGGCAATGGTTTGGAAGGAAACTAATGCCCTGGCTGTGTTCTGTTATTGGAACAAAAAGAGACGTGAGAGGAAAATATGTTTTATTTTGCAGTAACACAGGCAACAACTGCCTGCATTTGATAATGGTTTTAATTTAGCCTCCAAGATAGCATGCAAGTCCAGGAAGATTTGTTACCTAGTTGTCCTGGGTTCAGCTGGGATAGAGTTAATTTTTACAGGAACCTGGGAGGTGGGGGGGCATAGCCGGGGCAGCTGACCTGAACTAGCCAAGGAGCTATTCCATACCATGTGACATCATGCCCAGTATATAAATGGGGAGTGGGCCGGGCGGGAGGGCTCTCCTGCTCTCTCTCGACTTTCGGTGGGGGAAGTGGCGGAGCGTCGGGTCCCGGGTGGTGAGCAGTTGCACTGTGCATCACTCTTTTCTGTATACTCTTTCATTAGTACCGTCGTTGTTGTTGTAACTTTTTTTGTGTTGTCCCAGTAAACTGCCCTTATCCCAACCCTCGAGGTTCCAGTTTTTTTCTTTTCTCTCCTCCGTCTCCCCCCTATCCCACCGGAGGGGGCGGGAGGAGTGAGCGAGCGGCTGCGTGGTCCTTTGTTACCGGCTGGGCTGAAACCACGACACTAGTTTAAAACAATTAGTATGTTCTTCATGTTTTATGAAGAAAGTGTGAGCTGAGCAGAAAGATCGCCCTATTCTCTTCTCCAAGGCATGAGATAACTTCATAAAAATTTCTTTTGGAAGAATTGACCTAGGAAATACTTTAATTCAAAACAAGAACAAATGTAAAGCATCATGAGATTAGTCCTGTCGAGACTGTAGAAAGGATTCAGAGAGATGACATAGGGTGAAGATGAGTAGCTGAGTAAATCCAAATTGATACAATTTTGGTAGGTAAAGTTCAAATAGTCAAAGATCTCCCTTTATGACAAAAAAGGGACATTTAGGACAAAAAGAAGAGTGAATAAATTTGACCTGTGAATAAAAATATCTTCTACCCTGTTGCTTAAAACTAAATCAAGAATATAGCAACAAAATAAGCCAAGGGGACAATGAACTATTTCAGTACATTTGCTATAGCTAATACTGGAAACTCCAAATTCCCAAGCATGAGCTCCCCCACGCCCGTGCAATTATAAAGGCTGCTCATGGCAGCATGTCACTCAATGCCACAAAAAGCAAGTGGAGAATTAGTAATGCTAAAGCTACAGATGACAAAGCTGAACAAGTTTGCAAGTGTCACCAAAAGAGATCAATCCTTTGATTGTACAAAGGCGACTGGTTCAATGGTCTTTGAGAGACCAAGAGTTATTGTTGCGATGCTTTTGAAATAGAGGGCTTTCTGCAGGATCCAATGGGTAATTACATACCTTGTATGGAACAAATTATTGCAATTTAAGAATAAAGAACTTGATCCTGCTCCCAGTGATGTCAATAGGAAAACATCACTTACAACATGATTCCACAGTGTGGAAATGTTGTTTCACAGAACGAGGACTGACCTCACCCTTTCATGTGTGGTTTTCTGAAGATTCTTGGGTTTCGGACTATAATATGTCTTTAGTTTATTACAAATGTTCACCAGAATGCATTTATTAAAAGTCTGGTGAATGACGTCCACCCAACGTCAGTATTTATTGTATGCTTTATTCCAAGAGATGCTACCATTTTTTAATAGATTGCGCCTGTTTCTTGAGAATGAACTTACAAAGTAGGAAACAATTTTTGTCATGTTAAGCCTTAAGGCTAAGAGAGCAGCTCTACAGAAAAAAAAAAAAAAAAAAAAAAAAGGCGAGTTTTTGGCCATGATACACTGAGCAGTTGTGCACGCTGCGCAGGGGCACTCCTCAAGTCCATACCTGTAACAGTTTACAAGACAGATAATCACTATTACCAGGATTGGTAGCACTGAATGGAAAATGGTTTTGAAAATTGCTCCATCTTGAGCAGCATAACCCATACATTCCTCAAAGGTTTAAGTGTAGTTACATCTCAGGCTGTTTTATAAGCAGATGGGTAAAAAACTACTACAGAGCAAAGCAATCTAGCAAAATCCAGTATAATGACCATATTGAAGATGTTACCGAGCCTGTTAAAAGAGGACATATTAATAATGCATGCACGACTTTTAACAACCTTTTTGTATCCACATGAAACTGTCAGTCAGCATTTAACCTCAAATATGTAACTGAGGTGTTTACAGTTGTTCCAGAATATTAAACTGTTAGAAGTGGCACTCATCGTCTCTGGTCACTAGCTCAGACCTCATCACAAAGGAATTGTTTTGAAAAGCTCCTCCCAAATTTTGGTCATAACCCCAATGGTCAGACAGATAGTTTGCAGTAGTTAGGCAAAGAAGACTGCCAGCAGTATTTTCACAAAATAAACCTTACTGTGTCTTCTGTAATTCGAACATACCTCTGTCAGCCTTGGGAGAAAGGCAGCTGGGATTCTTACAGTTTCTTTACATTTTATTTTGTCATCTCATGAGTGACTTGTGTTTTCCATGGCAGAATTAATGTGTAGTCAAATAAAACATCTTGGAAGCTATTCTTATCTTCACAAACCGAGATGAACACTGTGAATGATGCTTAGCATTTCTAGCCTCCTGCTCTATGATATCATGGCCTTGTGTAATTTCTGAATAATTCCATTTTATGCAGTAGTTTCATCTCATCTCTATTGTTCTTCATTTTTTTTGCCACAGCCATTTCTCTTGGCCTTCACTCTGCATTACTCGTTCAAATTTATTTTTCCATGGATAAAACCTCCTGGTTGTAAGGATAAGATAGCTGAGGACATTTGAGCTGTTCATGTTGGTTTTGGGGGGGGGAAACCACAACCTCAGTGAGTCATGTTTTCTCATACACTAAAAAATACACACTCTCCTAATAAAATGGAAACTACATACTGAGATACATCATTTGCCTATAAAAGTGAGAAAACACTTGCTATTGAATGAAAACATACATCTAAACCCCACTGGATTTGAAATTTCAGTCACTGGCAGTGTTAGTATGTGCCAAAACAAAGTGGATTCATCACTTCTGTTCTATAGATGTCAAAATTATTAGCGCATGTGGAAAAATCTAAATTTCCATACACTTCACAGTGCTGGCTTTTGTTAGATACTTGAAACTTCCTTCATGTATTGCAGGTTGTCTTTGTCAGCTGGTGTAAAAGCTTCTGGGACTGTGGACTTGTAGCACTGGATGATGTATCATTCAGCCTGGGAAGCTGCCAGGCTGCTGGTAAGACCATGTATATTTGTCGTCCAACAGCTGCTACCCTTTTTAGTAAGAGTTCATCACATACCTTCATTTTCCAAGCCCATCCTACAGCTGCCTTCATCCCACCATGGTTTCTTTTCTTTTCTCTTTCCAATAAATATTGCATAAATTCTATCTTTGCAGTAGCATACATACAGCAAGGGCCAGTTTTTGTTCACAGCAGAACCAGCTAACTCCTAATTAACTCCACTGACTCCAGTGCAGTTGTATATAGATGAGCATTCCTTTTGAGGAACTACAATTTAAAAAAAACAAAACAGTCCAGCTGAGGGGAAAGTAGTTTTCAAATGGCTTTTAGGAAACCAGGAATGGACCCAAAAGCAATATTTTCAAAACACAGCATTATTCTTTTAAGTCCAGAAGTACAGTTGTGCAAGGCAACGACACAGTCCCTTATCAGAGTTGCAGTTCTGTGATGAAGACTAATGAGTCTAACTCTCCCTCCTGTAGTGAGAGGAACTGAATGTTTTTGACTGAGACTTTACCCTCTGACATGCACAGGCTAACCTCTCTGAACTCACCCAAACTCCCTCTTCTGGGGCTTTTTGAGGTTTGACAGTGCAATGATTGTATCCTAATTTAGAAACCATTCTTATGAGATGGGCACAATCTATAAACCCATTCTTCTTTGGAATAAAGCCATGCCTTTGAAATGGTGATGAGGCTGATCTACCGTACCATTTATATTTCCATGTAATAATAACTATTTAATGACCTCTTTTGATTGGATTTCATGCATTCAGGCAGCTAACCATTACAGAACAGAAAGAAGTCACATGTATAAAACAAGATGCCATTTTTCTAAAGTATTTCCAACAATTGTCTGTTTTGCCTTTCTGTAGTTCCTAAGTAATTTGAAAAGGAACCAAAGGTGCAGAACTGACACTTTGGTATATAGTCATACTGGGACTTGTCACTGATGGCAGCAAAAAAATGCTCGAAAAATGCCCCAGAGTATGTGAGGCAACAAGGCTTCCTCCTTTTCAAAAGGTGAAAGCAGCTCAGAGTGTCTGCTTCTGAACTACAGATTCAGATTATAGCAGAAGAGCTGACAGAAGCTTCCTGGCAAGCAGCTGAATTGTCAACTTTCTGTCTTCTGCATCATCTAATAGAATTGAAATAATGAAAATACTCTAGTGATTGCAGCTCTGTGGTCTGTTGTATGCAGTATTAGAATCTGGTGCCAAGGCAACATAGGAGAGCTAAATGTGGCGTTTGATTTCAGATTACAGAAATGCCAATCTTTGACAATACTCATTTAATATGCATGTTGTACATGCTGGAGCTCATTAAACTGCTTGAGGTGCCACAGTAGTGAAGAAAATTACACTGGCAGAGCCCATTGTGGACAGAGTAAGAGCTATGATGAGATAATAAACTGCACGAGATGCTTTAAAGAATATTAGTATATGTTAGTGAGCCAGACTAGGGCACAGATTTCCCCAAAGCTGTGAAGAAAATGAAATTAAATTTTGTACATCAGTTTGAAGCTAGCTTTTATAAGCTTATGACTACTGTAAGTATTGCTAGATAGCTATGTGGTTTCAGCAGGTGAGTGAATGCAATACATACCTTGTGTAATCTCTCCCTGTACCTGTCTAATATATTTGCAGTTTTAAACAGTGTCCTCTCCTTACAGATCTATTGCTGCCCAATCCTGGAGAGTGTACTTTTGAAAAAGATGAGTGTGTGTTTACCCAGAAGAAGAGAGGTCGTGGGAGTTGGCACAGAAGGAGGGGTCCAACTCCCACTTCTTACACCGGACCGAAAGGAGACCACACTACTGGGGTAGGTGAGTTAAGCTCCACATTGAACTTTCAGAACAGAGATCGATAGTTAATAAAAAATACTTTGAAATGATAACCTAGAACACAGACCAAGTTTTTACTTTTCTGTTCAGAACAGTTATTAATCAAACGAAGTAAACATGTTTCTTAGGGACCCACAGATGGTTTTGAGAATGTGATGTTTAATCTGAATTACCTGCAGACCAAGTGCGTAATTCGGTCTTTGTGTCCTAAAGTAGACCTTTCCTTTGGGAGAAAAAAGGACAGGATGACTGTGGTGGGTAAACTCTGGCTGTACGGCAGGTGCTCACCAAAGCCATTCTATCACTCCCCCTCCCCTCAGCTGGACAGGGGAGAGAAAATATAACAAAGAGCTTGTGGGTCGAGATAAGGACAGGAGAGATCACTCACCAATTACCACCATGGGCAAAACAGACTCAACTTGGGGAAAATTAACTCACTTTATTACAAATCAACCAGAGCAGGGTAATGAGAAATAAAACCAAATCTCAGAACACCTTCCCTCCACCCCTCCCTTCTTCCCGGGCACAGCTTCACTCCTGGATTCTCTACCAACCCCCCCAGCGGCACAGGGGGACGGTGAATGGGGTTTACGGTCAGTTCATCACACGTTATTTTCTGCCGCTTCATCCTCCTCAGGGGCAGGACTCATCACACTCTTCCTCTGCTCCAGCATGGGGTCCCGCCCACGGGAGACAGTCCTCCACAAACTTCTCCAACGTGGGTCCTTCCCACGGGCTGCAGTTCTTCATGAACTGCTCCAGCATGGGTCCTTTCCACGGTGTGCAGTCCTTCAGGAGCACACTGCTCCAGCGTGGGTCCCCCACGGGGTCACAAGTCCTGCCAGAAAACCTGCTCCGTGGGCTCCTCTCT
Organism: Aquila chrysaetos chrysaetos; assembly: GCF_900496995.4. NCBI lineage: Eukaryota > Metazoa > Chordata > Aves > Accipitriformes > Accipitridae > Aquila > Aquila chrysaetos. The sequence continues at coordinate 46,544,015 of NC_044030.1, forward strand.
CCACAGATCCGCAGGTCCTGCCAGGAGCCTGCTCCAGCGCGGGCTTCCCACGGGGTCACAGCCTCCTTCGGGAACCCATCTGCTCCGGCGTGGGGTCCTCCACGGGCTGCAGGTGGATATCTGCTCCACCGTGGACCTCCATGGACTGCAGGGGAACAGCCTGCCTCACCATGGTCTTCACCACGGGCTGCAGGGGAATCTCTGCTCCGGCGCCTGGAGCACCTCCTCCCCCTCCTTCTTCACTGACCTGGGGGTCTGCAGGGCTGTTTCTCTTACATGTTCTCACTCCTCTCTCCAGCTGCAGTTTCTGTGCCGCCACTTTTTTTTCCCTTCTTAAATATGTTATCCCAGAGGCACTACCACTATTGCTGATGGGCTCAGCCTTGGCTGGCGGCGGGTCCATCTTGGAGCCGGCTGGCCTTGGCTCTGTCAGACATGGGGAAGTTTCTGGTGTCTTCTCACAGAAGACACCCCTGTAACCCCCGCCGCTACCAAAATCTTGCCACACAAACCCAATACAGTGACTCTCCAGACCTCGTGGAAAAGCCTTCTTCCAAACCCCTAGGTTATGGGAATATTCTGTGAAACTAAAAGGTGAACAAGTGGTTGGGATCTCTTCTTGCATGAACACCTTCCTGTTCAAACTTAGAAGAAAACATGGATAATAAAAGAGGTCCAACAGACCTTTTATCTTGAAAATCTCCTCCATAACCTCATTGGTGTAATATAAAGTATTTAGGCAAGTGGGGCCCCCATTAGCATGAGCGAACGCAGAGAAAACTGCATCAGAATAGCCCCCACACCAGGGGCAGTACCTGTTGACTTTTGGAAATGACAAAGTGCATCACTGCGTTGGGTGCTCGTGTTCCTGCAGAAGACCTCAGTAACAACTCCACTGAGTTAGCATAATGGATGAAACTGCCCTAAGGCTTGTGAACTTTAAATGCTTACATAGGTCTAAGAAGGTTTTTGGGGCCTTTGGATTTGCCCTCCTTCACAGTGGTTAGCATTCATTCAACAAGTTATAAAGTCAGTGGCAGACAAGCTGGCTTATTCACAGTAGCCATCTATCCAGTCTGTTAAAAATTTTAACTGGATTACAAAAGCAGTTGGCCTCCTCAAAAGGCTCACCAAAAGCTATTATTATTCTGTCAGCTGTGATTGAGTGTAAACCACATTAAGCATCATCAAGCATAGTTATTTCAGCTGTGCATATGAAGTCTTGCTCTATGCAAACTTGAATTCAAGTGACTCTGGAAAACCCTTTTGTTTCTAGTTAACAAAATAACAAATGCTTCTAGTTAATAAAATAACAAATGTTTTGTCTTGTTTCTGATCTCTTTATCTAAAAAGATGGCTTTGTGCATGTTCAGCAAAATTTCCCTTCCCTATCTCTTAGTAAAATTTCTGTAATAGCTGCATCTTCAGCAAGGTATGGAAATTGACTAGAGACACGAAAATTCGTGGTGTGGGGGACTGTATGGCCAATATCCTACATGTGGAATTGAGAATGCAGATGGGAGTGTTTCTCTTTGGCTTGAAATTTCAGATCACCAAGAAATTATGTTCTTCCATTGTTAATTCTAAACAGTACTGATTCTGGGTAGAAACATGAATAGCCTTCAGAGATAAGTAAGTTTTAAAGCTTGAAACTTCTCTTATGTGTTATGAAATAAAACCTAGAAACATTACTTACAAATCTGACCATATTCTGACCAGATCTATTGGCTAAGTTATCTAACTGGAAAATGTAGGCTATCTACAAATCAAGAACATTTTCCCAATAATGATACATTTGTACTGTGGAATGACTTTCAAAGGGGAATATTGAAATTTTTGTCCCTTTTCAATTTAAAAATTAGATGACATTAGAGTGAATTAGATGACGTACTGTCTGTAAGTCTTTGTTACCCATGCTCTCCAGTTCTTCTGCATCAGCTAGACATGTGACCACCAGCTTTAAAATAAGTGAGAATTTTTCCTAACAGTTTTTAAAGTTCATTTGAGAATTTTTATTTTGAAATGCGGGTGAGACTCTTGGAGGAGCATCTGTACACCATCTCTGTATTGGCTGGCGGACCGTTCTTTTTCTACAAAATATAATCCAAAAGGACTACATCACATTAAAGTTGCTGGTTGTTTTGGTAGGTAACCAAACTCAATTCCATAAAAGGATTTAACATTCAGGTTGTTTTGATACCCCCCCCCCCCCCCCCCCCCCCCCTGGTTATTCCCTAGATAATATATTTTATTCTTCCTCTTTCAAATACTTTATATGTCCCAGCTCTTGTGTTTCCAAGGACAATAACCATCTCCTTATAGTAGAAGCAACACTTAAGAGTTTCTTACTCAAGAACAGGAATGGGCTGTTAGCACAATTTTCTTGATCTCTAAGGCAGAAACTGTCTTTAGACCTGTTTTCAGTTTATGTAGATCACTAAGATCTGAGGCTTCTGATTCTGAGATCTGAGGCTGATGGCTCAACTTTAGAACTGGTGAAGCAAGAGAATCTTTTAAGCCTGGCCTCTGACAACAGGGTTTATTCCTTATTTCACATATCTCTTTGCAGCAAGATGTGCTGAGAAATGCATAGATTTGAATTCACAAAACCAAGAGCTGATCTAGTCTTTCCAACAAGTTTATAATATGATTCAGGCCTTAGAACTAAAGGCAGGTTATTTTATTAAACTGTAGTATGAGCTGTAGGCTTTGATTTTTAACTCAAGGAACATTTAAGCATTGTGAACATCAAAATTCCCGCAATGGCTTGCACTAAGTTTCGTATAAGTAGCCCTGGGAATTCTCCAACACACTGTATGAAATTATCTTTTCTTTACAGACCTACAGCTGTACATAATTTTCCTTTTCACCTTTTCTCTCTACTGCTGCTCACCACCAAACTACAACCCAGGTCAGAAGGGATGTCTTCAGCACGGGTTTGTGTCGATAATAGGATTCTGGCTTTCATGAGGGACACCCTGAGCATCCACTGGCTGCTCTTTCCACTCTCAGCTTTTCTCCTGCCTCACTGATCATTAGGAATCCCCTCTCCCCCGAGGGCAATCTCAGTGCCAGGACTTGTGGTGGCAGAAGGGCAACTTGTTTTCTCCAACACCACAAAAAGGGAGCAGTGGGACTGCATGAAGAGCTGCTGCAAAATCTGAGTTTGCTGCCTGCTGGCAGAGTGTACATCTCAAGACACAGAACAGCTGCCACATGCAGCAGCAGATGGGATGAGGTGGGGATGCTCCTCAGTCTTCTGACACACCTCAGTTTCCTCCAACTGGAAATAACGGAATGATGGATTGGGGGTGGGGGGATGTGTAATTTGCCTGCCACCAATTAATGACTAATTTTTCCACAGATTAGAGTTCATGACAATCTTTCATTCATTCATGGATTCTAGAGAGTCTAGTTTTCCTCACTTGTGTCTTCACGTCTTGATCACAGAAAGAAAAATATTGTTGATGTCATATGTGATTTAAAAGAGGTATTTAAATTCATTTGCTTTGTTAATAGCGTCAGCTCCAAACATTGCATAAACTGTACCCTCAGATGTACGTGCAGCTGTCTCTGAATTCCAATTAATCGACCACTGTCAGAGTGCATTCCAGATTTAAGAACAGCTATGATTTTGTATTCCTTTCTGTTGCTATGTATTTCATCAGATATAAACAAGTTTTTAAGTGTTCTTATATTAGCATTCACAAATATTACCATTATTATACTACAAAATTATTACAATATCACAAATATTACAGTTCACAAATACGAGAGTCTACAGCATAAATATCTGTATCAAAATAGTTTCAATCATAGTTTTTTATATAATGAGCATGTTGACCATAATGAACATGCTGAGAGAATGTATTCTACTTTGTTAATATTTGCTTGTATATCTTTTTAAGGATACTACATGTATATAGAGGCATCCAACATGGTCTACGGACAGAGAGCATACCTAGTTTCAAGACCACTAAGAGGAACTGGAAAACAGTGCTTGACATTTTTCTATCACATGTATGGAGCTGGGACTGGATTATTAAGTGTTTATCTCAAAAAGGAAGGTGATGATGAAGAGATTCCTTTGTGGAGGAGGACAGGGGAACAAAGCATCTCATGGTTAAGGGGACTGATAGAATATGAAAGCGATAGAAACTACCAGGTAAGAAAAAACAAACAAAATCAGTCAAAATGGAATATTGAACTGAACTACGTGCTAGAATCCACGTTTTGGGTTGTATAAAAAAAAAAAAATTAAAATGTTAAAAGGTAGAGAGCATTTAATGGACACCTGAACAAGCTGAAGTAACATGTAATTTCTTACAAATGAAGGTAGGGAGGGAATTATTAAAGACATTAATAGGTTGCAAGTATGAAAATAGTTCATTACTTCAAAATTTTTAAAAAAGTATTTAAATGCTGTTTTCCCATCATTTCTTGTCAGTAGTGGTAATTTTTATTTAGATCACTTGTGCAATTTCTTTTCTTTCAGCTGTCTAAAGCCCTGTCTAGATTTGATGTAACCACTAAGCTGTGATAAAACAGCTGCTTCTTGCAGGATAGTCTTTCTGAGGTGGCACCAAAGGCAAGGAATGATGCAAAGCCAGAACTCTGCCTTTGGTTTCAACAGTGCCATCATTTCAGTATTGCCAGAGATAAAGCCTGCTTCAGTTTCTCTGTCAAAGAGGAAGCTGAAATTGCTATTGACTGAAACAGCACTGGGCACAAAACTGCACACATCACTAACGAAAGCTGTTGTGTGGGTTTTTTAAATAACTTTGCCTTAAGAGCCTGAAAATTAATTGGGGGGGGGGGGGGGGGTGGGAGGGAAACCTTTTACTGAAAAGCAAGTTTAGCTTCATCAGTAAGACCATAACATAATATTGTAATGCCTTTTTTCCCCCTCAAGTCTTGCTTGCATTTGGGCAACACACCACGACACGTTTGGGCTGAAAAACAAGATGGAAATGTCACATCACTAGAGAAAATTTATCAGTGGTCTATAACACACAGCAATTTCTTAACAAATTGTGAGAACAGATTTGCTTCCTTTGGCATAGCACATACCCAAATTCTCTGACCAGGGCAATCAGTCCACTGATGGAGCATAGAAGTTTCTTTCCAAGAAGCAGGCTTTCAGGACACACTAGATCCTTGAATAGACTGCATGGGTATTACATTTTTTTAGTCCTTCCTCCTGTGGGATTCATGAAAAGCTGTGTTTTACCTTTACAGATTATTTTTGAGGCAATCCGTGGTGTGTCAATGAGAAGTGACACTGCTATTGATGATATTCTGTTCCAGGCAGGACCCTGTTTAGGTAAGTTTAAGCCTAGCAATTCACAGTGCTTTTAGTAATGACGTAGGTGATAACTTCTTCCCTTGAATCCCCACTGAATGGATCTGAATTTAGTATCATGCTGCTTGGTTAGTGCAGAATTTTTGTGTTCTAATAAGATGCGAGACCATGCTCAGAATCTGGACTAGTAAAGATGCTGTGGTGGTCCCATTTAAATCCAGCATGGTAATTACATTCTGTCTTCTGCATTCTTTTGTATGATAAAAATACAAATAATTACAGTATTTCCCCCTTCTTTGTATTCTAGAAGTGGAAGAAATTCAATTCTCATCAGGCTATCCTGACAGCTTAAACGAAATTGAGTATTAAATACAGTCTGCTGAAAGGAATGAAGTGCGTAGAAGATTTGTGTGAGAAACTGCACAAACTGCCTATTTTAAAATATTTTTTAAGTAAATACTGGACTGGTTTGAATATGCACCGATATATAGGAAGAACTCAGAGCACTCATGTTCCTTGCCTTTGCAATGAAATTATCGACTCAGGGCTTCTTAGACTTTTTTTTCTCTTTTGCATGATATATCAGTTATTATATAAAGGCTTCCCATTTTGCACAGATCAGTCATTTTAATGCTTTCTTTTTTTTTTTTTTTTTTAACCTTTCTGGTATATAGTTAAAAAGAGGAAAGTAAGGGTGCACAATTAAAATCCAATATTGTGTTATCTTAAATCTGCATTCAGTGAATGTTTTGTGTTGGGTACAGAATGGATTTTTGTTAAGGAAATTATAAATATTTTGAAATAATAAAGAAAATAGTATTAGCTACTAGTAATAGCCTACAGGTTAAGTGCAATTATTCTTGACAAATCTCTCTGGGAAACTCTTAACACTCTGCTGGCAATTTTTTGTGGTTTTGTATTCATTTACTATAACAAATATATTTGTCATCCTTGCCAATAACAAACTCACTTTTAGAGTTCCAGTATAATTCAGTGTAAGCTGCTGACATTTTGGACTGTATTAAATGAAATGCTTCAAAGCCGTATGTTTTCTGGCTTACAAGTCTTGGGGATTTTTTTTAATCAATTTGTACACTCACAAGGAATGTACTTACACTTTACCCAACTACAGATGCCTTGCACCTATATTAATAGGAAACTGAATTCACACAACTTGTTAATTTTTAAGATTTTATGTGTTTGTGTGTAAGGTTTTGTTTTGAAATGATGGTAACTTCCTAATAAAATGTAACTTTGAAAATCATCTTATTGTTCTGCTCTAGACTTTATAGTTACTGGTGTAATGAGAAACAACTGAACCTAATATAGTACCCTGAATTCAGTATTTTGTATATGAAGAGAATGAAATCTGTGGGTCACATCACCTAAGATAGCTGACAAAAAGCAATCATCTGATCTGCTGCAAGAAGTTCCTGTATTGAGCCATAGAAATTATTCTTAACAGCCACCACATTCAAGATGTTGCTGCAAGATGTGAGCCCTGAAAAGGGGGAATAGCCTCTTCTCCTTTCAGAACAAGTACACATTTTTCCTAATGGCCTATAAGGATCAACAGCACCTGGGACAATCTAGCCGCTTGCATCTTTAGTAAGTTTTCATTTTGATGACACAAACAATTGAAGAGCTTGTTCAGTTAAATACATTCAGTACTAACGTGTTTGTTTGACCACACAGATGGAAGCAGTTTATTATTTCCTAGAGACTGAGGAAGTGCAAAAAGGAATTGACATCTTAACTGTCTATCCTAGCTACCTACAGTCCCCATTGGCAGCTGGTTCTGAACATATCACTCTTGCTGTTATTCTGAAAACGAAAGCAACCAGAAACAATGGACTGTTGCCTAAGAGTCACAATCTGTAAAGCGTATGCTTTGGTATCACCATTCAGATCAAATTATTAATAAGAACATAAGCAAAGTACTCTATTTCGCTCTCCATTGAGCATTCTCTAGGGACCTCACCAGTGCAATGATTTCGTCAGTTCACTGAGGGTGGTATTTATCCATAGGGCATGTAGCACTGTCCTGACTGCAAAAAAAGCCCTAGTTCTTCCTTCAGTAGGGAACAACAGCACCTTTACACCCATTTATTCCTGCAGGAATTAAAGAACAGAAGGAGAATTTCAAAGGAGGCTTTAAATTACTTTAGTGCCTGCTGAATATCGGTTTATAGAATAGGAAATTCACAGACTATTGAAAGAATGGCTGCAAAACATCTGAAAACTAGGGAAGGTGCATTAAGATTTCTCCACTGGCAAACTTCAGTTTTATGGTGAGATAAAAAACATTCCATCAGCTCTGTCCAGATAGGAAACTCCCTGTGCAACTAATTTCTGCCTTGGATCCATTTTTATTTACTATTTTTTCCTTTCTTACTGCTGCAGTAGCTGTACAGGGACCACAGCAGGGCAAAGCACAGTTCTGAGGCATGCTGTACTAGGCCTGTTTACTGTCTGAAAATTTCTTCAAAAGCTACTGGAGAACCTACAAGCAATTGCTTTGATCCCAGTTGTGGCACAGTCCATAAAATGGAAATTAAAAAGAAACCTTCAAAAGCAGCTATAACACCCCAAACACTAACAGGCTTGTATTTGATTGCTCTAAATATAGCTTTGTGCTGGAGTGGGACTGAACTTGTCCTGACATCAGAAGAAAAGCCCTTTTACTGCCCTCTTGTTTAATACTCTTTATTCTTTAAATATTTTCCATTAGTTGACATTTTGTCATTATGCTTATTAATTTCCGAAAAGAGGGCCAAATTCAGATCTCAGTTACACCAATGGAAAATCAGAATAACAACATAAAATATCATTGTTATTCTAGCTTTATGCTAATGGAAATGAAACTGTATTCTGGCTGACTGTTGTGTCACACCAAAATAAACCTAACAGAAATCCAACTTTACAGTCATGAAGCTTCACTAAGACAGCACAAGATGAGCACTAAAAGACCTGGCATTTTAACCACCTCGATCTGAACAGAGCTCACAAGTGTGACTGCTCACACTCAAGAGACCCACCGTTCTGAAAGGACCGCTGTATAAGGTAAAAGGCTGAAGAGAGCACACTTTTCCTGCAACACGACAGAGTCAAAAGGTTCTAACCCTCACATTTTGTCAAAGAGAAAACATCAGTCTCGTCCTACCTCAAACAAAACACTAGGTGTCAAATGTGAAATTTAATTTATTTTAACATTTACTTTGGAAAAACATTTCAGTTTGTGATTTCAACTTTCTCAGTTGCTCAAGTATGAATGAATAAACTTTCAATACTCCTTTACATAAGTTTGATCTGTATTAACCTTGCTGTTTTCTTCCCATCCCTCCTGTTGTTCTCCTGTCCACCTCCTGCACCTTTCTGTGCATATGGTTTTTCTGAATATCAGCATTTTGGTCTCTTTGCCAACTACATACCCTGCTATGTTCCTTTGCTCACTGCTATAGTACTATGTTACATCTTGCTGCTCTTATGTTCTGTATTAGCTTTTACAACCTCCCGCTCTTCTTTCAAGAACTTCTCCTGGTCCAAGCCCGGCCTACTTTGCAGCCTTCGCCATCTCCTTTTTTCCAGCTCTTATCAGCATCCATACTCACCAGATCCTGGAAAATGCTCCCTGACAAATTCTGGGAAAAATGGATCTCTTCAGCAGTCTGTAGTGGGAATATGTTGAAGTGGTTTCTTCATCTACCGCCTCCTTCTCTTTTAGTTGGTTACTTAATGAGTCTAACTCTACCCTTTTGGTCTGCAAGCTTGAGACATAACTGATTTCAGAGACTACAATTTTTATTGATTAAATAAAACATTACCAACTGATAAATCAAGTTAATATTCTAATTAACTAATAGACACACCAGTGTTACTAATTTACAATGATACAATTTCGCACTCTATTACGCAGCCATTACAAAGCTATTCTCACAAATCATATGAATGACATACTTTCAATTTCATTATCCTTTCCCTCCATACCACATAGTACTAGGGTTCATTTCTATGCTGCTTTATCATTCTGCACCAGATCTGGACCTGGACCTGGTGGAGAGTTCAGTGGGTTATCCAAAGCGGCTGTCTGATGTCCTGGTGGGCTTGGACATGCAGGTCACCTTCATTACTATCTGTGGGCATCTGCACTCAATACTGTTAAGAGCATAAGTCCCTTTCATTCTTTAATGGATCTTAATCTTTCTTTCCCCATTTTTTCCCTGTATCTGGAACAACCTTTTCACTGCCCTTGTACCTCTCTTTATCTACCTAAATTACCCTCAAAGAAGCAACCTGCCTTAAATTATTTTTTTCTTGTTGATCCCAATTCTACTACATCCCCACCCAAAGATACTGTTGTCTTTACCATGGCAGTCTCGGTCTTTGCAGGGTATTACAGATACAGCTGCTTAGGTACAAGTGGCCTTGCAAGCCTCCACATGCCAAGTATCTGGTTCATACTGGAAAAACTTGTAAACTTTCTAGGACAAATCACTCTAGTTACATGTCAGTTCCTTTACCTAGTTCCACTTAACCACAAGCAGTTTATGTCTGTCTTTCAGCAGTCTTAATCAGCCCCCTGGTCCCTCGTAAAAGCTTTGGCTAGTTATGAGGCCTTGTGCTCCAGCAGGAACTCTTGGTCTGAGAGAAAAGATAAAGCATGTGGGAAAAGTAAGGCACCTGCAACACCACTGGTGATGGCCCGGCAGTCAAGGTGCCAAAATCTCACATACACGCATTCCTCTAGGATCATTTCCGAAGGACACCTATCCTTCCTACAGACGTCCTGATCTCTGAAGTAACACATGTAAAAACCGTTTTTTTCTGTTGTTTTGCCAAAAATTAAGAAAAAGTAAACCCAGACAGCTGCTGGAATATGAAAGCAGAGCTCGCTCGCCCGGAACCCAAGCCCGTCCCCAGTACGGAAGGGGGACACCTCCGAAGCACTGGCCGCCCAACTGCTCGGCTGTGCTGCCACCTCGTGGGAAAGCCGCCACCACCACTCACCCGCGCCGCGTTACGCTGCCCCGCCGCCGGGGAAAGGCCGGTGGTTGGCGGTGACAGCCGAAGGGGCCGGGGCCCGCAGCCCCGAGGCCTGCCCAACCCCTTCCCACCCCGCTCCGGGCAGCGGCCTCCGGGAAGCACGCTAAAGACGATCCCCGGTGCCGGTCGCCCCTCTTCCGAGGGGTGAGCACGGGTGGGAGGCCGCCTGCGGGGGCGCGGCGCAGGCATCGGCACCTTCCCTCCACGCAGCGCCCGGCCCTTCACGGCCCGCGCCGCCCCACCGCGGGGCACGCCGGCCGGGAGTCGCCGCCCTCCCGCCGCAGCACCGACGGGGAGCTGCGGGCCCGCGAGGCGGGAAGGGATCTCTCCCCCCGGCCGGGAGGGGCCAAAGCTGCGCCTCAGGCCGCGCGGCTGCCTCAGCACTGGGGAGCACGGCCAGGGCCCGCCGCCTCCCGCCTCCTTGTCTGGAACCGAAAGCAACGCCACAAGCTTCCTTCCCGGACCCCCTCAGCACCCCGCTCTCCTCCGACCAATGGGCACCAGCACGACAGGCTGCAAGCCAATACAAAGCTTCATCGCGGTTTAGTCCCGCCCCACCTGCCAATGAACGCGCTCCTCACCTGCCCGCCGTTTCCCTCCCGCCAATGAGAGCGAGGCGCGGGCACGTCCGCGCTGCCGGGGGTTGAGGGGGGGGAAGATGGCGGCGGCGGGGAAATGGAGCCTGGGCGCCTGTCAGCTCGGCGGCGGCAGCGGCAGCCAGCGGGCGGTGAGGAGCTCTGCAGCGCGCCCCCAATTCATCGAGGGCTCCATCGTCAGGGTCTTAATGGAGAACTTTCTGTGAGTGAGCGGTGGGCGCTTTCTCCTCCCAGGTAGCGGCGGCCGAGCGGCGGCCATTGGCCGTGGACTCTCTGCCGCCTCAGAGGTCGGTGGCTCGCTTGGGCGGCTTCGGCTTCCTTCCCCCCCTCAGTCCCGTTTTAAAGTGGGTGCGGGGCTCGGGAGCTGGCGGTTAAGACAGGAAGGCCAGACCTGGGGCAGCGGGCTGGTGAGGCAGGGACGCGCTCGCCGCTGTCGTTCTCCGCCGTGGTGCACGGAGCGAGGAGTCACGCTCGGTTAACAGGGGGCCTTATTAAAGCCTTGGATACCGAGGCGAGTCGGGGCTGGAAGACGGAGTGCGTGAAACATTTTTTCCTTGGAAGGTGATGCCTTGCTCAGAGCGGGGAGGACCTACTTTGTGGATTACGAATCCTGTAGGTTCCTAGTGCAGTGTCGCTTCCGTGGGGCTCCGTTCCCCAGCGGTGGTCGTGTCGGCCCTTCATCCCCTAAGGTGGTGGTTCCTGTTGTCCATGTCAGCTTCTGCATGCATTTTTTTCTCCCAGTTAGGTGATTGTCAAGCAGTGGAGGAGGGGAGAGTGCGGGAGATGTTCATAGGGCAGCAAGAACTGGCCTTGGTGTTATCTTTTGTATGTGCTTTCTCCAGCCTCTCTGTATTGGGAATACTGTTCTGTCTGCAGTTGCTAGTAGAAGTTTTCAAGCCATTTTCTTGTGGCTGGTATGCTGATAGCTCCATGTCAGCCTTGAAAACAGTTCTGAGTAGCGTAGTTCACGGGTCACACTACAGATCTAAATGAAGCTTCAAACATAGTAGTTTAAGCCTCAGCATTAAGGGTTCAAATACCTTCTCTTCCAGAAGTACATGGATTATGTTATTACGTTACCATTAACTGCTTTCTGTTTCTTCCGTGGTGTTAGTGTCTCAGTTCCCCTCTGTGTGTTTGCTACAGTGCAGGAACAGAACATCAAATGGTGAAGTTCGTTACAAATTTGGGATCTTACTGATCACACCAACATTAGTTGTTTGTCTTGAATTTGCATGCTGGGGCTTGGTCTCTTTCTGTAGTTGCTATTGCACTAGGCATGCTGGATGCACATGATGAAAGATGTCTCATACAATTTAAAAAAAAGATCAGTGATAACAGGCTAACGTTTTAGGGTGTTGTAACTCAAGAAAGCTACTGCAGTGATGTACCGATACGGAGTTCCACAGAATTCTTGCAGAGCTTAAGACCCAAGTACATTGTACAGGTTAGATGAGTGCAATCTCCTTCTGTGACTGCGATGCAGCTGGAATTAAATGTAACAGGCTTGACTGAATTCAGTCAATTTTCTTTCTAATTTTTTTTTAAAAGATATAAAATAATACTATTTCCTAGTAAGGTCAATAAAAATTGTCATTATGTGGTTGGATTTCATTCTTTATAACCATTTGTTATGAAGAAAGTTGTTCTAAGTACTCTGGCTGGTAGGAATGTATTCCACAGTGTTCTACTGTAGTGTTAGTTTTCACTCTGATATTTTCTTACAAAACGGTATTGGAGGATTGAGTCTAGATTTGATAAAATTATCTGTCTCATTTAATATAATGAAGTGTTTTTAAGCAAGTAAATTTTTTTTAAGGTGACAGACTGTTTGTAAGGTTCAAAAAATTACTGTGATTTTCAGAACATATGACACATGTGAAGTACGTCCAGGACCCAACCTGAACATGATTGTAGGTGCTAATGGAACAGGAAAGTCAAGCATCGTTTGTGCCATCTGCCTGGGACTGGCTGGAAAACCTTCTTTCATAGGGCGAGCTGATAAGGTAACTATGAACTTTTGTATTTTTCATGTTTAATCTGAATTTCATTAAAAGCCCTGTTCAGCAGAGGAGGGGGAAAAAGACTGTCTTCCTTGATTTGCTTTATTTTTATAAAAAGCTGTCCAAATTGTAAAATAGCCTGGTCCAGAGACAAAGGCTTTTACCAAAGGGGTTTTGTCTTACTTAACTACTTGTCTTGGCTGAATTATGAAATGGAAGCACCTGAATTGTACTGGAACCTGAGCAGACTAGAGGTTATATTTGAAGATGTCTAAGCCTCCACAGTGGGGAAGGGAAATGCCACCTCATGCATAAATAACATTTGATTGGAAATACCAACTAAAGGAGAAATAAATAAAAAAAAAAAAGTCTAACTTAAATTTCCACGTATCCAGAACCTGTAGAAATAACATATAACCTTAGTGTGTCTGAGAATTTATCTAAAAGCATGGAGCCACTGATCTTTGATTTAAATGGAAGTTGGATTGTTTTGGGTTGTTCTACTATTTTTTTCATTTTTTTGATCCCAAGAGATCATGTGTTGACATTACAATAGGAAGTTTGTCAAATTTTTAAGTTTTGCCCTTGCTTTCTTGGATATTCTGGTTGGATGGGATATATTTCAGTAAACCTTTGGAGCACTGAATCTGGATACCTAAATGTTTGTACATATTCTCTGGTTGCAGCTCAGTCTTGAGCAAATATAAGTATGGAAATTGACTGCATGGCAGCACTGTGTGTTGGTATTTTTATTGGTTTTTCATGTTTATGTATTTTTATACTATTAGAATTTGCAGTTCTATTAGTACAGATATTTGGCAATGTCTTTGATTTGTATTGCCTTTGTTCCCTGAATTCATGAGAAATTCTTGTCTCTGTGGATCTGTTGGTTATAATTTGTTCAGTTTTGAAGGTTGAAATTGACCAGAAATTGTTAACTTGTGGAGGAAGTTCTAATGCTGCTAGTTGATGAGGAAGATAATAGTGTCTTCCTTTATTTTTAGTTAATACTTATCCAAAATAAATTTTAGTTTTTAATTGTGAGTTTTCAATAAAATATCCCATTACAGTAACTCTATTATACAAATAGATATTTTTGTAAGAGATTACATTTTAATACACTGTTATTCTGCAGTAATAACTTCTGTAATTAATTTTGTAGGTTGGTCTTTTCGTAAAGCAGGGGTGCTTGAAAGGTGTAGTAGAAGTTGAACTGTAAGTAATAAAATGTATTTCCTCATGCATTTTTAATTAGATTATTTCCCCACACAGTCATTCATAAAGTTGTGAAAAAAAATCTGGTGTGCAGAGGTCTGTCTTTAGGCTGGTGATTTAGTTTTTTCTTTTTTTTTACCCAGACTTCAAAATTTTAAGGTTAAATAATTACCATGCAAGAAATAAGCAGTGATGGCTGGTCTTTGTTTCACTTTCTGAAGCATTTTACCTTGTTTCGATGTACAGAGAATATATAGATAAAGATTGATGTATATGGTGTGTTTAGCACTTGATTACATTTAAGTTTTAGATGATTCTGATATAGTCAGTACAGCCATCATGATGTAGTGGTTGGAAATTATTTCTAAAGATAATAAAAAAAAAAAGTCTTAAATTTTAAAACCAAATGTTCTGCCTTCACTTTCTTATATTGATACTGCTGGTATGAGGGGGTCCTGTACATTCTTACTGAAAACATCACATACTGAAACAAAAGAAGAAAAAAAAAAAAAGTATATTTGACTAATGCCAGCTAATGCAGTCTTCTAGGTAAGCTTTTGCAAAACAGAGCAACTGAAAGTCATTTGGACTTGCTCTGTAAAATTCCATCAGTAACTTGTGGTTACAGGGCAATATTACATGCTTCCTATAAGTTTGGGGGGGGGGTTTGCCAACTAAAGAGAGACTGTCCTAGTAGAGTTCCTAAATGCGTGGGTTTTGTGGAGATCTTAACATGAAGCTGCAATAGCATAGGCGGTTTTGATAAGCCTTGACCTGATCGTTGTCCTGACCTAAATATAACATAGAACTAATCAACTGATTCAGAGCCTGAGTTAATTTGTATAACAGTTGGCCACCCTGACCAGGTTGTATAAAAAGATTGTGTTAAGGAAAAAAGATATACTGGAACAGGTCTTTGAAAAAATCTTATCCACTTTTTGTTCTTATGGGAGTGATCAAGTAAGACATTCTTTGGAGAGTGGCCAAGCAATGGGTCAGGAGGTAGGATGTCTTTCAGGTAGATGGTGTGATTGTTTCAACATAGATACATCCCGATGCTACTTGAAAGTCTGAAGAGAGACTTGCAGTATGTGAAGACTTAGCATTTTTACTGTAGTGGTTGCAATGTAATTCAGTCCTTTGTCTAATTGGTAGAAGATATTTAAATGCAACGTCTAGGGTGAGAGACCAATGATGCAGAAGATTGCTTTTTGACAGAAATTTTAAAATTTGAGTTCTATAAGCATGCACTCTCTTGATTGAATTTGGCTGTTGGATTGTAACTAAAATCAAGAGTTATAGTACTAAGAAGTCCTTAATTTGATAAAAGAAAGGAGCATGGCTTTGTAGGTCTTTTGAAGGAATTCTGGTATATTAAAATAAGGTAGTGGATACCTGTGGGGAAATAATCATACAGTCTTCAAGAAGTAGGCTCGTATCCCTGTGGCATTTATTGCAAACACTGGAAGCTATTGAATTACTCACTTCTACTTTGACCTCTATTCTTAAGTCTCCTAAGGTACATGGACTCCAAACTGTTATGAGCCCTTATCCTCCATGTTTAACAATATGCTGACTGAACAGACACTAGGCAATTTCTAAATCAAAATGGTGACCAAAATTTCAAGAGTTTATGACTATCTCATTGCTCATTTGTTATTGATGCATCTTAACCACACTAAATTTTTGAAGGTAAGTATTGAGCTAGAGAACTAAGTGGCCAACTGATGCATCTTTGCTGTTCTTTAAAAGCAGAAATTGAAAACAAATTAATATTTTTTATACTGTGCGATACTATTTTTAATCCCAAATGGAATGTATATATGTATATACACTATAGATGTAGTTCTGTACACTAATATTTTTTACTTTAAAGGCGTAGTGTTACTGTGCACCTCCTGCATACAGATTTTAAAACTTACTATAAATGTCATATAAAAAAGTACACTTTTATGTAAACTATTCTCATCTGTAACAACTTTTAAATGGTTCATATATAGAGCCATAGAATGGTTTGAGTTGGAAGGGACCTTAAAGATCATCTGGTTCCAGCCCCCACATTCAGCATGAGTATGTCATTTATATAAATAACTTTCTCTGAGTTAAGATTTGCAGATATCCTTGATGTTTTCTATGTGAGATTAATTCATCACTGAAGTACTGGACATTTTCTGAAGCATGAAATGTGAATGTGCTGCTACCGTGCAGTTAATTTAATATAAATATTTAGATATCTAAAAGTTTTAATACTGTAACTCTTAACATACTTTGGCACTTGGTAACCTTTGTATATTCTCAAAAGTGTAGACACATCTTTTTATTAATCAGGGCTAAGACACCTGACAACATCATTATCACACGTGAGATTCAAGTGGTGAACAACACATCAACATGGTTTATCAACAGAAAGCCAACAACCCTGAAAACAGTAGAAGAGCAGATTGCAGCCTTAAACATCCAGGTGGACAATTTGTGCCAGTTTCTTCCTCAGGTATGAAGGAATTTTGAAAGACAGTGGCTACAAATGGAGTGCTGTGTTTTGAGAGGGTTTTGTTGCTGCTTAGCTTTTGTAGCACTTCAGTGATTTAACAGGACAGCACAAAGAATGACAGGGATGAGGTAGCCATACTGGTGTGATGCTGAAAGAAAGGAGGCACTGTGTGACAGTTTTGTACGTGCTGTCAGCTGACGCTGAAAGGAAAGCTGCTGATGTTCCCCATGTTGGTGTTTGAGTAGCAGCACTAGCAGTGGTATCTCTCTGTCTTGTCTGTGCTGCTGTAGGGATGTTCTTAAACAAAAAATCTGCAGGGAAATTTTTATAAGATCTTGAGATCTTATAGAAGGGG
Source organism: Aquila chrysaetos chrysaetos (assembly GCF_900496995.4). Taxonomy (NCBI): domain Eukaryota; kingdom Metazoa; phylum Chordata; class Aves; order Accipitriformes; family Accipitridae; genus Aquila; species Aquila chrysaetos. The sequence continues at coordinate 46,561,020 of NC_044030.1, forward strand.
AAGAGTTGTCTGGATTTCTTTATCCAAAAAGCAGTCCTACTAAATGACTCTACAGTTGCAGCAGAGATTGCTAGTCGAGCCTTTTCGGTAATGTCTGTGGCTCAACAGATTCTTGAGTGTAGTGTAGGAACTTAAGATCAAATTACATAAGAGTAAAATCATCCTGATGGAAAATACATCCTAAAGAGGAGAGAAGATTAACAAATACTACAAGCAGTTTCCATATCTGAATCCATGCTCAGCTATGTCGGGATTTCTGTGCAGATAACTAAGTTGCCTCACAATTGCACCTTAAAAAAAAGTTATGGTTGGTTCCTTACTAAGACCTTCCCAGTTCACGTGGATCACAAGGGGTGGCAGTAAAAGGAAACGTTATCTGAGCCTAGCCAACCATGGGTTTATTGTTCTATTCAAGGAGAAGTGCATTCAAGAAGACATGCTGAAAAACACTAGAATTTAGAAAGCTAATACTGAGGAAACAAATATTCCTGGATGTTTTTTTTTTTTCATTTACGTAATCACAATATTTGTTTAAAGTAGAACTTTCTGCATACTCTGCCAACATAACTTTTGTATTTAAAACAGCTTTTTTTTCTTTAGTACATAAATGTCAGTTCAGTGAATATTACTGTGTTGAAAGTTTTCATTTATTTGCTCTCTGCCACTGTAGCAATGGCAAGCATACCTTTCACTCCAGTCTTGGTTTTCACAGAATCATAGAATGGTTTGGGTTGGAAGGGACCTTAAAGATCATCTAGTTCCAACGCCCCTGCACAGGCAGGGACACCTTCCACTAGACCAGGTTGCTCAAAGCCCCATCCAACCTGGCCTTGAACACTTCCAGGGATGGGCATCCACAGCCTCTCTGGGCAACCTGTGCCAGTGCCTCACCACCCTCACAGTAAAGAACTTTTCCTTGCATCTAATCTAAACCTACTCTCTTTCAGTTTAAAGCCATCACCCCTTGTCCTATCACTACGTGCCCTTGTAAAAAGTCCCTCTCCAGCTTTCTTGTAGGCCCCCTTTAGGAAGGGCCTACTGGAAGACTGCTGCCTGCTATAAGGTTTCCCTGGAGCCTTCTCTTCTCCAGGCTTAACAACACCAACTCTCTCAGCCTGTCCTCATAGGAAAGGTGCTCCAAACCCCTGATCATCTTCATGGCCCTCCTCTGGACTCGTTCCAACAGGTCCATGACCTTCTTATTTTGGGGGCCCCAGAGCTGAATGCAGTACTCCAGGTGGGATCTTGATGAGAGTAGAGTAGAGGGGGAGAATCACCTCCCTCGACCTGCTGGTCACACTTCTTTTGATGCAGCCCAGGATGCAGTTGGCTTTCTGGGCTGCAGGCGCACATTGCTGCGTCATGTTGAACTTCTCGTCAACCAACGTCCCCAAGTCCTTCTCCTCAGGGCTGCTTTCAACCCATTCTCTGCCCAGCCTGTATTTATGCTTGGGATTGCCCTGACCCATGTGCAGGACCTTGCACTTGGCCTTGTTGAACTTCATGAGGTTCTTACGGGCCCACCTCTCAAGCCTGTCAGGGTCACTCTGTATGGCATCAGTTCCCTCCAGCATGTCGGCCGCACCACACAGCTTGGTGTCGTCAGCAAACTTGCTGAGGGTGCACTCAATCCCGCTGCCCATGTTGCCGACAAAGATGTTAAACAGTGCCAGTCCCAATACTGACCCCTGGGCAATGCCAGTCGTCACTACTCTCCACTTGGACGCCAAGCCGTTGACCGCAACTCTTTGAGTGCGATCATCCAGCCAATTCCTTATCCACCGATTGGTCCATCTGTCAAATCTGTGTCTCTCTAATTTAGAGTTAAGGATGTCATGTGGGACAGTGTCACATGCTTTGCACAAGTCCAGGTAGATGTCGTCAGTTGCTCTTTCCTTACCCACCAGTGCTGTAACCCCATGATAAAAGGACACCAGATTTGCCAGGCACGATTTGCCCTTAATGAAGCCATGGTGGCTGTCGCCAATCACCTCCTTATTTCCCATGTGACTTGGCATAGTTTTCAGGAGGATCTGCTCCATGATCTTGCTGGGCACAGAGGTGAGACTGCCTGGCCTGTAGTTCCCCAGGTCTTCCTTTTTTCCCTTTTTAAAATGGGGATTATTTTTCCCCTTTTCCAGTCAGTGGGAACTTCCCCCAACTGCCATGACTTCTCAAATATAATGGATAGTGGCTTAGCCACTTCATCCACCAGGATCCGTGGATGCATCTCATCAGGTCCCATGGACTTGTGCACTTTCAGGTTCCTCAGATGGTTTCAAACCCGATCTTCTCTTACAGTGGGCTGTTCTTCATTCTCCCAGTCCCTGCCTTTGCCTTCTGTGACTTGGACGGTGTGGCTGGAGCACTTGCCGGTGAAGACTGAGGCAAAAAAGTCAAAGAGTACCTCAGCCTTCTCCATTTCCTGGGTAACCAGGTCTCCCGTTTCCTTCCGGAGAGGGCCCACGTTTTCGCTAGTCTTCCTTTTATCACTTTTTATCATGCTTTTATCTACCTATAGAAGCTTTTCTTGTTGCCCTTAACATCCCTGGCCAGCTGTAATTCTGTCAGGGCTTTAGCTTTCCGAACCTGATCCCTGGCTGCTCAGACAATTTGTCTGTATTCCTCCCAGGCTACCTGTCCTTGCTTCCACCCTCTGTAGGCTTCCTTTTTGTGTTTGAGTTTGTCCAGGAGCTCCTTGTTCATCCATGCAGGCCTCCTGGTGCTTTTTGTGTGACTTCCTCTTCGTTGAGATGCATCACTCCTGAGCTTGCAGGAAGTGATCCTTGAATATTAACCACGTTTCTTGGGCCCCTCTTCCCTCCAGGGCTTTATCCCATGGTACTCTACCAGGCAGGTCCCTGAAGAGGCAAAAGTCTGGTCTCCTGAAGTCCAGAGTAGTAAGTTTGCTGCGTGCCCTCCTCGCTGCCCTAAGGATCTTGTACTCTCCCATTTCATGGTCACCGCAGCCAAGGCTGCCCTTCAGCTTCACATTTCCCTACCAGCCCCTCCTTGTTGGTGAGAACAAGGTCCAGTATAGCACCTCTCCTCATTGGCTCCTCCATCAATTGGACAATGAAGTTATCACCAACACATTCCAGGAACCTCCTGGATTGCTTATGTCCTGCTGTGTTGTCCCTCCAATGGATATTGGGGTGGTTGAGGTCTCCCATGAGGACCAGACCTTGTGAACGTGAGGCTGCTCCTGTGTGTCTATAGACAGCTTCATCTGCTTGGTCTTCCTGGTCGGGTGGCCTGTAGCAGACCCCCACCATGATGTCACCTGTCCCTGCCCTCCCTTTAGTCCTGACCCATAAGCTCTCTTTGGCTCCTTGTCCATCCCCAGGCAGAACTCCATGCACTCCAGCTGGTCATTGACAGAGAGTAACACCCCCTCCTTGTCTCCCCTGCCTGTCCTTCCTAAAGAGCCTGTATCCTTCCATTCCAACACTCCAGTCATAGGAGCCATCCCACCACGTCTCCATGATACCAGTAAGATTGTAGTCCTGCATGTGTGTGCATGCCTCTAACTCCTCTTGTTTATTCCCCATGCTATGTGCGTTTGCATAGAGGCATTTAAGTTGGGCCCCTGATGAAGCTGACTTACTGGCTGGAGTAGCTGGAATTTCTTTGTGCTGCTCCTCAGGTGCTCTCCTGCTGACCTGTGATCCCTCTCCAGGCTCTGGGCATCTACTGCTGGCACTGGTGTCAAACTGGTAGAAGTGGGATGGATGGAGTTCCCCTCCCCTGGCAACTTTAGTTTAAAGCCCTCCACCAGCTTGGCAAACCTATGGCTGAAAATGCTCTTCTCCTTCTCTGACAGATGGAGCCCCTCAGCCCCCAGTAGACCAGGTTTCTCAAAGCGAGTCTTATGGTCTAAGTAGCTGAACCCCTGGCTGTGGCACCAGTCCCATAAGCATTTGTTGATTCACTAGATTTGACTGGCCCTTTCAAACCCCTGCCCTTTGACTGGGAGGATAGAGGAAAAAGCTACCTGCGCTCCAGAGTCCCTTACGGCTGCTCCCAGGGCTCTCTAATCCTTGATACTCCTCAGATGGCTCCTAGCTGTATCACTGGTGCCCACGTGAAACAACAGCAGTGGATAATAGTCGGTGTACTGTAGGAGGCTTTGTAGTCTCTTGGTGACATCCCTGATAGGAGCCCCTGGTAAGCAGCACACCCCTCTAGAGAGTGTGTTGGGTTGACAGATGGGTGCCTCCGTACCTCTCAGAAGAGCGTCGCCTGCTACTATCACGCGCCACCGTTTCTTAGTTGTGCTGGTTGTTACACAGGGAGCAGATCGGGCTGCCTTACTCGGCTCCAACGTCTCTCCTGATGTGATGGGTCTTTCCTCTTCAGTCTGCAGAGCGATGAAGTGGTTCTGCAAGGGCACCTCAGGCTTTGGTAGAAGTCCCTTCCTCCTGCTGGTCTTTGCTGTTGCAAGCTTCCCATCCTGTGCATTATTGGCCCACCTCCCTTCTGCGTGTGTGCTGGTGGGGGAGTTTTTGGCTGTTTAGCCATGGGCTGTGGGTCCCCTGCAGACTGTGCTTGGAACCAGCTATCTAAGCCCTTCTGAGCCTTCTCACTGCCTACTGCAGCTCAGCCACCTGCTGCAGGAGGTCCTCCATGTGGGCACACCTTTTGCAGGCAAGTCTGCTGCCTGTCCCTGCCCCAGGAGAAAGGTCTAGGCACTTCCTGCAGTCTGAGGTCTGCACTGCAGCCTCTCCCTCCAGCAGCTCCATCTGGGTTGAGGCATCAGCCACCACTGGGGTAGATGGTGCAGACCCCCCAGCCAGAGCCGCAGCCTTTGCTCTCGGGTGAGTGCCCACCATTCCGCCTTGAGGGTCAGGTAGGATGGGTGCCTGTGGCCTACGCAGGTGGTCACAGGACGGTGCCTGGCTGCTGGGTTATGTGGACTTTAAGCCTCTCCACTCCTCTGGTGGAATGCCCTCCTTTGACGAGGCACCCTCCCGCGCCAGGTGCTGTGCCAGGCCCTGTTCGCCCACTCTGGTGGCAGGCTGCCCTTGGTGGGAGTTGGGGTTGATGGCCGTTAGTCCTGGCCCCCCCCCACGCCTCATCAGCAGCTCTCCCTCCTGAGAGCTGGTGGGTCTCCTCGCTCTCTGGGGGTTTCCCCTGCTCAGGACACCCCCTGTACGCCATGATCCCGTGCTCCGCTGCAGAACGTGCCTGCACTGGAGCTGATCGCCTTGGTGAGTTTTGAGCTCTTCCGCTGCCTTGGACAGCAGCAATCCTTCCTGATACCCTTGGCTGCCAGCCTTAATATTAATCTTCTACATTGCTTAATTTTGTAGTTTATCATAGTATTTATACTGGGAAGGTGTAGCCTCAGCAGCCTGAGAACCAATGTTAAGAATACAGTGGAATAAAAGCTTTAATTGTACTAAACTGTCTTGTTCAGAAGAATGATAGCCAATTCAAAAATAATGAACCAATCCATGTCCTCAACAGCTACCCTCAAAAGCTGCCAAGCAGCCAAGAACAGCTAAGGTTTAAGCTTGAATCATTCCAGAACAGCTCCAAGAAAACCATGTATCAAATCTTACAAATGTTTAGGAGGGTTTGGTTGCTATGAGATGATCATCCTATGCTTAACTTAACTATGCCAGAGCTATCTGGCATAGAACTGTAAGTCAGGTGATAGTCATGAGAAGTTGCAGTATTTAAATCCAGTATTACTGTATTGCACTGTTCTAACTAATACTGTATTTCTGTAACTTTTTTTATTTTGTAGGACAGAGTTGGAGAATTTGCAAAACTGAGTAAGATTGAGTTGCTTGAAGCCACTGAAAAATCTGTCGGTCCTCCAGAAATGTACCAATTTCACTGTGAACTGAAAAACTTTAGGGAAAAGGAAAGAGAACTGGAGGTAAACAAGCACATTAGAGAGAGAGAGCAGTGACTATAGGGAAATTCGCATAATAAAATTTAATGTGAGATCTTAGAGAATTAGGTGGTGATATTTATTTGCAAAGTCTGCAGTAAGTTGATTTTACCCTTCTCTCAGAATATATTCACTCTGACACCCACATGCTCATAAGCATGAAGACACATGAGCAAGCGGTCTGGACGCAGAGGACAAGGGATGCCTGTTGCCAAGTACTTGTCACTTCTTTGGGATTCTTGACTGGTGACAACTTTTCTGGACAGATCTTTTAGAAGTCATCAGCTGTTATAGAGTGGTCTTTTGCTTTAATCTTCCTGACTTCAACTTCCTTAAATTATGGACAAATTGTTGCCTGCTACCTGTTTTTCCTGGTTTGGAATATTAACAAAGAGGAAAAGGGATAGTGTATGCAATAAGCTGCAACCTTGTTGCCATTGTGGTTTTGGGGCAGGGTCTTTCCCTTACAGTTAGTTGTACTGTGATCTTACCAGAGCGCAGGCTTAGTAATCTTTGCAGAAATAATGTGTCCCTTGCTGGGAATAGTGTCTTGGGAACAGTGTTATGGGAACAGTGTCTGTCATTAGCCAAACAGGCCATTCTTTTACTCCTTTGTTCTGCTGTTTCTTCTTGTGCTTGTGCGCACGCATGCATTTCCACTCACACATACTACATTCAAATACCAACCTTAATGTTTCTGTTAGAGATCTCTACAAGATACTTCACAAGCATTTTTGCTCCTTGTATTTATCAAACCCAGTTATAGTGGTTTAGAAATGTCTAGATTAATAGAGGCTTGAGGTGTAGGCAATAACTTCCTGAGAAAATGTATTTTAAAAAATTAAAGTATTTTCTTCAGATTAAGATTTCCATTTAAATTAGATTTGTTTTCACAGAAACTATGTGATAAACGTACTTGAAAAAGCTGTACAACTATTCGTATTTGGGTTGTTCCCCTCTAATTACTACTGTACTAAAATGTCCTCCCTAGTGTTAAATTTCTGCTTAATGTACAGTTGAGGTGTGGACTATTTCTGAAAAGTGTTTTCACAAAGTAGATACTGTAAAACATGAAAATTTATATTCTTACAGAACTTGTTCAGAGACAAAACTAACTCTTTGGAGAAAATGAGACAGAGGGTTGAACGATACAAGCAAGATGTTGAGAGGTACCATGAGCGCAAGCGCCATCTAGACTTAATTGAGATGCTTGAGAGGAAAAGGCCCTGGGTGGTAAGTTTTTATTTTCTTTTCAGTTTTTTTCTTACCCAACCCATTTTTCCTAACACTGAAATATTAGAAATGCCAAAAGTTTCTTTAAAAGAAGTTTGACCAGAGTAACTTGAACCTCATTACAGTTGCTTAGTACAAACAGGCCAGGTCTTGAAATACTGTTCTTGGCCTAGCTTTGATCAGAGGTTTGCTTGCCTATGTAGCTCAGCTGAAGAAGTTGCTGAAGAAGTAACTTAGATACTGCCCATTTAGGAAGGCCAGCAATATGGGCCAAGAGCAGTACTCCTTTTATTCCTTGCTGACACAACTGGCTTAATTCAAGTGCCTAGCCAGTTCCAATTGCTTCTTCCAGCTGTAACTTTTTTCTTCTACAGAACAAGTTTGTTGTTGGTTTTTGTTTTTTTTTTTTTACAGGTTGCCTTCCCCCTTTGCTAATTTTATTTATTAATTGAGGTTTGGTGTGCATGACGTAAATCATGGTGAATATAGGTTGCCAATCTCAAAATTGTTGGCCTTTGGAGAGATGGCAGTTTTAAACAAATTTAGAAGAGTCTAGAGTCAAGGACAGGTCATTTATACAAAGCAAAACAGGACTTTCTGAACAGCACTTTGATGATTGTAGTTTAGTTTAATGTTGAATGGTCAATCAGATTAAATTAGTCTAAACAGTTTAAGCTGACGTGGATTTTACTATATTGAAGCAATACATTGTTTGCCTTGTTTGCAAGCACTACAGAATTCATGAAATACAGATACAGAACTTATGAAAACTTACATGTAATATTTGTGGAGGATGCAGAAAACTTTTGCAAGGTATTTTGTTGCAATTTTGCAGATAACAAAGCCTCATGCGGGTATACAAAGAACTTTATGCCCTTGTATCCTGAAGAGCAACTGGATTCAGGGCATGTACCTTCACTGCCTTCACACCTCTGTGCTAGCAGCACAGAGGGGTATAGGAGCAGTAATTGAAATAGATGGATGGTGGTAGGTGCGAAGGAGGTGGGCTGTATGCTCTGTGCCATTAGGATTGGACTTCTGCACTTGCTGAATGATGCAGGTTTTTCCTACTATATGTGCATTAGCCTGGTTTAATTAACAAGAAGAGAGAGTTACTTTATTAGGAGAGGTGTAGGTCTTGCGTAGTTAATGTAGACTGATACTGATTGTTCTCTACTATAAACTGTTTGCAGATACAGAACTCTGAAGGCTGGTCAGAAACTTGTGGGAGGGAAACTAAGTTAGGAATCTTACCTGCTGTCAGTTAAATTGCCTTCCATAAGTTTGAAAACGTTGCTGTTAGTTACACATTTCTTAAGCAAATTTAGACAGAGTTCTTCACACCATACTCTTTCACTGCTGTCTTCTAGGCAGTTTGCATTGCAGAGTGTATTAAATACTTTTGGTGGGTGCACTCAGTTGTGAGAAATTTAACTTTTTGGCTACTGAATCCATAGAAAAAACAGTGTGTTTTGACACCTGTGTGAAGTTCTGATTTGTAGTACAGAATCAGTAGTGTGTACCAGATTGTTTACCAGAAGTCAGTTGCCTGTGGATCATCTACAGTTGAAGTCAAGGGTCATCAACATAATTTTTTTACTAGGTAGAAGATATTTGATTTACAGGCTGCAACAAAATTTCACATTCCATTGTGATCTTCAGTGTGTAAGATCATTGCTATTTTGTGGTTTGTCAAATCCTTCGGATAGATCTTTTGGTATTCTCCTATATCGCAAATATCAAGCTCTCTCTAAAAGAAGAAACACCTTCTCTTACAAGGGCATATTTCTTTGTCGTCTGTTCTAGCACTGTTTAATCCTAAGAATAAACATTTTTGATGTCTTAAAATTGGGTTCACCAAAGTTGAGAGTAGTACTGGAGTTTACTCTTCCTTCTGTGCATCTTCCCCCTCCACAAGCTTCCCCAAAAGGTAGGTTTCTACTTGTAGACCAAACATACCTATCTCTTTAGAATTGCCTCTGTAACAAAACAGAATAGCTAGGTCAGCCTTCACATCAGCGAGGAGGCAGATGTATAAACACTGCAGTATGTTATGAAATGGAGAAGACAGGCAGCCTGAAAACAAGTCAACTGAAATGTGACACTAGATTATCTCTCGATCCTAGTGGCAAACAGGAAGTCTACTGCTGAACTTGTTTTACTATTTGACCACTGTAGAACTGCGTTTTTATTCTGAAGACTCCACTGCTTTTCACCTGAGGAACACTTCTCTAGTCAAGTGTTTTTTCTAGTCAGTGCCAGCTGCTTCTGTATGTGGAGAATTATACACCACTTTTATATATGTCTGTGTCTAATAAGCTTTTCAGCATCTGTTTTGAATTCCATAAAATGGATCCTAGGACTACAACGTTAAAGGTTTGGACTCAAGGATTTAAGGGACATTTTATGTTCTTGTGTGTACTTTAATGGGACTTCCATCAAATGATTGTGTCATTACAATCAGTGAGCAGAATTAAGGAGCTACAGTTTTTTTGACATAGATAGCCCTTCTTTTGTAGGGTCTTAAAGAAAAGGGGTTTATTACCCCTCCAAGCTTAAGCTTAAGGTAGTATGGTATACACTAAGGTATACTGTTTTAAGGTAGTATAGCAGCAGGAGATGCAGTTCCTCCTGCTGCAAATGTCCTGAAAACACATACTTCTGAAAATGTGTTTAGACCAAGCCGTGTCCATTCTTCTTTTCCTCCTCTTCCATTCACAACTGAGAAAAGATTTGTTATATAGTTCAGGCACAAATATCTCTTGGGAGGGCTGAAGTCCTTTGGAAGCTAAGTGCATAATTACAAGCATCAAGGTTATTTGCTTAAAGGTTACCAAAGTGTCTTGAAGTGTTAAAGGGATTTGCTGTGTAAAAACTGTTTCATGAGAATTTCTGGGGAAACTTGCCTGTACTTTGTGTCTGAAGAAATGAGGTGTAATTGTGTGTGCATTTGCTTCAACCTTGAAATATAATACCTTATTTAGAGCAGAGCTAAATTTTAAGCTTATTCTATCAGCTAAGTGGAAGTATAATTGCTTTGCTTCTGTAACTTTGTAATGGTGGCTACTGATTGTACTCCACATCATAGAATTACAGCAACTTTCTTAAATACTTTTTAGCTTTATGAAAAAGGTACTATGAAGAAAGAATTTGGATTTAATAGCCTAAGTTGATTTATTTGTGATTAATCATGTGTGGTTTACAAGCAGGGTAATTAACTAAGTAGGAAAAAGTGGTAGCAGATAAAGCAAAGTTAGCTTTTACAGATAGAGGTTGCAGGCTATCTTTATTTATTATTTTTTTAATGCTCCAAAGCTTGGAATAATCCAGGCATATGCTCTAAACCATGGGCTTTCTTTAATGCCTGCCAAATTCAACAGCTTTCTCTTCCTCTGCACCCCCACGTACATGTATCTATTTGTCCTCCTGGTCCTATCTTTTTTTCTCATGAACCCTTAACAATCGTAGAATGTCGTGTTCTTTTTTCTTTTTTTTCCATTTGTTTGGTTCAGGGGTTTTTTTTGTTTGGTTGGTTGGTTGGGGTTTTTTTTATTTGTTTGGGTTTTTTTTATTTGTTTGGGGTTTTTTTTTTTTTTTGTTTGGGGTTTTTTTTGGTTGGGTGTTTTTTGGTTGGGGGTTGGGGGGTGTGTGTCTTGTTTGTTTGTTTTTTCTCCAGAGAGCATAACACACAAAAGTTCACTAATAATCAGTCCTTCAGCCTACATTCTCCCCCACATTCCCACCTTCTTAAAGTGGAGGTTCTTGGTCACCACACTGCTTACCATCTCTTTCTTCTCAGGGATGCATCTCCAGTTCAGCTCCTTAGATAGTGGGTATTCATGGTGTATGTTGGGGTTTTTGTTTGCTTTCCAAAGTTCTGTTCCGCTCTGTCTCTCTCCTTGGTTTAATTCAGGGTTATGTCTGTTACTGGCTCTGATGATCTGTCCAGCTACTTCCTTTTCTTTCTCCTGAAGTTTTCTGTGGTGATTTGCTCCTTAGCTTGGGGTCTTCTGCCTAAGTAGTGCTCAAACTATGGACAGAAGGGGCTAAAGAATTACTTTTTCCGCACTGATCCCAGATGGATTTAGAGGCAAGGTAATTGCAGACAAATTGGTCATTTCTTCTGCTACTTGAATTGCATATTATTTAAGAACCATTAAATGTGTATTCTTGTTCACTGGGGACTGAATGATCCCTACATCTCCTAGTCACAGTGACTATTAACAGGAGGATTACTTAAGTAGTTGCTCTACTACTAGCTTCTGAATGATATTTTTCTCCTAAGACTGATGTACAATTAAATAAAATGTTAGAGCAGTATAAAATACTGGAATAGAAGATGAAAATCTTTCATTATTTTACTTTCAATTCCTCCAAGGAATATGAAAATGTTCGTCAGCAGCATGAGGAAGTGAAACAAAGCCGAGACCAAGCCAAGGAAGAACTGAAGAATCTGAAAGAAATGCAGTTCCCAGTGAAAAAAAAAATCCAAGAAACTGAAGATTATTTTAAGAATCTGGATATGAAAATCAGAGATAAGGTAGGTGTTTTAACTTCTCAGCTAACGTATGTAATATTTCAGGTGGTCTGTGTTCAGTTTTGTAAAGTGTAAAGCAATAATCTCTTCTAGTGTGCCATAATGATGGGTTTCAGAACAAGTTTTTCTGAAGTACTCGTGCCCTTGGTTCTCACTGCCTTCTCCATGTCTCTGTTCCATTAAAAGCAGTAAAACTCAAGGAATACGTTTCTTAGTAAACCTTCAGTAGCAACTCCAAAAGTCCACTGTCTTGGTATTATAAGAGCACACAAATTTTATATTCTCATCACAGAACCTTCAAAATCTTCAGGAATATAATGTTACAGTTAAATCCTTACGTTGAATTAGTTGCCTGTTTTCATCTGTTCTGTAGTTTGGGTTTGTGGATGCTCTGTTTATCTTCTTAAAATGTAGCCAGTTTGGGTGGTTAAGTTAAGTTAAATTACAACTTTTCTAGCCTGAAAGCATTCCTCTAATATTTAACCTAATTCCATAAGTAGGGTATAATTTTTTTATTAGATGGTAACCCTCCATCAGCTGTGAATACTTTTATGCATATGAGAATTTAATGGTAAACCTACCTATGCCTTACAGCTTACTAACTGTTTTTTTAATAGCTGCTCACTCTCTGGGGATATGGGAAATTACTATTTCTGTATGACAAATAGGAAAGTACTGTAATTCTCTGCAGGATTTTAACTATCATGGACTATTCAGGCTGTGTAAGTCATTGTATGCATAGGCTGCACAAATTTTTAATGGATAACCAAAGTTAAATGATAACATGAGAATGTTTGCTGCAGTGAGTTCTCTTTGAAGATGACTGATCAGATCAAAGGACTTGCTGTGGAGACACGTGTGACATCTGTAGAGGACTGCTGTCATGAAGTCTTGTCATGTCATGAAGCATCTTGTAGAATCAGGGTCTGAAACTTCAGTGGCATTTAGTGTGCTGTGAGCTAATACACTGTCCGTGTGCTTTCTTTAAACAAACAAAGACACCCCCCCCCCAAAAAAAAAAAAAACAAAACCAAAAACATAAACAAACCAGAAAGACCAGACAAACAAAAACCACAGACTGTTGTTCACACCACTTCTGTTTTTGTTGTGATATAAACTGTACCAGACAATACTACACCCAAGTACATTATTATTATTATTATTATTATTGAGAAAGACCTTTACTAATGTATCCTTTTAATTTTGTGCTCCACAGTACTGCAAGAGTTTATTATGCTGTGATTAAAAATACCTAAATGTTTAAAAATGTTGCAGTTCTATTGAAGTGGGCTTTTTTGGGTGTGGTTGGGTTTTTTTGTTGTTTAAGAGTAAGTGTACTTCCTTAGAGGAAAGTTAACAGCTGGAAGTTTGAAATTAATTTTCATAATGCAGTAAGTACCTTCATGCTTGTGAACTGCTAAGCTTCGTTTTCACTGCTTGGTATTATCTTGCTAGGTTTTACTCACATCTTTCATTTTTATTAATGTTATCCTAATATATTTTTTCAAACAGGAAAAAATTCTACTGAACCATTGCTACCACAAATCTTAGAAGTATTATGCTATATTCTGTAAAGGTTATCTTCTTTATATGAGTTATACTCTGTTTGTATGAGAAACCTAGGACAAAACAATGAGCATTTTAGTTTCAACTTGCAGGTTAACATGCTCAACATAGGCTATTTGCCACAGAACTGTGAAAGAAAAATTGGAGGAATGTACTAGCTGATCGACTCATAATCTCAAATCAACATGTTCTTCTGCTCAATCTAAACTTGTGGAGTAAGGCTTTCACACATTAAACGTTCACAAGGTTAGCTGTATGCTGAAGTGGTGTTTAATTTGGGCCCAGAGAGTGAATTATGTGCATTTTGTTCTACAATATTCCAGAAGCCAAAAAGATGGGAAGAAGGAAGGATGGTACATTTGAAATAAATAATTTATGTAAGACTTACTGAGAGATTCTAATTCTGCTTTCCAGTGATTATTTACCACTATTTTGATTGTAATGTGTAGCTGGTACTATGTTTTATATAATATTATAAGACATTTTCAAACCTGAGTTTTGGTTCTGATGCTAAATGATATGTCCAAGTCTAATCTGAATGATTAATATTCCGTCTTGAAGAAGCCCAGCCCCCATAGAGTCCAAAATCATGGAAAAAGGCTTAAGGGAATATGTTATATAGCTGGTTACGGCATGAATAATTTGTATGACATCAGACAAGTTAACAAGATGTTAGAAATGTATTGCTACTTTTTGAACTTTTGACAGTAGCTCTTTTTTGGGTACTGAAATCCATTTCCCTCCCACATACCTTCTTAGTTGGGCTGTGAAAATGAAGTTCTTTTGAGGGAGAATCAGTGCTGCTTGCACTGTCAGGAGGTAGTTTTGACCTAAGGCAAAACCTCAAGGCTTTTAAGTACCATACCTTAAAATTGCTTAAATTGCTCCTTCTTCATTAGTTCTTCACTTTTTTGTAGATACTGCTTGAATTTATTGTAACTTAGAATTTTATCTTCATAGATGCAAGCATTTGGTGAGCACTTCACACCATTATGCTGTAAGCCAGCAGGAGTTGATTAATTATAAAAACAGTATAACTCTATTTTTGGCCCAAAAGTTGTTTTTTTCAAGTCAAATTTCAATTTGGTAGTAAGGGAAGGCATTTTAAGTCCTCCCTATTTTGGACACAAAGACCTGTAGGGAACATAATTGTCTTCAGGCCCTTTGGTCCAGGCTTATATCCATTATCAAATAACTGTAATCCTGACTGCTTCTTGAGATCATGCTCTTGGCTTGAGGATATGTATGTGAGAACAGAGATAAACCACCTCTTCATTATGTCTTTGCATTTTGTTGGTAAAAAGCCAGGAATGGTGTTACAGATTTTGCCTGGAAGGAGCTGGACTGGAAGTAAAGGCAGAGCTAAATCTGGGAAGAAATTAATGTATGGAGACACTGCATAACTATTTCTCTTGTCTCTCTCTGTGTTTAAACCCTTTTAAGGATTTGGTTAGACTAAGAAATCCTAGTAAAGTTTTGTGCTTTGGGTGTGTAGGATGTGTAGATTCTGAAGAAAAGAAATTGGCCCATTTTGTAGGAAGAGGTTGATGAAATTGTGTGAGAGAAGCCTAGAATAGTTTCCGCTTTAGGCTCTTTAAAGGCATTTGAACAGTGGACTGTACAATGCAATTTTTTTAGCAATATTTGACAATATAAAGCAGTGTGTTGTAGTTGTACCTTGAAAACCATAAAGACAATTACAGTTGTTAATCTGTTCTGTATGGTAGGTATATATAAGTATAACAACTGAAAATGTAATGATAATTGAATTCCAGTTCCTTACTAGTGTCCTGATTTTGAGAGCCTTCAGAATGGTTTTGTGAATATTTACCATTAGCTTCCTGGGAGAGAGCTTCCGCTTCAGAGTGCCTGCCTGAGGTCTTTGGAGAGAGCATCACAGAATCACTACTGCATAGCAGTCAACTGTGAGACCAAGATGTATTGTTCCAAGTTGCCTTCATGCAAACAGCTGTAGAGTCAGGGTCTTAAGTTTTTGTACATCTGTCAGGTTGTGGGAGGGAAAAGATCCTGCGTAGTTTTATTTTCTCCATTCTTGATGCCTCTTAGTGTTTTCAGTGTAACTCAGTTCGTAGGAAGACATTTCTTCTAGCGAGAGTGCTGTGTTTGTTTCCATGTCTGCACTGTCCTTCCATCCTTCTGCAGTCTTCCAGTATTCTGCTTGCACTGTTTTCAGCCTTGAGGGTTCAGGAAAGGAGGAAGTAATTTTGTAGAGAAAGCATAGTATACTTCCACTGTGTTCAGGACTCACCTGTGCAAGTGCCTGGGCAACCTGACTTAGTGAGACCTGCTTTGAGCAAGGTATTGGACTGGGTGATGCCCAGAAGTCCCTTCTGACCTATATTATTCTATAACTCTATAGAAGCTGAGAAGGATAGAGAAAGAGTAGACATGGGTGCCTGCACATGAGCCGAAGAGTTGTCAAGCTCAGCTGTCTATAGCTTTAGCACAATGCACTTCAGAGGTAGGATGATTTTGACAAATCCTGTTTTGGCTGTCCTGTGCCTAGGAACTTATGCCTTTCTTGCTTTAAGTATAAGCTTTCCTTGGCAAAGTCAGTTTGGAAAAAGAGGTGAGAACATTTTATAAGTGCAAGGATCTGAATGTAACATTTTTATTGAAATCGGGGATGGAGTTATTCTAATTTTAGATTAGGTTAGGAGACTTCCTCTGTCTGTCGTGCCTGGATTTGCAGATCTATAGCTGAATGGTTGTGAACAGTTCATATGCCATCATTCAGTTCTTCACAAATTGCTGAAAATAAACATGTTACAGATACAAGTAAGAATAATAAGAAGCTGGTGAGTATGACTGTGTCAGTAATGTGGAATAAATGCTTAAGTTATGCATATTCAGAATGGTCTTTAAAATATGACTGCTTGTTACAAATATAAGTGAATTTATTACTATCTAATTGAAATATTTCATTGTATGCAGGCAGCTGAAATTAAAGACATTTCTCAGAAATGTAAACAGAAACAAGATGCTTTGGAGATGAAAGATAAACAAGTAAGAGTCTTGATATTTGTGACTTTTTTGGTGTTTCTTTGCTAATGTATTAATTCAGTACTAGCTATAGTATATGCTGCATTCAGGCAGAATGCTGCTACTTAAATTCTGCAGTAAAACACAGATATGGGGGATTTTTTTGTCTGCTTGTCATTTAGCAGAGAGGGAAATTTCTCTGAAGAGGCTGCAAGTGCCTACACACCTCACTCGTTGCAATACACAATGAATCTTTAAAATGCCTGTTAGTCAAACAGGTATTACTAAGGGACAAGTGTATGCTACATAAAATCAGTTACCTTGATGCAACAAACTTAGGAATAGACAATGTGTATATATACTATATATTACAGGCTTTCCTTGAAAAGGTACAGCCTCTGTATTACACTAATGGACTCAGCATTAAACATGCCCTCACATACTCTTGAGAGAGACTCTAGGGTTATTGCTTCTGTTAAGTGTATATGTCCAGCATTTTTAAAAAAGAAAATGCAGAGGTATGTTGTAAAACAGTTACAGAACTTCACCTAGGCACTCAGTAAAGAAGTGTATAAATTAAATATATAAGGGTGCAGAGTCAATGTTGCACATTGTGTTTGTGCTATAGGTTTTATGCAATCTTAGACTAACTTTTAAATGTGTTAAGGAAGCTCTTAAGCTTTAAGCTTCTGCTTTTGTAAAAATAAAGGAACTTCAAAATTTTATTTAAAGGCTTGATTGTATTTTTGCTTCAATGTTCCTAAATCTTAACAAAATCTTGCCAGTTCTTCAACTGTCATAGGGATATTGGAACTCTAACAGACTCTTACGGTTTTAGTCCATTGTTACATCAGCATTTAATAGCAGTTGCACAGATATCCTGGTTATTTGTCGCAGGTTTTTTTATACTAAACTCCTTTAATGTTGGAAATAACTCAAAATTCTTAGATTGAGGAAATTCATCAAGCTTTGAGAATGAAAAAAGATGAAGAAATGGACAGACAGGTGAAAATACACAACACTCAGAAGATGATAGAGGAGTGGAAGAATGAGCTCAGTACAATGGCAGCCTCTGCAGATCTTCAGCCACAAACTGATGCTGTTAATAATGAGCTGAAAAAATTACAAGAAGAAAGGGCAAATACTGATAGTGATATCAGTGATCTAACAGCAGAGAAAATGAACCAAAAGAGGGAAGAGAAAAGTAAGTTACTTTGTTGTTTTTTTTCTTTTGTTATGACTGTTTGTACAGAATCTGCTTGTTGTCCTGCTGTAGTGAAATAATTTGAGCTGTTTACCTCAAGCGTCACAGTAGTGAAATAATTTGAGACCTCAAATGTTTACCTCACATGTATCTTACATGTGTAGCAGTCCTTTTGTCTGTTATCAGTTTTATTAAAAGTAACAGAAACTGCTTTCAAAATAGAAAGAACAAGAAGATTCGAAAGTGGCAATTGACCTTAAAACTAGCCTTCCAAAAAATTAGTTTCCTCAGATCTCTGGGTAAGGAGACTGCTTTGCCAGTTTCATTTTTTTCTGTTATTAAATGAAGGTGTATACTGTTAGCAGGATACCAAAAAAAACCAAACCTGAAGCAAAAGCAGTTTGCTTTGAAGATGCAGTGTTTAAAATTATCTCTTTGGCAGTATATTAGCTACTGATGCTGCTTTTGTCTTTTCTAGATGAACTTGAGCTAACCTTAGTTATAGTAAATTTCTTTATACTAGCCTAGGATTTACAATTACTTCTTTCTAAGAAACAAAATTAAAAAATTAGCTTGATGGGTAAGGTTGTATATATTTCTTGATGAGTGTAGTACATTTGCATGTACCTATCTGTCTGGCACTTAACTTGTCATAAAATCCGAGAAGAAACTGAGGTATAGAGAGACCAAGTGACCTAGGGAAGGAGACACTATATTTACCTTGAGAAACACAGAAAGTATTCAAACTCTGTTTCTCCTGAATAGCAAATGCTTTTGCACACAATCTGTTGTCACACATTGTGTTATCTGCAAGCGTGAAATAACACTCAGACTTCATGTTGCTAGTCCCACTACCTCTTCCCTCTTGGGATGTTTTTTGTTTTAAATACAAAGGTAGTAGAAGTAGTGAAGAGAGGTATTTTAGGACTAAATTCCTGTGTTTTTACTGCACTACCACATTTTGTTATCCTTTGGGTAAGTCTTCATTTTATTTCAGATTTTAAGTTTTAATAGTTCTTAAGATTTCTTTTGAATAAGCAGTATCTTGATCGTGGGAAGAGAAACCCTTAATTCTTACAATCTAACAACCTTATTGCTGGAGTAGCATAGTCAATAAATAGTGGAAAATACTGGTGTGTACTTGCTATGGACTCTATTTACAAAACTGTCTTAAATTACAGGAATAACTGATCGCCTTGGACAACTTAATAATATAATGAATATGAAGGAAGAGAATCTTAAAGGGAAATTCCGAGACACACACTCTGCTCTTATGTGGCTAAGAAACAACAAAGACAAGTTTAAAAAAAAAGTTTGTGAACCCATGATGCTTGAAGTAAGAAAATTTACTTGCAAGTCACTCTAACCAGTTAATGTTTAGTTTATTTTTGCCTTGCAAGACTTAGGGAATGACTTTAAGACTTTCAAGACACATCTTGAAATGAGCTGCCAATTACACACAGGATACATTAGCATGGTGAACTATTTGTAATTTTAATTCTGTAGGCAATGTAGTAATAATCAACATTGAGTAAAATGGGGTGGTTCCTTCACCTTCCCTCCTCAAGGAGCAGTCCTTTATTAAGGTGCCCATTGCAGATTTCCTCTAAAGTACATCCAATTATTTAGACTTAAGTACTTCTTATTTGCTGCTTAAAAAAGCAGTGGTAGTTACAATTGAATACCTCCCCTTATAGCACAACCTGCTCAGCAACTGTTACATGTCACTGTGATCCGCAGATGTTTTTGTGGTTTGCTTTGCACAGCCAGCTACAGACATAGAAACACCTAATCTATCCCTAGTTTTGTTTTGTGTTTTGGTTTGACGGACACTGTACTAGCTAGGAATAGCAGGGCTAAATTTTCAAAGAGACTATTGGTTTTCTAGTGCATTCCTCCACCAGTATCCCAGCCTCTTGCAATATGTGCTCCGTGTAATGTGAAGAGGATGAAAAACTCCAGTGCACTCCTCTTTCTTTTCAGAATTGCAAGCTTATTTTAATAGTGTATTGCTACAATTTAAATTAGTTGAATGTTGAATATTTGTATACCAATTCTTACTTTTTGTGCTAGAACTGTTCAAAATTCCTTTTGTTTAATATAAATACCAAGTATATCTTGTTATTACCAGAACTTCCAATTCTTTCCAGAAGACCACATCAAGCCCATTTTACAAATGCCTTGATGGGATGCCTTTGCTTTTACTTTAAGGCCTCATTAACCTCTGTAACATCCACTAATGTCTGAATTTGTTTTCTTTGATATAATGTAAGTTAGTCTCATGTACTTATAAATTCTAGCTCTCAAATTGCTGGTAAGTGTACCCAGCCTTTGGCTAACTTGAGGTTATTAAATTGTGTAGGTATGTGTAGTTTTGCCTTTGTATGTCACATATGGTGACATAATGTCTCATTACTAGTGAAAGTTACTGAAGAATTCTGACATTAACATTTCATTCACATATGAAAAGCTTCATCCATCTTAAACATGGAATTTTTTTTAATTTTTTTTTTTAAGAATTCAAAGAGAATTCAATGAATCTGTGAATCTCTGTCTTTCTAGGGCTTCACAATTCTGTATTTGTATTCAGTGATACTCACTGTGTCCAAATCAAAGGGAACTGCATATGAATAATTTGTGGAGTGTGCCATTTTCTGGTTTTGATTCCTTAGGTCAATTGTTTATAAACAGTGAGATACCTTTAGTAGTACTGGAGCAGAACCATTAGACGTGAGATGGTGGTGGTTGCAATTGTAAGGTTAGGGTGGAGCAGAAGAGTAGGAGGTCGTATGGTAGAGACAGTGATAGCTCCAGGAATGCTGTGAAAGGATATGGATGGCTAAAAACTAAACACAATGACATGTGAGTTACTGTACGTTTCATGCCAAGATAATTGGTTGCAAAAAGGCAGGGAATATGGCTTTAAAGACATTTAAACATTGTTTTCATTAAATGGAGGATATCATCTGAATGCTTAAAATGTTTTTTTGGGGGGTGTGTTAAGCCCACTCGTATTAAGTCACTTTCTCACTACCTTTCTTTATCAGATCAATATGAAAGACAATAGACATGCTAAATATGTTGAAAATCACATTTCATCCAATGACATGAGGGCTTTTGTTTTTGAGAGTCAAGAAGATATGGAAAAGTTTCTTGTGGAGGCAAGTAGGCACCAATTTTAAAAATTGATTAAATACTGATGTAGGAGCCCTAAACTTTGGAGTCTACCAAGTAAGTCTGTATTTATTAAGTTCAGATTGGCAAGATCAGCACAATAGCTAATACAAAGTATTCAAAGGTTTTCTTCGGAGTAAGATTTTTTTAACGCCTAGACCAACTGAAGGGATGCAGGAATATTAAGAAAATATTTCTTTTTAGGAATAACTTTTGTCTTCATTGACAATCACTGAGAAGAAAATACTGTGTACAAGAACATGGCAAGAGCAGGAAGCTGCAAATTTAGTACTGAGCTTTTCCAATGCCTCCTGACTGAAGAGGCGAGAGGGCATCTTTTGTGAGAACACAGTAGTCCGAGCAGCAAATCAAGCTTATATTTTCTTAATACTGCTGTTCCCTGGAGGGATAAGGAGATTGTTCCCTTTGAGAGTTAGACAGATGTTGCAGGAGGAAAAAGCCACAAGGTGGCTTTTTCCATTAACTGTCATAATGCTTCCCAACTACTGTCCACAGAATAGTGTGATTAACGACAAACTCTCCTGCAGTTTTTGAATTGTATCTGCCCTTCACAGAAGCTAGTAAGTTTTATATAAGTGAACAGTAGTGGTGATATCTGAGGTTCTGGGAGCTTATCTTGCCTCTGTGGTTGTGGAACCCAGTGCAAGGCTGCTTTAACCAGCTAAACTGATCTTTAATTTGTATCCTCAATCTTTTCTGCCCTGTTAGGATCAGGCTTTTCAGAGTCTCTGTAGCCAGTCGTCTGCCATTATCTGTGCAAAATAGCCATACAGCCTGAAAGAGCGGGCTTTCTTGTTACATCCAGCTCCGCTATTTAGATGAGCACCTGGCTCTGGATTTCTTGCTTTGCTTTTATTTTCTCTAATGCATGGTGTTTTCATGGAGAGACATTACCTGAGCTTGGCTTTTAGAAAACTCAGTCATGCCTGAGCCAGAGTGGATTTTTGTGGGTTTCTCCAGAGGCTGTCAGTTTAAAATAATTCTAATTCTGTGAACGAAGAATAAATACTTGATTTTCATCCAGTGAATTTTTCTGCTCTTTTTTTACCAAATAATCTATATTTAGATGCGTGATAATCAGAAACTAAGAGTGAATGCTGTATGTGCACCTGCTGAATCATGTGCTGAAAGCCTCCCTTCAAGACCTATTGAAGAATTGCAGTATGTATCAGATTATATCAGTGGGGAATGGTTTTAAATACAATGTTTTGGTGTTGTTGCTATATATTAGAATTTTCTATGCAAATAAAATTTTCATCAGGTTTGTTCTGGGTTAGCAGGGTTTCTTTCTGACTGTTCAGTAACTTCAGCTTGCTTACCTGCCAAACTTTATTTCTGATGCATGGTTTTTTTCTCCTCTTCAGCCGATACGGATTTTTCTCATATTTACGAGAGTTATTTGATGCTCCTCATCCTGTGATGAGTTATCTTTGCTCCCAGTACCATGTTCATGATGTACCTGTGGGAACAGAGAAGACCAGAAACATGATTGAAAGGGTGAGATGTCCTAAATTGCACAAACACACCTGAGTTTTATTTCAGAAATTCTTTGGCAAGTTCATATGGAGAAAGCAAAAAATTGCTTTAGCCTTTTATTTGGCCTTTAGAAGTGAGAATCGTTCATTATACACAAACATATTACAAAACATTTTAACAAATCCAGTCAGTCTAGTGCAGTACTTCACAGAAAGTTAAATGTATCTTTCACCTGCATACTGTTCCAAGTCAGTTATATGAAGTTGTTTTATTATAATAACTTCTACTTTAAACACCCGAGATATTCTGGGCAAAATTTTAATCAAACAGTTAATAGTACATGACAATGCTGACCTGTCACGTTTAAAGCAACAATTAGAAGCTGCTTTTTTTTTTTAAATACGTTAAGATGTTCAGTTTCTGGCAAGTACAGCTGTATAGCTTCAGTCAGAATTGATGTGATAAATAGTATATAAACCTTTTGGATTCTTAGAAATAGGCTAAGAGCTTCCACTAGCAGTAACCTTCCTACCTTAATCTTTCATGTGTTTTTGCAAGCCTATCATTGCTGGATTATAATGGGTAACACACATGACAATTTTCAACTTAAATCCTTTTTCACTTTTCTGTCTATGCTGGACAGCTGTTGTCTATCTTGTACAGAGAGCGAACTCTTCTTTGAATTTGGAAGAGTACTTCGGGCGCTCTGAGAACTGTAAGAATTGCTTTTTGAGAAACTTGGGGAACAGGCTCTGTGAATTGAGAACAATTCCTGTTTTATTGGGATAGCTGTTGCTCCTTCCTATTTTCTATGTTTCTGAGGCTCTTAAGAATGAGGAAGAGGAAAGTAAAAGTGGAGGGAGTCCTAGATGAAAAGCTCTTCTCTTAATGTTTTTTCTAAGAATTTTTGTCTTTAAACTGCAATTCCTCCACCACTTTGTTATTGCCTGATGAAGCAGATTACCTATATAATAGGTCTTTGAGTTACATTTTTGTAAACCAGTCAGAATTACTCCTTAGGTACTCCCTCCTTTCCAGAGCTCTGTGGGCAGCAAGTGAAAAATCACTGGTCTAGGGGCAAAGATGAGCCACTATTCTGAATGTGTTGCACATGGCACTTTCTCAGTTCAGTTGTGTAAAGTTTTTTTCTTTGTTTTATTATTTTTCATTGAGAAATGCATTGTTTGCAACATTTTGTTTCACACATGCCAGAGAAATCTTTACTTTTAAAGGAGACCTGTTTCATAGAGCTGAGTATGTGGAAGGAGGACTAGGATGGAAATGTCATCAGCCACAGTCTGAGCTGTAAAGCGAAGTAAACATGGTTTTCAGTGTCCAGGAATGAAATCAACAATATTGCTGGTGCTGTGTATGTAAACTGAAAAAATCTTTAGTCAAATTTACGTTGTTCTGTGGAGGTTTTTTGCTGTTCCTCATTTACTGAACATTTTATATCCTTTTGAAGTACTATTCTACCTTGCTTTATGGTAAATCTTTGGTTATTTATAATATCCTTTTTGACATAAGTCGTTTAAAAATAGTAACTCTAGTATTTTTATGCCTCTTCTTTTTTTCCTACAGATACATTTGGTTCACTGAAGTTCATGCATTACAGCTCACCTTATGGTTTCATCTGTTAATTTCTTAAGCACTTTTGGTTCTTTGGTACACAGGCTGCATTTGCATGTTATGCATCTACAGCAAGTATAATCCTTGTTCATGATGCAGTACAAACGTTAACAGGCTTTTCCAGCATCTATCTGTAATATCAGAGTAATCAGAACTTGTTTAACTGGTGATGGTAACATACTCTGTTTGACAGTATTTTAACAGTTCTTTGCTGACCAGTCTGAATTATAAGTATAATGATGCATTAAACTTAGCATCATGTTTTTGCAAAGGCTTGTTAACAAGTCAGAGTCTTGTATAAGCTGAAGTTCTTTACTGTGGATTTTAGTTAGTTTATTCCTTGTTCTGAAAAACTTTGCCTTAAGTAATGCTTTTGTCAGATTAATATTTTTGTGTGGTTTTTAGGTCATACAAGAAACCAAACTTAGGCAAATATACACAGCAGAAGAAAAATACATTGTTAAAGTATCTGCTTATACAAACCTAACCTTCTCTACTAACACATCCCTGAGGGAAGCCCAGTTCCTCACTAGTTCAGTGGACACAGATGAAAGAAGGCAGTTGGAAAACGAGCAACGGGTAGGAATTTATTTCTGTGCTGCATATGATGTGAACTACTACCCATTTTATCGTGCAATAAGCATAGCCTACTTGCATGCATTAGTATAGTATGTTTGTAATAATAATGCTAGTGGTGTGTTTTCTTTTATTTCAGGACATTAATAACACACTAAAGTCACTGGATATGCATTTGACTACATTGTTTGAGAGACAGAAACATCTGGAACACAGAGACAATGAGCTCAGGCAACAGAAGAAGGCGCTTTTAGAGAGAGGGAACAGGAGGAGACAGTTGGAATCAAAAATTGGTGTGAAGTATGATAGGTAGGAAACAAGCCATATTATCTATAAAACTTGAACAATTTTAGTAACAAAGGTATTTCAGCTTCCTCTTACTGCAGTGTGCTTTTACACTTACAAAGCAACCAGTAGTTGAGCATAAGACACAGGTGATAATCAAGACAAAGAAGGTGTTTAGAAATGGAGATTAAGACAGTAATTGAGAAATGATGTAACAATATAAAAAATTCATAGAATTCCAGTGAGAGGTCATTACCATCGTCTTCTGTCTTGGTAGCTCTTATCTAGTTAATAACATAATGGACATAAGTGGTACTAAGTAAGCATGTCAGGGATTGAGTTGGACCCTGACTGTCCACAGTATTTGTCTTAATGTATTTTCTGGTTTTGTGGGCCTCTACAATTAGTTCTTCTGTTACTGCTTTGTCATAACAGAGAACCTGGGCATGTGTTGTAGTTTAACCCCAGCCAGCAACTAAGCACCATGCAGCTGCTCAGTCACTTCTGCATTACTTATGGTACATTAAGCTGAAAAGAGTGTTGAGAGGGGAAAAAAAAAAAAAGAAAAAATAGGGCTGCAAGGATGTTGGAGGGGCCAGAATCAACTGCTGTATAGTCTCAAGTGTCCAGGTTGCTTGAAAAGAAGCAGCTTTAAACAGTGTGGATGTGAGCTTAGCCCCAAAGCCAAGTATTGCTCTCAGGTTTCTCATTAGGGATACATGTATTGTCATAGTGTTTTACTAGAATACAGAATAGTTTGAAGGCAGGAGGTGGACCCTTTACCTAAACAAATACTGATTAAATCCTTCCCTTTGAAAAAATAATTACACTCTCTTAATTTTGAATAGGGGAAACAATCCTAACACAACTACAGACAAGGCTGTTATCCACATTATACAAAAAAATTAGTATCTTTCTGTAGAGATAGAAATTATATAAATAATCCTTGCAGTGACTATAACTATTTTCAAATATTCATGTTTCTAATTGATATGACTATCTGAATAAAGCTAGATATAATTTTGAAAGTAATACACAGTGACAGAATCACTTAGGCTGGAAGGGACTTCATGTAGTCTGTAGTCCAGCCATGTTCTCCGAGCAAGGTCAACACTGAATTCAGACCAGGTTTTCAGGGCTGTATCCCACTGCATCTTGAAAGTCTCCATGGAGATTGCACAACTTGTTTGGACATCCTGTTCCATGGTTGGACTGGGGAAAAGGTTTCTACTGACATCTAGTCTGGATTTTTCTTGTTTCAACTTATGTCCTCTGTCTGTCATCCTTCTACTATGCACCTCTTATAAGAGCCTGGTTTCATCCTGTAGGTGGCTTCCTTGTGGGAAGAATAGTGGGGGCTTGCTATTAGGTGTCCTGAAGCTGTCTCTTGTCTAGGGTGAGCAAGCTGAGCACCCTCATCCTGTCCTTGCAGGGCCTGTGCTGTAGCCCCTGACCATCTTGTTTGCTTTCCAAGTTTGTTCCAGTTTGTTGATGTTTGGTGCAGGAGACACAACTGGGTGCAGTGCTGAACAAAGAGGAAGAATCACTGTTTACCTGTAAGCCTGTGCTTCCATTCATACAGCCAAGGATGCTGGGGGACCTTGTTGCTGCCGGGGCGCGCTGATGGCTTATGCTCAGCTCATTGTCCACCAATACCTCAGGTCATTCGCCGCAGAGCTTCTCGGCAGGCAGTACCCTTCTCCCAAGCCTGTATCACTGCCAGGTCCACTTTCTTCCCAAGGGCAGAACTGAGCATATGTTACTGCTGAATCTCATGAGTCTTCTGTGGACCCCTTCCTCCAGCCTCAGCAGACCCCTCAGAACAGCAGGCCTGTTGCACCCTCCAGTTTAGTGTTGTCTGAAAACTTGAGAGTGCCCTCTGTCTGCTCCTCTGTGTCACTGGCGGGGTTGTTAAACAGGACAGGTCCCAGAACTTAATCCTGTGGGACCCCACTTGATACTGGCCTCCAGGCAGAATACAACAGACTAACCATGACCCTCTGAGCCTGACCATCCAACCACATGTTTTTTACCTGTGTAGTCTTCCATCCATCCAGACTGTAGTCTTCCAACTTGAGTACAACAATATTGTGGGAGACAGCACTGAGAAAGGTAGGGGAATGGGTGTGGATCCAGCAGCCTGAGAGGAAGGTGGGGCTGATGCAACTTAATGCTCCCAAGTGCAACCAGTAGTGAGGCTGAGCCTGTCTACCCAGTAGATGTGCTCTGTGTGAACATGTCTAAACAGCACGTATGTACATATTCACACACAGCACAGATGGACACACAGGGCAACTGGACAAACACAGCACCAGTGCCCTCATCATGTTTCTACTCTTCCTAGGGGATGGGGCTCCCTTAGTGAAACCTATGCATATATAGGGGCAGTGTGGATCCCATCAATAGCTGGGTCCAGACACTGAGTCTACACAGTAGCTGCTGCTGGACCTCAGCCTCCCCATTCGCTGGTACTTGGCTATGCAAACCGCCGAGGCTGCAGCCCTGCTCCTGTTGCCTGTACAGGCTGCCTCACTCACGCATGTGCTTGCACATGCAGAACTGGCTGGGAGTCCCTGGCTTCCCAGTAGTTAACTCTCTGGTCTTGCCTTCAGAGACACACAGGCATACAAATGTGCAGAGGTAGCCATGACTCCCCTAGACCCCCCTAGTAGCAGTACCCCTGTCATCTTACCCTTAAATACATACACATGCCAGCAGGTCTTACCCCTAGAGACAGCAGATCTCATGGTTTCTGGCAGCCAGGCTGGACTACCCTGGTCCCTCCAATAGCCATCTCTTCCTGTGGTCTCACCATTAGTGACACACATACCCCCTTGGCTCGCAGGCCACTTTACCTACTTGCCAGCTAGTCTGGCTTGGTCTTGGCTAGGGATCAAACACGTACCTGCACTTGTACCAGATGCTGGCACCATGGACACTTGGCCTCTGACCTGTGGTGCCACTCCAGTGGCTGTCACTTAAGTCTACTCACTCTGGTCTCCAGTTGCTGGCGCCACAGACTGGCAGGCCCTGACCTCTGACTTGTGATCTGACTGTAGCTGCTTGCACTCAGACTCCCATACACACACATGAATGCTGAATAGAGTCCCTCACCTAGGAAAAAAGTGAAAAATGGAATTAAGTAAGAAGAGAGTGTGCCAACTGGGCATGGCTGGACAACCGTATTGACCAGCCAGCTGTTTACATGTAATTGTCCCTTTTATCCCCATATCCCTCAATTTTCCCACACTTGTTCCTCTCCAAGTCATCTAGATCCCTCCCTTTCCCTGCATTTGTTTTCTCTCCTGAATATCCAATAGTAAGTCCTGCGCAGTCACAAAATGCTTTTCTGCTGCATCCCGTAATGTCTCCTATACCCCCAGGGAACAGCACTCCTCAGTCCAGAGGGAGCTGTGGTGGTGACTTACCTTGTTGGGTTTCACACCTGGACACTGATGCTGAGGCTGTCCTGGGACAGGGTGTCCCTTCCTCTGCGTGCTTAATTTGAGTTCCCGCCTGCTAGTGTGCCCCTGTGCCCCTCTGGGCTTGTGGAGATGGGCATTTCATGGGCTGATGGCTCCTGTGATGGGCCTGGGGGTGGCTGGGGTAGGGTATTATTTGGGCTTCCCCCACTTGCTATTGTCTCCCATTTTTGGGTGTGCAGGTGAGCTTGAGGTAAATGGCAACTACTTGATCTCCTGTCATCCAGTTGTTTTATGATTAGGTTCATCAGGGATGATGTACCCTTGGTAAATGTTTGCTAATTCTTCCTTATCACCTTTTCCCTTATGCCCCTAGAATTATTTTCTGAGGGGACTTGCTCCACAATTTTCCCAGGTATCAAAGTAAGAATTGTTGGTTTCTAGTCTCCTGGATCATCCTCTTGGCCTGTTAGGCTGTTTTTGAAGATCTCCAAATGCTTTGCAGCTCACTAAACATGATGATTATTTCATATGAAGGTTGAGGACACAAGTTGTTTTACTAGTACACATAAAAAGAGTTAAGCAAACCTGCTGAACTCTCTTATATTGTATTGTTGCATGGAACTAGCAGCAGAAGAAAAATGTCAATTCTTACACTGATTTTTTTTTTTTTTTTTTTTTTTTTTTTAAATCTGAAATGTACAGCAGTAAAGGAGTATGGTTGCTGAGTGGTGCTCTTAGTAGCCAAAATGAAAGTTTCTTTAATTATGAATTCTTTATCTTTTGAATTTCTTAGGTTTAAAGTGCATAGATTTGGAATGCCTCTAATGTTCGGAATGTTTAAGTATACAAATTCCTATTCTTGCTAACTGTTGGTTCATCACCAAGATTAAGAATTTTTGTACAATTTATTTCTAATCAAAATTAATCAAATACTGATTCCCCCCCATAGTTTAAGACAGCTGGAAGAAGATGCTATCAGCCTAGAGGATGAATATCAACAGGCAAATGTAAAGATCAAAGAAATAAATACCCAAAAAGCAAGGCTTGTTACTGAACTAATGCATCACATAAAGGTATGTATTTTTAACTTGTGTGGTTCCACTATTGTGAAAAGTCCAATTCTTGCAACTTAAGTAGGAGGTATGCAATATTTGGATGTGTTACTGTAAATGTTTACGAGCTAACTTGCTTCAGGGTAAACATCTTTTGAAGCTTTTATGAACTTGAACTTGTTCATCTGTCGTCGATTTGATTTGTAGATCATTTGCTTGTATTGATTTAGACTCTCAGTGACTGAAGTCTTACAACCCATGGTCTCATTCAGTAAATACAGGAATGAACTAGGAATGAACTCTGTAACCATTTCAGCCTGTACATTTTCAGAATAGCACATAATTCTGTGAACTGTTCCTTCCAGCCTAGTTCATATTCACCCTTTTTTGTTGTTGTTTTATTGGGGAAAAAAAAAAAAAAGTAGTCGTTAGTCATGTGAAAAATTGGCCTGAAACTGTAAGGATCCGTGTTTGTGGAAGAGGGCTAGGATAGGAGAGGTACTCAACTCTCAGGCTCCAGTGTCATGAGGTTTTCTTTAACTCAAAAAAGAAGAAAACAGTCTGGACTTAATTGTTGCTTTAGGTTAGCCTGTAAGCCCTAATAATGGGAGCTGCCACAAGGTGAATTTTCTTAGGGTTTTTTTTTTAATAACTAAGACACAAGAAACAGTTACTTTTAGTTCCAAGGGAATCTGCTTGTGCTTTTGCACTCATCAAGAAATGGTGTCGTTCTTGCAACCACTTTGAGCATGTATGTTGTTCCTTTGCCATGCCTTACTAACATTGAAATGTGTTCTTGCTTACCCCTGGGAAGAGTTGGGTACTACCTTTGAAGTGAGGCTGATTTCAGTACATTTCAGTTGCTGGTATTTATATAATAAGTAAAGAAAAAAACACTCCAAATGGGTGGGCTGTTTCTGTTTGTTGTTGATAGGCATGGACTGCAACAGTTGGAGTGTTTCAGACATCACCTTTTGGTCAATTAGCCAAAGCAATTTTGAAAATGCCAAAGAATGGCAGAAGACACCTGCAATCTTAAAAGGGTTGCTTAGGCTGTAGATTACTTTACAGAACTTGTGCAGGTAATAACAGTACTGAAAAGTAACTCTTCTCAAAACTTGTGCAAATGCTCTGTATTTAAAACAGGAATTTCTAGAATATGCTTTTGATTTTTGTATTTGATGCCCATTTCCCACTATGTAAATTGTCCAAGTGTGTTGCTGTTGCAAAGTGCAGCCGAAGTTGTTTACTGACTGCTGTATGACCTGCCTGAAGGAGTGTCTTAATCTCTTTTTCACCCAGCATGGGAAAACAGATTTGACACATACTGTCTGTTTCTCAGTATACCAGGGGTGTAGGGGAGGATGGATAGTATTTGCTTTAAATAGTTATTGATTACAAAAGGGATTTATTTCAGTTATGTATCTGCTTAATTTTCACACTTTGTGTGCTGTAGGAAATATATGCTGGTATATACTGAAGAAAGGAAGACAGTCAGATACAAGAAGGATGTTTCATTATATGTTTTATCAAAATTGTTGAAATCCATACATTTCTGGTCATCCCGAAACAAAACTTCATGCATGCTCCAAGTTCATGGCAGTCTATGTACTTTCTTCAATAGGTTTTGTGCTTATACTAGCTGTAGGCTATTAAAGTGATAAAAACTTAAGTAGTCATATGTTTCAGACATACTCACTTCTGCCACAAAAAGAAATTTAAAACATGTATAGAATTTGTATGTGTTTGCTTGGTGGCAATATGATCTACTTTTTTAAGAGTTCTGGGGCTTGTGTAGAACAATCAACTAGAGTGACAGGCTGCATGTATATTTACACAAATACACAAGGCAGAGCGTATCTGGCACATACCTAGTATACATCAATACTTTACAACCACTTGACAGAACCAGCTTTGTTCCACTGTTTCAGATTCTGGCACTGCTTTTGCACGTAGTTCTCTTTGTGCTGTTGTCTTTGAATAATCTTAACTCTTTCCATTTTTCATCTCCTTTCGTTATGACTTTTTTTTTTTTCAGTTTACTTCTCTAATAATTGTTTTAAAACTGTTTAAGTGGGTTGGAAACAAATAAACTTATTTGTATGTCCAAGTTGACACTGTAGAAACTTCAAGTTGAAATGACAATAGTAAAGATCTCAGACCTTGGCTCACTGTTACGATCTCAAAACTTCATCCTGTAGGTCCCCTAGGTCTACAGTTGGAACCTTGTCCTCCCTTTCATTAAGAGAGAGGATTCATTTGTATTTATATGACCATCACAAAAAAAAAAAAAGAAAAGGTAAACTGGTGTTCTGAGTGCCCCATAATTCAAGGTCTGAAGCTACACTTTGCATAGTCAAGAATATATTGCTGATTTTGAAGCCTCAAGACCATTCCTGAGGCTGACTCATTTAAAGAAACAACCACTTTAATGTCAAAGTTGTCAAACCAGGTTCTGGGGATCACTAAAGCCTGTTAAGAAACTTCCAAGATAGAGCCTCCTTCTGTTGTCATATGCTGTTCCAGTTAAGACACAAGACACCAGAGTCACTGTACATCCTGTCAGTCATCTTGCATTGTCAGTGAGAGAGGCATGTATCTTATGTGTTTATTTTTTGACCTTTTTCCATCTCTGTGTGTGACTTAAGAAGTCCACCAAAATCTACCTGTTTCATTCTGTTTCCAAGAAAGAATTCGGATGGCTTTGTCTTTTCTCACATTTCACACACGAGTATATGCTGTAGGGAAAGAGAATGTGCTTTTTTGGTGTAAAATGGTTTGGTTGCAAGTGATACGTATATGCTTGCAGATTAAAAAAGTACATGGGGACTATACATCTTGAAGAGTTTGGGTCACCAGTAAGTCACCTTTCTTTTTCATTTAGTTTGACAGACAGCAGTGTTGAAGAGCTGAACACAGTGTGAGATTGTGTGCTATGACTAAAAAATGGATAGTTTCTAAAGCCTGATAGTCATTATATCAGTTTTGAGTCTCTTGTGGAAAAAAATAACATTTTTCTGTTTTCCTATGTAGAATTGCATATCGCTGAACATCCTCAAAGCAGATTTGGTTCTTCAGAGCACTACAGTGGCTGCTGAGAAGAACAGACTAGAATCAGAGTGTAATGAAGGAAGTGTGCAGCTGAGAGCTGCAGAGGTAACCATTGCTATGAATACTGGGATATCTACTATGAAAACATCTTCTGTAGAAGCCTTTGTGTTGTAGAAAAGGATTCTTCTGTGTCTTGTTTAGAAATGGACGTTGGTACTACTAAATATTTAGCCTTGATTTCTGTAGTTTGACTTCAGCCTCTTCATTTAAAGCTGAATAGGAGCTTTGCCTTCCTCAATTAAGACAGCTAAGCTTCTGTGAAAATGTGCTGAACAGTCATCATGTTCTGGATCTTTTTATTATAATGCACAGTGTGTGTAAAAAGGCTAGCTGTTATTTGGAAGTATTGTTTTTCTTCTGAGTTTGTCACAGACAAATAGCCCCAACCCACATGGGAGATGCAAGCTCAAGATGAACCAGAAAGTACTGTGTCAGAGTAGAGCAGAGCTGTTTTACCTTTCTTTCATAGCTTATTTCCTCCTACTGTAATTAAATGCCTTTTGGGGGGGACAGAAAGGAGAATAAATGGTCCTTGTATTGATCATATTAGGAAGCTATGCTGTGTTCAGGTTAAAAGGCAGTCTTAGAGGGATTAGTTCCAAAGACAAGTACTCTTTTCAAAGAGCAGAGGATGCTGTGACCTCTCATGGACTGGCGCATAGAACTCAATTTTTGTATTTGTGTAGTAGTACAGTCTTTCGATGTACTAGGGAAAAAACTGTCAAAGTAGAGGATGGGAAGTTTTTTCCTTATCTTGCAAGAGTTAGGTTAACTATAACCTACTGCTAATTCAATCTGATCCACAAAAAAAAAAAAAAAAAAATGCTGTTAAATTGGAAAGCAGTTCAAAAGGTAGGTGATAGTTATTTTGGATGGATATGCGCTTCCAAAAAGAATGGGCTTGGCATGTACTCAGAAAACCACTTGAGGTTATAGGTGTCATCACTTGCAGAAAATTAGGAAGAGGAAAACCTCCTAAGAGGAGCAAAAAGTAACTTGAAGACAGAGGCAAGTCCAGCATGGTACTTGTGAGAGAACTGATGAAATAGTGATTTTCCATGATGCAGCTGTTATTCAGACTTTATCAAAATCCAGTGCAAATCGCTTCATTGCTGGAGCTCAGTAAGGAGTAAGAATGTATTACAAAGCTGTGAACCTCATGTGAATAGTATGTATCATCACTGGGAAATTTATTTAATGTTTTTAGTTCTCTCTGTCCCCATCTTCGTCATCATTTATAGAGTAGCTTGGGCTGGTGCATAGGTAGATGTCTGATCAGATCAGTAGAGAGGACTTGTAAGGTAAATGTTCTGATAATTCTTGGTTAAACAAAAATTGCTTCCTTCCGTAGTGAAGATGTGTTTGTGTCAGCTAAGGTCCTATTAGTCATTACTGAGGTACATTCAACCACATAAGTAGAGCGAATCATATCAGAGCTTATATTTTGGCTGGTTGGTTCTAGAAACATTAAAACATAAAAAAACTCAGTAATCCCAGTGGTTAGAATTTTGAGAAGTTTAACTGCTCCAGAGGAAAACTATTCTGAGTATTCAAGTGCATCTTAAGTTTTCACGTACATGGAAGTCCAAAGCTACACTTCCCCATATACTACTGCATGTTGAATCTTTGAATTAAGTCTTTAGCCTGTTTTTTTTAGAAGTCCTCTTTCCTGTATTGCCCTGTGAATGATGTATGTTGTACACTCAGTGTTACTTCTTATTTTCAGCCTTAAGAGATGCACTTTCATGGGGAAGACTCAGTATTTCTCAGCTTCATCTCTAAGTGTAATTTGAAATAGTATCTTTAAATTGGCCCTTCCCTCTAACTTCTTAGTGGCTTTGGCTGTGATAAATTTTTTTCTACAGCAGTACTGTGTTAAGGTAGTCTTGCTCCAAAGCTGCCTGTGAGGATGCCATTGCAACACTTCGAGGAAGTCTTGCAAACAGTTGCTGCATGTTTTTATAAAATAAATAAACCTGCAAAAAGGAGGAAGCCAAACAGGAATAGAAATAAGTATGTTGTACAAAAGCTGTGTCATGAACTAAATTGGAGCCTAAATGTTACAATTATGGGACCATTAATTCTCTATTTAATCATCAGACATTTTTGTGGGTCATGTGCTAGTTGTGATGCATTCGTTAAAATTGGAATGGTGGGTATCAGCCAAAGAAGCTGCAAAACTTTGTTAATACTTAGTGCTTACTCATGGTGTTTATTTGTCAAGCAAGCTTGAGTTTTTATAATACCTGAGTAAGTGCCTGATTAAGATTTGAAGCAAACACAAACCCCACTTAGTACATCTAAGAGAAGATCATATATGTTCATTTTGTGAGGTCTTGGCACTGGGATACTGTGGAGACAGCAGCATGTTTGTTGCTTTATGGTGTGGGGTTTTTTTAACCACTTAGGTGGAAAGGCCAAAAAAGTACATGTTTTCGAACAAGTCAAGCTAACAACAACAGATTTCTGGGATTTGTGTTTTGTCATTGCAGTTCAAGTGGGAACCTTAGTGTTATTTTGACAACTCCTTGTATTTTATTTAATGAGCATAAGAAGCAAATGTATTTGTGACCCATACTGAACATTAGGGAGGATTGTTAGCCCCATCTGCTCATTAGATAATTGGCACAGTTGCCTGCATGTTTATGATGGTTGTTTCAAAGAGTCTTGCCTAATTGTCTTGCTTTGATAGCTTGTTAATTTTCAGGTTCATTTGGTGTAAATTTGTTTAAATAATTGATATTAATACTCAGTATGTACACCATAGCATTTGCTCCTTAAGCTAAGTTTTAAGAAAATGCAGATTGTTTTTTTATGTATAAATTTCCAGACTTCAAATAATTAAATGCTGTCACCAAGCATGCATGCAAACACTAATTCATGAGAAAACATTGGCTACTGGTAACTGTATTTTCTTTAACCAGCTTCTTATTCTGCACAAAACCAGTTGCAATACTGATGAGCACAACAGAATACAAACTGCTTGTGCATATAGAATATAAATGGTTTCTGCTGTTTGGTAGATGCCTTTCAGGAAGCTGTAATTGCAGCCCCGCACTAGTATGGAGCTTTCCCAGATAAAGCTCTTTCCAAGTTGGTTCTTATGCTGTTGGCTGAAATGAATTTAAAGCTCTGTCTAGGCTATGATTTTTCATGGTAGCATCTGTGTTCAAAACAGTAATTTCCTTCTCCTTAGAGTTACTTTTTTGTCTAGATGGTTTTATTGAGGCATCTTCAGGAAATCAACAGGAACCTTAACATTGCCATGCACTTTTGAATATATAGGAGGGAGAAGGAGTCAAAACTTGTGTATTATCATATATTTATATTTATCTAACTTTTATTTAGCATGTGGCCATGACAATCAACTGGTAAAGCTGAATGAAAATTGAGACTTAACCTTGTTGTTGAACTGTCAGTGTATTTATTCTAGTATGTGCTTCATAACCACATCAAAAGTCTATTGCTTCCCAGTCTTCCTGCTGAATGCTGAGGTTTTCCTCTTCCCAAACATGTATTTTCCTTTTCACACCCTGAAGAATTTTACTTGCCTTAGGCTTGGGTCAGGCATATTCAACGTTGAATCTATTTCAGATTTTCAGTGCCTAGAGATCAGCTTAAAATCCTACTTCATGCAGCTCTGCAGGTTTTCAGGTGGGAGCTTTATGTACCATTGAGAGCTGAGATTCCCCACTTCAGATGATTCAGAATTGACTTTGGCTCTGGAAATGTTCAGACACATAAGTATAAAATTCATGTTTCTTGTGTAAAAAAGTACAGGTGTGTTGCCTTTTGCTGGATCTTTTGCCCTCATTATCACGAGGTCAAACATATTTCAGGTGAAGCCAGCTGGCTTTTAACTTTCTCGGATCCAAAATACAGTCCAGTTTTAATTTAGAACTTTCTAAAATGTTCCTAAAAAATTGTTTATTGACTGTATTACAGGGCATATGCAGATACGTAATGCAACATAAGCATTGTGGTGTACAGTTTTATTTGTGCTAATTCAGAATGACATAAGATCTTGGCTGTAACCAAAAGGAGGGCCATCCTCCACTTACTGCTGTTTTATCTGTATAGCTGTAATGCCAGTCCTTCTTGCCCCCATGTGACATTTCCCTCCTTCTCTACAATAGACTTTATGAAGTGGAGGGGGGGTGGAAATAAAATAAAGTCTAAAAAAGTCCTTTTTTTTTTTCCCCCTTCTGAAAACATCGACACTGTAGAAAAATATCTTTACAGTGTGTTTGTGAAGATTGGGAAATGCTTACCTCTAATGCAAAATCTATTTCCTAGTACTTGGTGGAGGGAAGGAAAAACAGGATTTTTGAGTTTATATATGCTGCAGAGAGTGGCAGCCCTAATCCTTGAGTGAGTGTGAGAACTCCACTGATGATCACTCATGACTGTATCTGTTAATACTGCTTCTGTGGTATTTAGTAAATAAAGATTAATTAAATTGCCAGAAAGTAACGCGAGTTGCTATCAGTGTCTGTGTCCTGTATTTTAAAAATGTAGAACAAACATTTATCTAACTGTATAATCTCCAAATGAACACTTCAAAATTTTTGTGCCACTGGAGGGCTCCCATATTTAACTGAAATACACAACAACAAAAATTGAGAAGATAAAGCTCTCCCAAATGTAGCAACATAATTAAACTTCCCAAACAGTCAGAAGAAAGTTCTGAAGCAAAATACTGTGCGTATGGATTTTGAGTTAGAATTTTGTGCCTCTAAAAGAAATGAAAACAGTGTATTCCCATGGCGTAACTGTCTGTTAGAACGATATATTGCATGTGTAATCACTGAGCAGATGTGTAGTAAAATAACTTGGATTAAAAGCTCCAGTATCTTGGTATGTACTCCTTTTCACTTCTAAGTGGTTGGCAGTTCCCAGCTATCTGCAGTTGGGTGCTTACCTGAGCCGGGAGACAGCAGCAAGCAGTTACTCCCAAGCACTGCGAGCTCAGCATTTGGAAGCAGCAGGCCTGTGGTAGGGACCATGGATATAGAGATAGGTGAGTGAGATTTCTGGGGGCAGAGGGGAGGAGATACTTAAGGCTTCCCAAGTTTTTTGCCTGAACAATGCTTATTTGAGATAATCTTTAGCTTAGTGCTTCATGAAGGTATCATGTTTTGTGTATTGTATTTTAACTACTGTTGTGGTAACATTGTATTGTGAAAGTCACAGGGCTGGGCTGGCCACTTACCTGTAGTAACTTCCAAAGAGTTTAGCCTTGAGACCACTGTTCAAAACCAGAAATGGTACCTGCTTTTCACTTATTTTTCAGCACTAGTTTAAAACTCATGTGTGTTTCCATTTTGTATTTTGCTGGCTATATTACAGAGGTAGGATATGAAACAGCAAAAGAAGTACTTTTGATAGTGTAATTATGTTTACTCTGTAAAATTTCAGCTAAAATACCATTTGGTGTACATCATGTCCACCATGTTCTCCTAAGCAGATAAATACAGTTAAATGGGAGCTAATAAAAAAGAAGGCTCACAGTAGTTGTGTTTTGGCTTATAGGGGATTTCCTGTAAAATAGTCTATTTTGAGGCATATATTGAATCTACGTGCACAGTCCTCTAGTTGAGAGAAAATAAATTTAGCTATATTACAAAAACAGGCTTTTGATCAGTTTACTTTGGCATCTGTTGACTCTGAGCAGAGAGGCAGAATGAGTTCTGTGTGTTGAAACAAAGATTTTTCGATCTTTAAGCAGTCTGATTTCACCTACATTCCCTGATTTGGATGTTGTTTGTTGCCAGTGTGCTAGTGTCACCTCTGGAAATTTATAATAAAGTTTAAAAAAAAAAAGTTTATTTTAATATCTTTAATAACTTTTCTCACAGCAACGATTTTGTGAACTGGATGAGAGGAAGCGACTTCTTACAGAGAACTGCAAGGAATTGCTGAAAAAAGCTCAACAGGTCTGCAAACTCAGTCCGGATCAACGTCTTCCAAAAGAATTTCAAACTGTATGTACAAAACCAAATCTCCACATATCTCTTAAATTTTGGATGATGTACACCATTCTAACTTCTCCAGCAAAGAATATTACATATTTTTTATTAGAAGGCTACCAGTAAAGGATCATGTGTACTTCTGTTACTGTTGACTCATATATTGTCACTTACCCTTTTAAAGCACCTTTAAATAGTGCTGGGATATCCTATATCACTTTGTTTTATGCCCAGAGGAGTGAAAATTTGATCTGAAATTTCAATTAAAATCCATAGTCTTTTGTTCATAGAAATAATTAGAGGCCATATTTTTCTAGCATCTTGCTCTGATGGAGCAATGCAAAAGAACTGAAATCTGGGCCAGCCTACTTACCTGGAGGTCTTCCCAGCCTCTAGAAGTATTTGCATGGCTTAACTAGCATAGCCCCTGGCTTATACCAAGTCTGTGAGCATCCGTACCTGCACAAGGTAGGCAACTAAGGAGCAATTAATTGTGAATCTTTGTTATGTAGTAGCACTTCCAGCCTTTTTTGTCCAGAATATTTTGTGAGGGAATCTTCCTGTGTTAAAATTTTGAATGTGTGACATCCTGATTAAAAGTAGTAGAATATTTTATGGCTTATTCAATTTCTTTTTAGCGAACTTGAGTCCTTCATTAGCATTGCTGTGTAACACGTGCATCCTTTCTCTTGTAGGCTTTTCAGGCTCTTCCTACCACGTTGGAGGAAATTGATGCTTTTCTGAATGAAGAGAAAACCAGGGCCTCCTGTTTCACAGGCCTGAATGCTTCGGTATGTTCACTGCTTTCCCTCCGCCCTCCGTTCCTCCCCCTCCACCCGTATTGTACTCGCTTCCCACTCTGTGCTAGATCTCTTGGTATAATAAGCTAGACAGCAGGAACAATGTGCTGTAAATGCCAGATTCTGCATCAGTTAGAATTTTAAGTAGGTTCTTCTGAAAGAACAGTGTGTTCTGTGCCTTTAAAAAAAAAAAAAAGTTGCAGTATCCTGAAATAAGCAATGCTATCCAGTTCTTTGCTTTACAGCTAGGAAGGTGTCTTGTGCAGTGTCCAGTGCAATAATCTATATAATTGTGTTTGAACAGAATCAGTGCAGTGTGGTATTTTTACAGTCAAGGTCAGAATTGGCAAACATTTTGTTGACTGCTTGGTTTTTTTTATTCTGGCAGGTTGTTGAAGAATACAATAAGCAGATAGAAGAAATACAGCAGTTGACGGAATATCTAGAGGAAAAGAAAAAGGAATTGGATAACTATAAGCAAAACATTTCACAGGTAATAGCTGAAATTATCACTTCTGTATCATATCAGGATGTCTTTATTAGAATAGAATGTATATACAGAAATAAAGAGTAACATTCCAAGTTGTCTTGAGTATAAACTGAGCTGTTAGCTTCTGTAATTATGATATTTTTTAATTTAAAAGCTATCTCTAAAGGAAAATTCAGTTATTAAAAATGGTTTTACATGGATATGTCTACTTCTAGGTCAAAGAAAGGTGGCTAAACCCCTTGAAAAAGCTGATTGAGCAAATTAATAGGAAGTTCAGTAATTTCTTTAGTTCTATGCAGTGTGTTGGTGAAGTTGATCTTCATGTGGAAAATGAGGTATGATTTATTTTTCATATGGAAGAATAACATTTTCGTGCATCATCTTTTGCTTGTATATTGCTAGAGAAAAAACTACAAGTTGCCATTTGGATTGTAGGAAAGATGTTCTTTTAAAAAAAAACCCAAACTTTTACTGATGAACACACTTTTTTTGTGCTAGAACTGACTTATCAGTCTGATTAAAGGAAAATGAGTCTTTGTCCAGATGCATAGGACTTCAACTCACTGACTTTTGGAAGCTTTTTCCAACTTACAGGGCTCAGTTAGAAGCGTTGTATTTACTTTAGCTGTAACTCAGATTTATTAAGTTAGTTATTTAATTCTCCATTTTTAGCTAATTTGTGCTATTCTATTATCATTTAGATGATAAATCTAAATCTACTATTATTGTGTTGCATTGAGTTGGTTCTACATGTAGTTGCTACTCAAGTCTGCTGGCATTTTGTCTGTTTTGGAAGTAGCAATCATTTGGCCCAGCCTGTTACGCCCTCAGTAACATTTATAGGCAGGTTTTACCTCTGATGAAGAGTTTAAAGCATCAGTAGTACCTTGGGGAGAAATACTCGTTGCAATGGGCTGAAGAGAAATTAGGTATTTTGTTTTAAATTGATCTCTGTAATGATGATTTTAAGACTCTCATGTGTAATGCATAGACTCCATAATAGTGGAAGTTGACACTTTAAACATTTTTTTGCTGTTGTAAATTACTCAAGCAGTTTTTCTTAAAGTATTTGAAGCGGTAGTTATTATCAGGGGCAGAATAGTGACTGACAAGGCTTTTTACATGAACTGCATTAAAATGTTTACATAGAAACTAGTATTATAAAACAGTAGGACATTAAAACATGGACTTTTCAGTTCTTTTGATAGCTCCCTGCAGAATCAGATCTATATTACACAAGTACTATCTTTTAGATAAAAGTAAGATGGGAGAGAGTACACAGAAAAACAGTAAAGCAATTTAAAAGCAAAGGGAGTCTGAACTGTCTTTCTGAATATGTTTTTTGGAAGGTCTTGCTTTTCTCTTGCAAAGATGTCACAAATAGTTTAAGAGATTAGCTAGTGGTACTGGGCCAATGACTAAAACTTTCTCGTCAAGCGATCAATGCCTGTAATAGAGAGGTGAATGATCTGTTCTAGAGCTTGGATTTCTTACCCTTCTTCTCTGCAGGAGACTATTTTGCCCTGACCTGCAACTATCAAAAGAGAGACACTTGAGGCAGAATTATCTTTGTTAGAAATATTCCTGTGACAGTGAAGTTCAAGCCTCTGTTAGCCTGCCCTGCAGGAACCTTGAGATCTGATGATGTCCTTGGTGATAGTACCTACTGTGTGAAACACTTCACTAGTTTCTTCCTTGACATCCTAGCAGAAACCTTGGTGAATGTTCTAACTTTCCTTGGTAGCACTTGGTAACCAGAATTCCGAGTGCTAGTAGTGATAACCCTCACCTTCCTTGATTCCCCACAGGGAGTTTTGAGCATCATTCTTGACAGGTCCTGGAATATCTGTCAGTTACATGAACTGGCATTCCCAGTAGCCTGGCAAAAAAGGCCTGACTTTCTGATGTCGTTGCGGCTGTGCTGGAGGGTGGGTCTTTTTTACTGGAGGTTTTGCCAGCCTGTA
The DNA here is from genome assembly GCF_900496995.4 of Aquila chrysaetos chrysaetos. NCBI lineage: Eukaryota > Metazoa > Chordata > Aves > Accipitriformes > Accipitridae > Aquila > Aquila chrysaetos. Next base: position 46,602,437 of record NC_044030.1, read on the forward strand.
GCTTGTACACTTCTCCAAGCCTAGTTTTAGTCTGTGCCAGTGCATCTGAAAGTACAGTGGGCTTAGAGGCCTTAGGTCCTGTCTATTTCTCCTTACATGAAGTCTTTGTGTTCTTGATGTCCCACAGCTCTATCCCTTTCCAAAGAGTATAGTAAAAGCTCTGCAAGTATCTGTTAGAGAAGAAACAGGAACTAAATTGTGAACTTAAGGATATTTTTTCACTCCGCTATGCTAAGTGTTCCTGGTCATAACCAACCAGACTAGTGGGTCTGTTGAGATTGATCCTGACAATCAAGTACCAAATCCTACTAAAATGGAGAAAGTTCATCTAAGCTATGGTGCTGTTATCTTCACTGATTAGGATAATGTCTTATTAGCTCCCCTTAGCAAAATACCACTTCCAGAAAGGTCAGTGCAGCAACATTCATTTGTTTTGAAAGCATGCCCCATGATTTTCCTTCTTAGGTTCCTGATTGAGGCATGGCTATCAAACTACAATCTGCAAATCCAAGAAGCTAATTATTCTTCTGATAAGCTGCATTTAATGCCAAAGAAGAAATTTCTTCCATAGTGGGGGAGAATGAAATGGTAACCAAAATCAGCTTGCAAATAGTTTTAGTTGGATTAAGCATTGCTTTGTTCTGGTGTGTCTGTCATGGTCATATAACACTCCTTCTCAACGCAGGTCTTCAGTGTATCTTTGAAAGTGCCAACCTGTTGCCAGCAGGGAAAACATCGAGGGTGAGAATGGTGACCTGTCATCAAAAGTGGAAAAAGTTGGCACTTAGCAAATGTGAGTTTATAACTACGTCAGGTCACCTTCATTCTCTCCTAAAGTGTGTATGCATTTGCCTCAGCCTCAAGGATTCACAGTTCATGTTTCTATAATACTGGTACACCAGAAGCACCAGAGGTTTGTAGTACATGAAAGTAAATACCAGTGTAAGACCTTACACTTTCCAGTCCTGAGGATGTTTGTCTGCCTGCAGGTGTAGTAAAACACCAGGAACACGAAAGGATGGCTTGTTCTCCTGATTTAGCACATTAGCTGATTTGAGAGGATTTGATAGATCCTCTCCAATGTTAGATGCTATTTGGTATGTACATTACTCTTCCCAAAGCAAGACCTGAAGGTAGCAAAGAAGCTGACACTTATTCTACAGACTTGAAGTTCCTTAAGGCAGTTTTAAGACTTTAAGATGGTATGGCTTATTTACTTCATGGTAGCTTTTAGACCTTGTTCTTCATAAAAGCCAGCCCTCCAATGGGACTCTGCTCTGCCAGGTCACCCAGGTTCATATGCTTTTTGATGACTGTGGTATGTGGCAATCTGAACCAAACTGGCATGTGCCAGCTTCTATGGGATGGGCTTCTCATTGTCTCTTTGCCACAACTATCCTTTCTAAATCTAGAAGTATTCTGTGAGTAACCATCAGGAATCACCTCCACTCCTTTCTTTTACCCTAAGCATTACAATTGTGTTATCAGAAGAACATGAGTTGATGACCTCCAAGTACAGGATTTATGCTTCCACAGTGAATATGGATAGACCTCTTGGAACTCAGATTCCTTAAACTTTTGAGTCTTCTCATTAACTTGTTAGGCACATATGAAGATTGTGTTTTATGTAGACCGAACGGTAAGCAATCAGCATGGGCTTTCTGCACTGGGGATTGCATTCCCATCCCTGCACTGAGTTTACCTGAACTTCAGAAATACTAGCAAGTACTCCAAAGATTTCTTTTTTTCCGCGAATCATGAATGTATTTCTTTGCATGGGCCTTCTTTTGAACCACATCTGTTGTTCCCACACCTATACATCATTGACTCAGACTGCTGACAAGTGTCAGTTTTCTGTTAAAGAAAAGGCCAGGGTTGGAATCGTCATGTGTGGTTTTCCTGACTATGAAAGGCAAATTGTTGTCGTGGATTTTGTAGGGGTTTTGTATCTCAATCTGTTAGTGGAGGAAAAGTGAAGGATTTTATTAGACTGCTTGTGCTTTAAAGAGGTTCAGATGGGGTCTTAACCTACACACACGCACACCCTATCACACCACTGTTCAAGTTGATGGCATCCTGTACCATAATGCACTTTTTCCGATGAATGGAATTCATAGGGACACTGCTTCCTCCGTTTCCTAGCCAAGAACTTTTTTTCTTGTCAGTGTTCTTGATATGTATGAAGTCTTTCTTACCAGGGATTCAGAAATTAACAAGTCATTGTCATGGGGGGGGGAGTGGTATTGAAAATTCTCCCATCTAACAAGAATAGATCAGAGAGGAAAATATATGAAACTGAATTAATATCTTAAGTTGAACCTGAGTAGTTTGTAGACCCCTGTAGCACACTTGACATAATTTTCCTTTAATTTGCATGTCATTATCAAATAAGCTGTAGTACAGAGAAACTGAATTTAACAGGTACTGGCTTTTATAGGAGGAGTACGATAAGTACGGGATTCGCATTAGAGTCAAATTCCACCGCAGCACTGAACTTCGTGAATTGACTCCATATCATCAGAGTGGAGGTGAGAAAAGTGTTTCCACTATGTTGTACCTGATGGCTCTACAGGAACTCAACAGATGTCCTTTCAGGGTTGTAGATGAAATAAATCAGGTGAGGATCAATAGTGCAGTATATAACCTCTTACTATACAGATGCTTATGACATAGTGGAGAGAACATACTTTTTTTTCTTTTTTCTTTTAGGGAATGGATCCAATGAATGAGAGAAGAGTTTTTGAAATGGTTGTGAAAACTGCTTGTAAAGAAAGCACATCTCAGTACTTCTTTATTACACCAAAGGTATGTGGCATAAAATGAAAGTTTAATGTGTAGGAGAGTTGAGTTTTGTGTGATAATAATCCTGTATACACTGTACAACTTATCTCTGGTTTACCTAAGAACTTAAATAATTATACTTAATATTACTGTGAGAGGATTTGTCCATTTTAAGGACATTCCTGGCAGGAATTTAAACAACTTACACCAAGGCTCATCTTTTCCTAAACATACTCTGGAATTGTGGCCTCTGTGGAAGTATCACAAGTTAACTACCAGTGGATAGGGCTACCATGTAACAAACCTGTTAAATGCAACGCCTCTAGCTCACACAGAATTGGGATTGTAGCAGAGACCAACTTCCAAACAAGTCGGATAATGATACTGGAACAGGCTAGTGCTGCTGATGTCAAAAGAACTAGAGGAGTCCCATATTAATGGGGGAAAACTATTCAAGTAGTAATCTGAGACTTATAAGCTCAGGAAAGGTCAGTGCTACGCTCCATGGAGAATGTCTTGAAGAGGGCTTTTCAGTGAAGAATGACCAGTGCTTAATTGTGCTTTTCTGTTAAAATAAAAAAAATTATAACTGACTTACTAGGTGACACAGTGATGTGATGCTGTGGCTTGAAAGGACTAGTAAGTAGGGTGGCTGTTCACCTGCGCCTTTAACAGAGACTAATGTTATGTTCAACTTGATCCAAGACAGGTTGAACCAGGAAAGGTTACTTGTAGACCGAGAAGGCAAGCATTCAGTAACGGGCTGTATGCTTTTTATTAAGATACCAGTTCTCCTGCATCCTATACTTCACTGTATTTTAGAAAGTCTGGCTGGTGGGTGCTTCTCTTTTCTGCAAATAGCAGTTGAAGGACCTGAGAAAAGCCACCTACAGCGTTTACCTGACTGAAAATAGGAGGACAGTGATGCGTGTTGTTCCTTCTGATCTTGCAGTCTACTTACCTCCACACAGTTTGGTCACTTCCTGTCCACATTACTCTGTTTTTGTTCTGTGTGTTATCTGTCCCCTTTTGTCTTCTTGCAATTTCTCTCATTGGATCTGCTTTTCTGTGCTCTCTCCTACTTCAAGAAACAGGAGAGTGGTTTGGATGTTGAAAGGATAGAGATAGCTCTACTAACTATACTACTTCCCACATATGAGGAACTGTAGAAGATGATAGTCTAGGGTTCAGAGTCTGTTTTAGAAGTTGAGCTCATTGTCAAATACTAAGAATAGAGAAGGCAGAAAACTGAGCGTGCAGAGCTAACCAGAAAAATCAGAGTAAAAATGAGACAGCAGAAGTAAGACATTTCAGAGGCTTAAAAAAAACCCCCTCCATTTAACATTATGGTAAGAGGAAGATGAAGGAATGTGTTGCACCACTTTCAGCAGTGAGCGATGGCGTTACGAAGAGGTGGCTGAAGGTATTTCTTTCTTCTTCCCTCTCTCTCCCCTGCTCCCTGCTCAACTGCAAGTAGGTGGTCACCACAGTTGACATGGTGAAGTTGTAATGGCCTACCACAAAGAACATTATTGAGGTAGCACTTCATGTAAAGGTTTTAGCCAATGAGATAGTTTGAGTGGGCTGCATCAGAGGGTAATTAAAAGGCAGTACAGAGCAGGCTGAGGAGAGAGCCAGACTCTGCTGTGCCATCAGCTCACCTGCAGTTCCTGAGCCTAGGGTGTATGTCATCACTTACTAGAAAGCAACTATGTAATCACATACTAGACAGTATGACAAAGTGTCATACTAAGCTAAGTTCTGTGTATGTATCCAGTGGATACAGGAAAAACTGTTACCATGGGTTTTTTTCAGTATGTTGACACTTTTCCCAGCTGTATTTTTAAGCAAGCTACAGAGGGGAAGGGATATAGATTAATATGCAGTAGAGTTGATTAGGAAAATTGTATTCTGAATAGTTGTGATTCACTGTCAGAATGAGTAGATGAGTCTTGGGTTTGAAAAATCAGTATTTTCAATATTAATCTATGCTGAAACAGATTATATTTATTAAACATGCAAATAATCACCATGTTGGGAGTGAATGCTTCTTTGCTGTAAAGCAAGATTAGAATTCAAAACAATCTTAGATTAGGTAACTTTATTTGAAAACAGGATGCATTTCAGCACAGAACAAGCATAGGACTTGGTATTTAAGTGTGAAAAATCAACAGCAGCATCTGGTCAAAGGCATAAATGCCTAAATGACTGGGGAGAGAGAACTTACTGTGGTTGACAAGTTGAACGTCAGTTGCAAGTAAATTGCTAAAAGTCATCTTGAGCACTGCAGATAACCCTACAGCTTCCATGACATGTATCAGTCTGCTGGGCTTGCGCCTGACAAGATTTGGACTATGGTAAGTGTCCAGTTTTGGCTGTTACACTTTGGAAAAGTAGTACAGTGGCTGGAGTTACTCCAGAAGACAGCAGTGCAACTTTTAAGAAGTTTTGACAGTTTTGAGTTTCCGCTAATGGAAATTGCTTAGTTCAGAGGAGCACGAGGCTGAAGAGAGATGTAATAATTGTGCCCAAGTTAACTCCACCTCCTGCCCTGCCCTGGCAAAAAAAGAAAAACAGCCAATACTTTCTGCCCATTGTGGATATGGCAAAAGAGTAATGACCTCATTTGCAGCAAGAAGGTACAGATTAGATATGAACATTTTCTTGTAGAAGGAATAGTGAAGGATGGAAATTGCCTGAAGAATGAGGAGTCTCTTTGGGGAATTTCTAGGAATAAATATGCATCATCTGTCAGAAAGGTTATAATCCTGCTATATTGACCTTTTGAGATCTAAGGCTTTATGCAGACCTCCTTCACCTTTTTTAGATAATGGGGAACATGTCTTCTAGCTATTTTGACTTTGGTTTTTGTGTTTTTCACCAGCTCCTGCAGAATCTCACTTACAATGACAAGATGACGGTGTTGTTTGTCTACAATGGACCTTTTATGTTAGAGGCAAACAAATGGAACTTAAAGTCTTTCTGTAGGCGGCGGCGGCGACTTGGAAGGATGGATGAACAGTGATACATACATATATTTATATATATAAAAAATATATAATGTTTTTCTAGAACTTTTTGGAACATCTGGCTTTCAAGACTTCAGAAATTGTGAAAGATGAGAACCTGCAAAAAATTGATGGTTAAGAACTTTGATTCTTAAAAAGTATAAAAGTGTAACAGATTTGAAGCACATTATTTTGTTTCAGATGTTTCAAAGTGGCCTCTTTCACCAAAGAGCCTACTTTTTCTCAGTAGTAGTTCTAAATAAAATGGAATTTTCTTGTATTTTGCTGTTTTGTCAGTAATGTAGCATCAGAAGTACAGTTAATGCTTCTAGGTTATATTGGACTAATTCTGTGTTGGGGGGGGGGTTGGTTGGTTGGTTTGTGTTTGTTTTTCCAAAAATTGGAATTTGCTTTTGGTAAATAGTGTTCCCCTAACACAGTTACGCATGTTCTCCAAACTTTTCCTATTGAAATGGAAACTTTTAGAATGAATGAAGAAGGTGATGGGTAGGAAGGGAATGGTTTGTAAGTAGCTGTGCTTGGGTTTTTTGGGGTTTTTTGTGAAAATATACCTGAAGTTAATATAAAGAATATGTTATTGTTAGAGTAATATACTTTATTATTGTTATTTATTATTTTTGAGCTAATGTTCCATTCTGTATTCCTGGAAGGATAAGGTCTTTATTTTTCTAGCAAGTCTCTCTCAGCAAGGAGACTGACAAAGAGCCAGGTTTTTTTGAAACAGTGAGCTGGTTAGCTTGCAGAAGTAAAACTAAGCAATATATAACTTTCTGTTGTTTTTTTTTTCAAGTGAAACTTGATATGTTTTTTGGTGATAAACAGTCCTGCTGATTTCACATGTAAGTTAAAATCAGGAGGCTTTTGTGAGAGACTGAAAGAGTTAATGTCTCAAACATTGTGGTGGGGCAAGTTCTGCTTAATGAAGAACTCTGCACAGCAAGGAACCACAGGTGAAAAGAAGCCCGTCAGCACAGATCAGCACTGGACATCAGCAGCAGGAGGGGGAGGTCCTGCCGGAGGGTGCACAGCTCCCTGTTCTGACCTGCTGTTCTGATACGCTGGGCAGGGCAGCTCAGGTCTGCAGGGAAGGGGAAGTTACCCCCCCAATCGACCCCCAAGCCCAAAGGCTCACAAACCATGCATGACACCTAATTAGCCTAATGAGTTCTAGTGCCCACCAAAGGAGGGGCAAGGAGATGATAAAAAGACACAAACTGAAGACCCAAGTGCGCATGCTCTCCGGAATGGGACCCCTCGGCTGGTGGGACCAACGCTGGACCCAGGGCCGGTGAAATCTTTCTCTTTTCTCTTCCTTTTTGTCTCTGTCTTGTTCACCCTTTCTCTTTCCTTTTCCATAACCCCCAGACCTCATCCCTTTAAGACATAAAACAGCTGACCAAGCGTGGGAGTAGGAGTGGATCCAGCCGCCCCTGGGCTCCTCTCTGAGAAGGAGTCTAGAAAGCAAGGGGGTCCGCTCTGAACCTCATGACTCAGCGGGACGGATCTGCTTATTGTCTTCCCTGAACTGATGTGTATGGTTACTGGAGGTTACTGAGGCAGTTCCATGCCAATTCCTGTTGTGAGAAACCGGCACACCTACTGTTAAGGCCTCGCAAGTTCAGGTTGCTTCTGCCACGAATAAAACATTTAACTCATTGTTTGGTGTCGTTTCACCTTAATTTAGCCCGAGGGAATTCCAAATTTAACACGACTCCCTGGTCCGTCCAGCCCGGTCATGACAGCTTTTTACAAGGGTTCAGCTGCACTGGAATGATTGTCTATGCAATGGATTTTCACAGATAGCCATAAAATTGATTGGTGGGATTTTGGCCATAGCTGTTAAGCATTTGAAAGTAGTTGTTCTCAACAGAATGCTGAATACCTAAAATAAAGCGCCAGTTATTTAGTTAACTATAAAAAAAAATGAATACTGAATTTTGAAGAGTATGATTTGTAAAGAAATGGAAACTGATTGGTATGTAAAATGTATGTAAAAGTGATTGAGTCCCAGGACACCATCTGAAAATACGTAGTATCCTTGTTTTCACAGGAGGAGTAGCCTTCAATAGAATTTTACAGAAAATTTTGTGTCCAATTGATTTTGAGTGGGAGTTTTTCTTAGCAGCATCCTGTCAATGAACTTAGCCAATAGAATTGATAATGTCAGGCTTTTTATGTTAGAATGTTAGAAATAAAATAACCCACTGCAGAATTAAGCTAGGATCTGAAAGGTTTCGGGTATTAGAAGTTAAGTACTGTAATTCTTGTTTTGAATAGATGAACCTTTAAGGAAATAGAGAACTACACATTCTTATATTGCAGGCCGCTGTTGATCAATGGAGGTCTGTCTGACTGTGAAATGAGTTCCTGGAATAAGTTCTGTGAGGATTAGCATCCATACGCAAATATTTGGAAGAAGAACTAAAAGAGTGGAAACTTGGGCTGTAGTCCCAGGACTGAGTGGGCCAGGAGAGTATCCTCCACTATTTGAGGCTTGAGGCTTATCTGTCCACGCTATTGCAAGATCTGGGTTTTAAATGTGTTCTTTGATCTTCAAAATACTTGGATTCTTTATGCTTAATGTTTTTTTTAATTGAATGGAAACACATTCTGTTTAGTCTCTGAGGATCACTATATGAAAAGTGCAGTTTGTGTTCAGTGTGTAAATAAGTGAAACTACTTACATGAACATGTGTCAGGACTGAGTTTTTCTATGGCTAGACAACACTGACTATCTATTCTTAATGCTGTCATCTTAGAACATCATGGGATTTCTTCCTAGAGTTCAATTCCTTTCTCATGTTTCAGGCTGAGGTATGAAATGTAAGTCTGACTTATTGCAAGAGGATGGCACTTCAGATCCCATCTCAAAAATTATGTCTTCTGGATACGTGCCTGCCACAGTGCACAAGTGAAGAGAATGATGGCCTTGTGGGTGTTTGCTTTTTCCTTGGAGGTCTGTCAACTATTGACCAGAGGTCCTGATTTCGACCTCTCTGCCTACAATCTTAATATGACACTGTCATTCATATTAACTTACCCCAGACAGTGTAATGAGCTGCAAAACCATACCACTGTCATGTTTCTGATCTACAGAGCCTCACTATCCAGCAGCTCTGCTAGGTAAAGCCTTCAAAAAAGGAACCGTAAAACAAACTTGGTATATAAAAGCAGCCATTGCAATTTGCAGATGGGCTATGCAACATGACTGTGTGCCTCCCACACACGTTCCCATTAGTAACCTGCTAATTTGTGTGACAGGTGCATCCTGTCCACATACAGAGACCTTCTGGCTTAAAAGGAGGTCTTTTGAACTGGATAGTGTATTCAGTCATGAAAATCCACATGGAGTTGCTCAGTGTAGCTACAGTGTTATTTAGCATTCCTTACCCGCATATAGGCCCCTTCCGTGCTGCCAGCTTTCTTGCTGTTCCTCATGCTTTGCTACTTCTATTCACCTCCTCGGGGATTCTGGCTATAAAAACCCTTGGAATGAATTTCACTGTAACTTTGAGCAGGGGGGGATAAGGGGGAGTTTAGGTTAAATATACATGTAGTATCCAACTTTTCCTGCTGACTAGGCAGGACCTCTCAAAAATGTAGAAGTGGAAAGACCCTAAATAGTCCTGACAGCTGAAGTATAAATTGAGCTTTCTCCAAAAATAGGTACTTTTCCCTGTTGTTTAGACCAGCTGAAGACTATGGCAAAGATCCTCTTCCACTACCATCTGCAGTTCTGACAAACATCTGTGTCTGCTCATGTATCGAGACAGAGAGAAGCAGCATGGAAATTGTGACTTGCTGTGAGAAATAAAAAGACCTTGAGAAACCAAATACTGACAAGCACCTATAAATCGCCTTTAACTGTATTTTGTGACTGTAAATCGCGCTGGTGCATGTACATTATTGTTAAATAGGAATGATTGCTTAGCGGGATGAAGCGGCAAATTAGAATGAGGAGGGACCCTTGCACAGCCACAGTGCTTTCAACATGCTTACATGAAGCTTGGACTTCTATTAGAAATAAAATAAATGAGGCCTGTTAAGGCTGTTGCTGACTGGGAACATCTATTCTCCAGGCTTTGGAGTTAGTAAGAGTTAATGAAACACACAGAACTGGTCTGGGCTGCAGGATGCTTGCTGAAAAGTGTGGTAGGTGCTCTTTAGAGGCCAGGATAGGCACCTGCTCCAGGCCTGATGGCAAATTTTACTTAAACGCTACTGGAGGCTCTTGTGTATGGTTCATGCCAAGATGCCCTCTCTTGTTACTAAGCTCTCTGGCTGATGCTTCCTTTCTAGAAGCTTCTGGATGATATTCAAACACTGTTTCCTATGGATTGTGGAAACTGACTTGGGTTTCTTCCATGAGTCTGCAGTTACCTGCTTGTTCCCTTGCACTGCAAGGCTGCTTAATTTTCTGAACATCTCTTACTAATAGGCCTTAATTTTCATCCTCCTCGCCCAATTCCCATGCCATTCCATGGTGTCGTCTTGAAAGCAAAGTGTTAGAGCAGATATGTAAGATGTGAAATCTGTCATTCTATTTTACAAACACTTGAATAACATTAACATGTTGTCTGATACTGTCTATGCTGTCCATGCTTAGGCTTTGGATAGTGGGGTTTACCTGGGGGAGGGAAGGATGTGAGAAGGAGGTCCATAATTCAAGATGCTCAGTGTTCACCTAAGTTAGCGTTCAGCCAAGCTGAACAGGCTGTCCCCAGGGGTTGCCTAAGGGATGGTCCCACACAGTGCGTAATTCCTTCTCTTGTCACTGCACCCCACAACCTTCAGCACCACCTGTGCTGGGAAAGGAGCACCACACTGAGAAGGGCTATGTTGGCTCAGCAATACCTAGTAACTCTGCATCAAAATGTATTGTCATTTTATGGAAGGTGTTTTGATGCTGCATGCATCATTTCACTGTCCTCACTCTTGTCTTTATTTGGCCTGCTTCTTGAACGGTACGCTGTAGTTTCTTCTGATTTGATTGGCACAATATCTGATGGGAGGTGTCTGGCAGGAGAGCTACATCACGGGAAACGAGGGGGAACCTTGGCACTCTAGCTTCACTGTAAATAACTCTGAGCCAGAATTACTCTCTTCAGTTCTGACTCACTGAAACACAATGTCCAAAATAAATTTTCCTAGAACTTTTTGTTACAGAAGCACTTTTTTTTCCCCAGCACCTTGCTAATTAAGAATAAAACCAGGATTCAGTACATCATAATTTGGAGAGGAAGGAGATGGGAAAGGGAATTAAATCCACCTCCGCTCCAAGAAAAATCCTCCCCCTGTCCCAGCCTGAACGTCTGAAAATCACAGGAATGTTTCTCTGCTGTTGGACTCACAGACTAGGCTTGCCAAAAGCCACGCTTCTATAAGGCTCAATGATCCAGCTGTCCTTTGCATATTAGGACAGCCTGGATGAAAGGCAGTGTTTTGTATGCAGGGGGTGATTTAGTAGTTACTATTCTTCATTTTACTTCAGTGCTAACTTTAGCCATTGACAAGGCTGAACTGTTAAGCAGGGAGAGGAGAGGTGAGTGCAGGAACCAGATGTGTTTAGCCGTTGAAAGCTTTTCAGGCACCACTGTGGCAGTGTTGAAAGCCAGCAGGGAAAGCACAGAAAAATAGCGGCAAGTAGCAACAGCAGAGGCAGAAGGTGAAAGAGGTGATAACCAGCACTGTAGCAGCCTACCTGCTGACATCCTTTCCTGTGGCTCAGCTCTTTCCCAGTGGTGCAGTCCCCTGCCAGTCGTTCCATCTCTGTGCTTTCCACCAAATTCCACCAGCTTTTCTCTGCTATTCTTCTGCTCCCTAGTCACTCTCAAAGTAATTCCCCAGTCTTCCTCCAGTTGAACTATTACCCCCACTAAGCCAATGTTTTTTTGACAGTTGTACTGGTTTTGGCTGGGATAGAGTTAGTTTTCTTCATAGTAGTTTCTATGGGGCTATGTTTTGGGGTTGTGGCCAGAACACCATTGGTAACATACGAGATGCTTTAGCTATCGCTGAGCAGTGCCTGCACAGCATCAAGTCCTTTCCTGTTTCTCACACTGCCCACCAGCACAAGAAGTTTACCCGCTGGGAGGGGACACAGCTGACCCCAACTGACCAAAGGGGTATTCCATGTCATATGACATCATGCTCAGCAGTAAAAGGTGGGGGAGGAAGGAGGAAGGGGGGTACATTTGGAGTTATGTCTTCCCAAGTAACTGCTATGTGTGGTGGAGCCCTGCTTTTCTGGAGAAATGGCTGAACACCTGCTTGCTGGTGGGAAGTAGTGAACGAATTCCTTGTTTTGCCTTGCTTGTGCACATGGCTTTTGCTTTAGCTATTAAACTGTCTTTATCTCAACCCAGGAGTTTTCCCACTTTTACCCTTCTGATTCTCTGACCCATCCCACTGGAGGAGAGTGAGTGAGTGGCTGTCTGGGGCTGAGCTGCTGCCTGGGGTTAACCCACAACAGTGTATGTTAGTCTCAAAACATGACATTATGCATGCCATTAGCTAGAGTTTAGTATTGCTAATTATTTGTATCAACTATTGCACCTGGAGCTACATGAAATCTTGGCAAATAGGCCCAGTGTGTATTCATAGAAAAGCAAGGCATCTGCTCACAGACTGAAAACCTCTTTGGGAAGCATGGAGATGAGAACATGGCAAGTAAGCTGGAAAGGGATGACAAAATTCATGGGGATAGGGAGCCATGCACCATAGTGGGCAAAGCTCTTTTTGTTAGAAGCAAGGAGGAGGGAACAGATGATAACTGAGAAGATGGTGGCAGAAGGTATCAAGGAGCCTTGGAAAAGAACAGAGAGCAGAAGATGGCACAGGTAACATGCAATATGGATGGCTCAAAGTGAATACATGCTTTAAGGTAATTGGGATCATGTAATTTCAAGGGCAAAAGACTCCGATTCCCCCTTCTCCAGTTTGTAACCAAAGCTGTCAACATTACACAGCTTGATTTTGACTGCAATCCACGAACACTGGTTTACCTCAGTTTGGGTCATGTAATAGCTTTTTCATGGACAACAAAGGTTTTTTTGGTTGGTTGGGGTTTTTTTTTTTTGTTGGTTTCCCAAAGAATTACAAACACAGATTAAATCCAAAGCAGATGAATGGCACAAGGAGTGCAAAGGGACTTGCTCTCAGACACCACCAACAGTATCAGCACCACTCTGCGCTGCTGCAACGATACTGAAAGATCTGTTCATGTGAAAAGCCACTGATGTTGGAGTTTTCCATGGGTCCAGTGGCTGAGGAACCTGGATCCACTTTTTGTCTGCTTCTGAGCCCAATTTTGCTGTTCATGAAGGATTTTTTTGGTCAGAACTTTTGTAGTATTTAAAATACTCTTTGCTGTATAAAATATACTGGTTTGATGCCAGTATAATTAAAGTGGTACAGCCTTCAGCGTGTATGCAGTTCCTCAAGCACCAGTATGTCAGAAATCAGTATGCTCATGAAAAATTATTGGAGTGAGTTATATTGGGAGAATCTCCTTTATTTCAGTTTGAAGGAGTTTACAGTAAGGTTGTCTCCCTTGAAATGTTTCAGTTAAAAAATTACATCCCCCCAAAAAAGGGTTCATTGGACATAAGAGCTGAATGTAGCTCAGCCTCTAGGTAAGGGCTGGATTGTCTTTCTGTAATCCAGTAAAACAAAGGCAGTGATTTACCACCAGCATTGCACAGACTAATAACACAATTGTGGTTTTCCCTGGCCTTGTGTTTTTTGACAAAGCAGTTATGGATGGCTTTTCATAGGCTCTCAAAAGGCTTTTCTACTTGGAAACATTATTCAAGGCCACTGAAGCAATGGTTAACAGCAGAAGAGCCCAAACCACTATACGAGGTCTCTCCAGGGAGCTCTGATGTAACCTACACCTACATCTCCTGAAACGTCTGCTGCTGTCTTTCTGGCCTCTGCCTATTAGCCAGAAGAGGAAGAAAAGACCATTTGGAGAGCCCAAGACTTTCTTGTACACCTTTTTAGCACAATGTCAGGAGGGATCTGATATTGTCTGTGCTTTTTCGTTTCTTTCTCCATGCGTTCTGAATTCCCATAGGGCTTCCTTGGATCTTGGGTTGGTAAGCTGTCCTTATCTACTCAGTGATCCTTTCTCCTAGTCCTGTGGTTTACAAGCTCCACTTCTTTGTACCTTGTGTTCAGCTGTGCAGACATCCAGGTGTTGCTTTGATCAGCATTACATGGCCTAAGAGGCAACAGACAATACCGAAACCGAGACTGATGGCTTTTGCCATGAAAAGCAATAGGATGTCTATCAGTTTTCAACTGTGGGCCACAAGCCAGTAAAAAACAGTAACAGTTGTAGCAACTTCAAAAATACAAGCTGAAAGCAATAGGGACTCTGCTGTCTCTCATCCCAAAAGGCACACATGAACTCCATACAGAGATACATGAACTGGAAAAATACAGTGTGTAATAACAGAGAGACAAGCGTCTATTAAGGATTAGAACTGATGTCAGTCAAGACCTCCCCTTTTTAAAATGGGAAGATTTCCATAATACCCGTGGAAGTGTTTGAGGAGATATTTTAGGGGACAGGGAGCTTCTCAGTTGAGGAGAGCATGGCACTGAAAGCATGGTAGCTGCAAAATTCTTGCCATTGGGAAAGCTTCCCCCCTGCTTTAAGGCAGTCCCTTAAAGAGGACTTGGGTAAGTACATTGTTCGAAAATTGTGACTTTGTGTTAAGTTATTGTTGATGTAATTTGTCAGATGTGGCTGGGAGGTGTGAAGTGCTCAACCTGGAAAAGATTTTGTTTCCAAAGCAAAAGCCATTGAGAATGTAGCGGTTGTTATGGCGCTCTGATGCAAAAGGGAAACCTCACTCACTCCTTAGCCCTGAAGCGAGTGCTGAACAAGATTGTTCTAGACTCCCATGGAGGTGAAAGTCATTCTAGTCACCCTAGCAGGCTGGTTCAGAAAGCCACCTTTGCATGCAGCTTTCTGAACCATGCTGCAGGCATTTAACTGGACTTTTATGTCATTTTATGGCATGTTTCCTTTCTTCTGTCCTCAGCAGAGAGAAGAAATGAAAATTCACCTTGTAGAAATTGTGCTCTCTGAATCAGTTGGTCTGTTTTCAGGGCCACACCGCCCCATGTCACTGTTGAAGGCTGCCAGCATCCACTGAGATGCACCCAGTCTTCACATGTCATACCTATTCCAGCCAAAATTTACATCACTCTTGGCAAGACTATTCTGCAGAGTGTATTAGATCTCAATGGCTGGAAACATCCTCCTAAGGCTAAGGCTTTCTCTACACTAGGAAGATTTTGATAGCTGTTCCAATTAGAGCACTAAAGACAAATATTAAAGGGTTTAAGGTGAAGAATGATAAATTTATGGAAAGTCCTTTATGATGGGATCGCAGGGGAATGAGGCCAATGCCACAGCCCTGTGTCCCTTATTCCTAAAATCAATGACAAGCTAAAAAAAGAAAACCCTATGCTGAGTTTGTTGTATCTGTCCTTTGGCCATCCGACCAGAGGGCAGAAAACTCCAACTCAGCGTCAAATCTGGATGCTGCTTACAAGTTTTGTTCTTGATGCAGATGGCACACTTCTACCCCTCCATCTCTGCCTGCATTGCTAGAGGGTTACACATTCCTTTCGGTCCGGGGTCTTATCTTGCAGTCACACCCTAGCACCGTTCCCATGTACCAGGTTAAGTCAGCTTGTGTAAGTAGTTGCTTTCAGCAACCGTAATGTCAGGGATGGTAAATGTCAGTGAGCTTTTTGGCATGGGTTTCCTTGCCTTTCCCTCCTTCAGAGGCTGAGCGGACGTTTTTTTTCTCCTTACGCCAGCAATCCCTCCAAATCCATGGAAATCTCAAGGCAGCAGTGTGGCTGTGCAGGGTGAAGCATCACTAGCTTGAGGGACAGCATCAGTCTGAGCTCAAAAGCCACCGAGCAATGGGAAAGAGACTTCCTTGGAGCTGGAGCGTGCTGGTGAGGGGACACATTTACCCCACTGCAAGCTGTGTCTCTGTCTCCCTGCAGTAGTAGCAGAAGGAATACTTGTGAAAACACCTGGGAAAAGTAGAGAAACAAGACCCAGGCTAAATAATAACTAGCAACACCAAGACCTTTGAAGCTGGTTCATACACCACTCAACTCATGGATTTCATCGTGTGCAGCAGTATTTTCTTCATAATCATTCAGACTGGTTTACATGACCACTGCTTGACTCCCACCATTCAAAACAACTTTTTTTTTTTTTATTCCTTTTTTCTTTATTTGGACAATATATATACATATGTACAAAAACATCTACGCCTACTTTTTTTTTTTCCTTTTCTTTTTTTTACAATTTCATGTGATTTAAAAAACAGGACAGCAAAATAATTTATAAAGGATACGAATACTGTACAAAAATAAAACTGATTGAACTGTTGGAAGTTGGTACTTTACAGTGTTACAGATCACACTACTCTGTAAAACAGCATTTTGAAGTATGTGTCCAGTCTGGTGTATGCTGGGCTTAGTCCATCTGCAAACTGAAAAGGATCTGTAATACAGGTCATGAAAAACTGTTCAAAACCAAAATATGTTATATAGCTATACCTTTAAAGCCATGACTTCTCTATAGTAAAGGACTTTCTTAACCAAGGAGAGGAGCTGTCCTAACTGCAGCACTATTAAGTATTTCCAAAATAGTACAAGTACATACGGTATTAGAGAACCTGATATTCCTTTTCTTTTCCAACACTTGCATCACTCTTCAAAACTTACCTTCAAGATGCAAAGAACTAACCTGCAGTTTGTTTTATGCGTTAGAGCCATTGTTTGCTTTTACCAAAAGAAAAAAACCCCAAACCCCAAATGAACAAAACAATAAAACAAAATCTCCAAACCTGATTATTCCCAATGTATTCTGTTAGTGATCGCATTAATCCCATCTGTCCAGTGCTGAAATACAGCATATGTTACAGCAAATGGGTTACCATTTAGGAAGGGTTTTTTTTCAGAAACAGGATCTTGTCACATGCAATGATCACATGTGCCTGTACATCCCATTGTCCCATGGACCAAAGGACCCCCTGCCTATTCGTTCTTTCAGCCTTTGCAGGAATGACGACGTTTCTTTAAATGTGCATTCTACCCCAAATACACAAGATGGAAACCATAAATCTGGCCATTGACTTCCATGTATAGGTTAATCCTGGTAGCTAAGTGACCAAAACATCTATGTACTGATTTAGGAGCTGCTTATCAGCTGTGGCTTCCCATTGTGTTTGATAGGATGTGAGGGTGTCTTGTATTTCACAGGATCAGGCCCTAATTCTCCAAGTGCTGTGTTTGTCCTACAAAATGGCAACAATCCAGACTGCAGGACAGACTCAAAATTTTGCGTGATCTTCAAAGAGAAGAATGAAGATGAACGTGCATGTGCCTTTGAATTTCACCAGGCTACACGTGGCCCTGACCCTACTCAACAAGGCAGCATTAACAGTACTGGTAAGGAGAACACTTCCTGTATTTCTAGATCAAAAGAAACACCGAGGCTACCTATTTTTATTAGGAAGAACGTATGTCTCTACGACTCAATTTGGACACCAGAAATTAAAAGTTTGGTTTCTAAATAAATGTTTCAAAAAGCTGAAACAGAGGTAGAAAGTGTGTTTGGTTTCCTGATGTCTTCACTGAAGAAAACACATCCCTTTTTACTCCACAGACTGCTCAATATCCCCAATGCCTTAAAAGCAGTTCTCTTCACATAGACAGAATTTATCATGAACTACACAAGTAAAAACACTATATGCAAACTGATTTCTAATGCTGAAAGACTAATACAACTGTAGAAGAAAACACTCTAACTCTCTAATTTTTTTATTTTCATTTCTAGGAAGCAAGCTTTTTATCAGGTAAAACAGTAAGATATTGTAATTGCAGGTGTACTAACAAGATTTTTTATGTACAGAATTTTACAAGATGACCTAAATTCATCTGCAGTGGAAACACTTTGGGTTTCAGTGTGATTACTCGCGAGATGAATTTGGTCCTAAATCTCTATAGTAGGGCTGCACCTCCCATTCCTCTTCTGGAGGAAGGGGTGAAAAACAAATAGGAGAAGAATGTTTCTGGAAAAAATAACATGTAAACAGAATTCTCCCCGCTTTATGCAGCTGGGGAGGGGGAAAAAAAAAAAATCACCGATAACCTCTTACAGTTCATGCTTTTAACATAAAAAAAAAAAGAAATAGTCAGCTAATGACCACGACTTAAAGTTTTCCTTCAGTGATTGTTTTGCTCCTCTTAAAGAGCATAAAATATTTTAAAAATAAAAGTAATATTGCCTTTATCAGTGTTCGATGTGCCATGCATGATAGGGGTACAACACAAAGTACTAAGAGAAGCTTATGTCATAAGGACTATTGCGACACACCCTCCGTGCTGTATTTCCAATTAGCTCATGGTTTTCCCCCATACTCTACAGAAACAGCGATCAAGAGATACAGGAGCCCTTCCAAAGTGCTCCTTACAGTAACTTCAGCTGTTTCCATTAGCAGAGTGCTCTTAAGCAAAGGTCTACTCTCTCTGTAAGCACACACAACTCCCATAGGATGCCGCAGGAGTTAGGCAAGGGTATGAAAACAATAAATCTTTAAGGCAAGTGTAGGAAGAGAAAAAGCCTTTAAAAAAGCAGCAGTTTATAAAGATGGTAGCTGCTGTTATGCATCCATTCAAACAAAACACAGCAGAATAAAGCACTGTTAGTGGCATTTCTATAGTACAGTACTGTATTTATTGACAGATTAAAAGTATAGGATCAACTGAGAGACTTATGCTTCTGCTCCCACGCCCCCACCACATTATCTAGGCTGATTTGTATTTTTCCAGGTAAGTGAATAACAGAGCTAAATACACATATGGTCAGCAAATGACTGAGCTGTTGTGGGGTTTTTTTGCTTTAAGTATCTTCTTGAATTATAGATGTTTTTACTGGAAAAGTGCAGCTTATATTCAAAAGTATAGTTAATACAAAGAAAAGATAAAAAGACCCTTTTACTTAATGGGCCTTCTTGAGTATAAATTCACCTTATCTCAGTATATCAATCAGACGCTATTAGTAACATACGTAATGTTTCTCTTAACAGTCTTTTTAAATGCAGGATAGTTCCGAGACAGAAGTAAACCCACTTCTACAATGTGCTATGGAGTTTCTATCTGAGAGTTATTTATGCGACTTGGAAAGCGGTTTTACTTGACAAACTCTAAATACAAGCAGCATTACACTGTTCAACGAAACATGTTCATGACACGGCAATCACAAAGACCTTGGGGTCACGCTACTGTGGTGGCATAGGCCAGACCATGGCAGTCAGACATATGTACACCAGCATCAATGCTTTACATCAGAGGAGGTGACCACCTCCTCTGCTGGCCATCCCTTCCCTCCTCTCACCCCGCAGTCCACTTGCTCCAGACCGCTCTTCCCAGCGCAGGGTGGGGAGGTGGAGTACGGGGAGAGGGGCATGGAGTACTTTTTATTTTAATTTTTTTTTTTTTTTTTAATGTTGGCTATGTGTGCTTTCGGATGGTGAGGACAACCGGCACCACTGCCTGCGTCCTCGCCGCAGCTCGCCTCCCCCCCGCTCCCCTCCCCGGGCCAGCCCTGCCTTCACAAGGAGCTGCTGGAGCTGCACTTTTTGGATCGCTTGATCATGCTGGGGTGAAACTCGGTGTGGCGGCGGGCGTGCTTCGTCAGGTGGTCGCTCCGCATGAACCGCTTCTCGCAGAGGGGGCACCGAAACTGCTTCTCGCCGGTGTGGGTTCGGTAGTGCCGGGTGAGCTCGTCGGAGCGGGAGAACTTTTTAAGGCAGTCGGGCCATGTGCAGGGGAATGGTCGCTCGCCTGCGGGGAGGAAATGAAGAGAAGAGATTTAGGGGGGCAGGGGCGATGCAGGCCGGCACGTACCACCTTTGCCGAGGAGCCAGGGAACATGCTCCTGAGGGGAAAAAGCTGCTTTTGTTTCCTGCCGTGGTGCCAGCATCTGCGGAGTTGTTGATGACTCGCTTCATCAGGTTTCAGTCTCACCTCCAGCAGAAGCCAAAACCCCCTCCAACCACATGAAACTCGCACTCTGGTGCAGAACCTTGCATGACCCCGAAGACTGTCAAAACAACAGATGAGCTCTGCCTGTGCCTGTACATTTTTCATGTCGGGCTCACTACGGCGGTTTGGGAATGGAGTGCCAGTATTATTCCTCTGACACTTCCATTCTGCTGAATAAAATAATTTGTAACCGTTATAAAAGAAGCCAAAAAAAATCTCTCACCTAGGACAAGTCATTCCAGCCGGGGGAGAACTGAGTGGGGAGGGACTGGGGAGAGCGGTGCAGCCTTGGGGCTGCAAACACGTAGAGTAAAACCGCTGTGGCTGCAGGGAGAAGTCCCATGCCCCGCTCTCCTCTCTTCCCCTAGAAATCCAAGCCGCTCCACAGAGTATAGCTCTCCCCTCAGCTGCTTAGATGGCTGGTTTGAAGACAGGAAAACTACTTCATTATTCACAGCTCTATCAGTATAAATGTTTGCTACGATAGTGAAGAACCAAACCAGACATCTTCACCTAAACCACACTGCACCTTTGCTTTTAAAAACAAGGGTGTAAGGATTGAACAGCACTTACTGTAATCTTCCTGGCACCCCGCATCCCTGCAGCTCACCTCTGCGGGTTGCACAGGCTTTGCCTACAGGCACAGACCCAACACCTCCTGACCGGCAAGGCTGACCCTAGTCCACGGCACAGATGAAAATCAAAGGCATTTAAGTCCACGCAAAAGCTCTGAGTCACAGAAATCATGCACCGCTGCAGTTTGATGTCTCAATTCCCTTTCTTAAGTCTCCTGCAGGGAATATAAACGACAGCTATGTGACAGCTATTTATAGTCAACCATGAAACATAAAAACTATTCCAGGAGTTTTTCAGCTTGAAAGAGTTGGAAAGAAACTCAAGAACTCCAGTATTTCTTGGTACTGTGAAGATCAAGGCACAACAGGTGAGCTCGCTTTACATTTACGGACTGTAAAAAGAGGAGTCATTTACAAGAAAGTGTGCCCTGGAGTCCTCTCCAGACACAACAGCAGTAACAAAAGGCTAAATAAAGCCTTGAATAAACAGCCCAGACACCAGGAGGACAACCAGCAGTGGAAAGCGCGGCAGAGCTGTAGAGAGGAGAAAGGGCACTGGGTGGTGTGACTGGTGGCATCCAAAGATGTCATCCAAAAGACCAAGGAGGTTGAGGACAAACCAGGTACATCGAGATGTAGCTACACCACGGGCCCTGAAAGCCCTAGTGAGCCTCTTTTAAATAAGGCAGCCATTTTCGCAGTTTAGGCTGCTAACGATACGGTGCTCCCGGACAGGCGGCTGCTCCATCCCAGACTCATCAGCGCGCAGCAGAACTGCAGCCGGACTGCGCAGGTTACAGCAGCCTCTCGGGCAGCCACAGCACGGCTGCTTCCCCTGCACTTTCCCTCCTCACCTCGCAGCGATGCTGGTCCTCGGTGAGGGGAGAAGGATGCAGAGGGAGCCAGTCCAGCCTGGTGCCCGAGCTCGGTGGAGGCACAGCTGCCAGCCATCCTGACCCGGGTCTATTTTTTTTTATAAACAGGTTTCTTGGCTCCCTGCTGTATGCTTTTAGACATGGTTGGAAGTCCTCCGGAACAACCTCCGCCTGCTTAAAAGAAATTAATTAAAACAGTACGTAGGCTTACACGGGCATGAAGGCCACAACCGCAGCTACACAGCTGATCAGCACCATAAGCTGCGCAGAGCACTTGCATCAGTGCCCACCATCCTCCCCTGGCTTTGCCCTGCCCGGCGCCCACCCTCGGCATCTGAAGCAAGCATTTCACTTGCGCTGCTCTTTTGCTATCCATCTCACGGTTTCTGTCACAGCTCCCAGAAGCAGGCAGCAGTGGGATGTGCAGAACAGCCTTCTAGCTCACCCCCGGGAACGTGGGAGAAGTGCTATACATCTTGCATGCGTGGAGGCACCTACTATATGGCTCTATGTCAGGCACTTACACCCCGGAGCAGTGGGAACAGCTCAGGCATCCCGCCCCACCCCCAGAAGCCATATTTCCAAACCTCTACCTCAGGACAGCTCTTCAGCCCGCGTAAGTGCCTAACTGTACTACAGGGAGACCAGGTGCCTAGGCTGGAAAACAAGGATCACAGTCTTTGGGGTGCAGCACCTACATCCTAGGCGCAGTAGGATCCAGCCTGGCTGCCTAAAAGCAGCATCTTGAATCTGGCCCCAAGCAGCCCTCAAGAAACTGGGCTCCCCCCTGCCCCTGCTTCCCAGAATTGCGGACGGGAAGACAAAATAGAGTCTGGTTACTGGAATTCCCTCAGAAATGCGATGGGAGTCATGCGACCTCCACCATCGCTACCCCGCGCTCCCATTTCACGTGCCAGGGGAAAGTGCTTTTAGGTTATGCAGCGTAACCACAGAGCTTTGGGGAAAGGCAGGGTTCGGTCAGGACCCCTTGTGTACGTTCGGCACTGCGCTCCCCAGGGAACCAGCCCGGAGCTTGGCGCAGGGAGCATGCCGGAGGCCACGGGGAGCCTGGCATGGCAGAGGCATGCCCTGCTACTGGTGGGAAGAGCCGCCGTGTACCAGGATGGCAAATGCAGCAGAGACCGCTGCTGGAGATGAGCGGCTGCGCTCCCCCAGACGCACAAGAGCTACCAGCGGCACCTGCCGCCCACCGCCAAGCCCCCAGGTACAGTAGCAGAGAACAGCTTCACCGCCTCAGCAATACAAGCCCACGGAGGCTGTCACAGCCACTTTGGAAGCACGTATATGAAAGTAGGCCAGGCATAATCCCCAGCACCAGGGCACATGAAACTCCAGACTTCTCAGAGCAGAGAGACAAGGGAGGGGGGGAAGCTTTTCCAGGCCCTCAGGGGTTGTCTCCGAGCCCGAAGATCTGCTGCTCCCCTCGGTCACGAAGCTGTAACGGATGATGCCAGCCCAGAGGGACGGTGCTTCCGCAATAGACTTAGTAGGTGCAGAGGAGGGGTGCAGTGTGCATCCAGGAGGCTTCTAAGGCAAGGTACAGATGCTGGATGACATGTGGTGATTGTCCACTCAGCAAAGCTGGTCACTGGATTTGCTGGTTGCATTTGCCACACTATTTTTTAAAGCAGCAGAGGTATTTGTGGAAGAGTCCACTGAGCAAATAGGTCTGGCAACTCTATGCAGCCGGGCTGCAATGGCCCACTGAGCTGCAATCCAAGCTAGTGCTGCCTCCATCTGGAGAGAGTGGATTTCTGTATCACGTCTCACTCAAGAAACACTTTTTCCATATGATTTTTCCCCTTTAGTTTTGGGAGTAGTAATGTTAAAGCTTAAAACAAGCAGAATGAACCATCAAAACAGGGTACTATTATAGACTGTTTCCTTTGGTGTCAGTATGCTACTTACGTTTTAAGACATGCCTTAGATGGGATTTCCATCAAGAGATGAAGGAATGGCCAATGGTGTATCACAATACCTTAAAAATATGTGTGATAGGATCTGAACACAAGAGATACAAGATGTAAATAATTGTCTTTAAAAAGATATACATATATCCAGGGCAGCATACAGAAGTAACAAGTGAAACAGAAACTGATTTACAGGTTATAGGACTAGGTGCATCTGCAGAATTCCCATTCTTTGTCCTGTGTGCCACCAGGAATGTAGTGGGAGATACAGTTTGTGCTGAGCACAAGCTAATAGTGGCTCTTCACAGGTCTTCTCTGGAGTCTAAAGAACTCCTGCAGCCCTGGCTTGCTGTAAATCCCATATGGATATAAAGGCCATTGCGGATCCTTTCAATCTTTGCTCTCTTGCTTCACCTGACCTTTTCTCCCTGTTCCTTCTCCTCACCCTCTACCACAAATGGTTAGTTTCTTCTTTCTCTGTGAGTTTAAACTCAGTATCCAAGCTGCTTTGTGTGACCTGAGGCAGGTCCACTTTATTTTACTCCATTTCCATTTTATTCTGAATAGACAGTAAATTACTTAGCTTTTTTGCCCTATCCTGGGACATTCTGGATTTTCCCACATTGTAGTCTTGTGCAGCAAGGGTTTCTGAAAAAGAATATAGACTGGGCATTAGCAGACTCGTTAATGGTACAGGTAGCACTAGTATCCCAATTCATCATCTCTCTCCTCACTACAAATTGCTGCTTTAGATGCGGATGACCAAAGTTAGGAGCTGCAGTTCGTGGTGGCTTTAATAAAGATGAATTTGTTTGGATAAACAAGGGATAGAGAAGTTCTGAGTCACTTTTTGTTCTGGGCGGGGGAAGACTGTGTTTGAAAAAGCTGAAGACAAAGTTTATGATCACACACTTGGGCAATTTCTTGGTGTGTAACAGGACATGCACTAGGCCTGGAGCACACTGAACTTCTGTGGTGGAATGAACTTTCAGGTTAATTACTAAAATTCCTTGAGCACTGGCCTTACAGAAGATATTCAGAGGTTGCTGTTGGTGTGGACGAAAGTCTGGCCAAGATGAACGGTTTGCTAGGCTCACACTGTCTTCACAGAAGTGAGGTTGGATACAGCCATGAGTCCAGAGTCTGGCATCAGTACCAGCTAACACACAACAGTCTGCCATCAAATGATGCTAATGACGCTGCTTCACACATTAACTAGAAAGCCAAATGGACTATAGCTACAGCTGCGTGAATTGATACCTCTTAGACACCGTTGGCTGACCTATGTTATTAAAGATGAGACCACCAAGTGCATGGTAGGACTGTGCTGCCTAGTATTCATAGCAGCAACTATTTTGAGTATCAAAACTGAAAAACGGTTCAGCGTTTGTCTTCTGGGATGTGGTGTCTGCACGTAGCTCCCACACTCTGCCCAGCTAGCCAGTAACTCCTGCTCCAGGGACATCCACCCTGCCTGCGGCACCTACCCCGCAGCCCAGCCCGGCTGGACTGCAGCAAGGCTGACCCCTCCTGCCAGAAACCTGAAGCAGCTGACGGGAAAGAGGGAGAAGGGAAAGCACACAAATATGGAAAGCCTGAAGAGCAAAACCCCTTGCCACCAGGCGAGAGCAAAACTACTTAGTAAAACAGGATGGGCATAACCAGCTCTGCATAGTTCAGATGAGAGAATCTAATCCCCACCTTCATCTTCCAAGATCCTCCTGTACCTCTGTGGCTGCTGGAGCTTGAAATTTCCAGAGAAATCTTCGTACTCTAGGAATAACTGGTCCTGAACCACAATCCTGGACTTAGAGATGACACTGATAAGCATTTCTTTTTTTTTTTTTTCTGTGATCCCACTCAGCCACCACTCTTGAGTGTCTCATGAAGTACGACAGGTTCTACATGTGGATGTCAAGAACATAGTCCAGCTTATTGCAAGAGGCAAAAAAAAAAAAAAAAAAGCAGGCTATCTTCCTTGCTGCAGAATAGCTGCTATCTCAGAGGTCTCTCACTTTCCCGCCCCAGTGCGGTCCTTGCCCCACACACCCTGAATGAGCAATTTCCTGTGGGACACTGGATTTTGTCTTAGTGTCCACACGCAAGATACTCTGGTGAAGATGGATCTTACAGACATCTCTGCATCCACTTCAGGGCAGAGAGACCGGAGGCCTTTCAAACAGCCTTTTTCCTCTTCTGAGATATTCCAAAACCAGATCATTAAAACACGTGGCAACCACAAGGTACAGATGCCACTGAGAAACAGCACAGAGCGAGATCAGCGGTGAGGATGCTAGGTACCACGTGCCTAAACCAAGGGTTTCTGCAACACCTAAACTGTGGCCATCCGGTCTGGCAACAGATCAAACAGACACTGCCTACGGGATAGGCAACGGATGGATGGGTTGCAGCAAGGGGTTTATTCTGCCAGCACTGAGGACTAAAAACCAGAGGATGATTCAGGTGTTAAAATGCTGCTTTCAGCAAGTATTTAGACTGCTCTGACATCCTCAAAACCACCACTCAACAGCTGCTTGCACATGCAGGTGTTTCAGTCTCTTTCAAAAGACCAGATGCAAAACCACCTGCGAAAACCCACCACTGCTGAGCTGCTGGGAGCCTAAATCCCAGTGAGACCCAGTCTTGCTGTTACCCCCTGGCAACACAGCATCAGATGCAAGGGATATCCTTACAGCTTCTGTGCCAGATCACAGCATCACAACCCTCCCTGCCTGCCTTACAAATGGCTTTCTTTGGGGGACTGTGCCTCCTTTATATATATATATATATATATATATATACACACACATATATACCAGACAGGGAAGCTACCTGGGAGAGACCCCTCCAAACCTCACCAGAG
Organism: Aquila chrysaetos chrysaetos; assembly: GCF_900496995.4. Classification (NCBI taxonomy): domain Eukaryota; kingdom Metazoa; phylum Chordata; class Aves; order Accipitriformes; family Accipitridae; genus Aquila; species Aquila chrysaetos. The sequence goes on from NC_044030.1 coordinate 46,628,582, forward strand.
AGTTAAATCTACACTTTCATAGCTGACAGGAGTGCCCTCAGCAGTACACTCTTGAGTACGTGGGACAAGTTCCTACCTCTTCTCCTTTCCTATCTTATCTCAATTTGAACTTCCTCCTTTTTGCAGTAATACTTAAATATTAACCAAGCAATGGAGAGAGACTGACTCCTAGCCTGAGGCTTAGGGCACTTACCTGGATGGAAGAGCACTGGGTTTAAACTCCTGCCCTGTCTGAATGACTAAATGCTCGCTAAGGGGAAACAGCTTTGACAGGGGAAGGACGAATGCAATTTTATGTGCATTCAGAAAGATAATACAACTTTTGTTATTTTACTACGAATTTATTACACAGCATTTCAGCAGACTCTTCCCTCAAGTTTAAGGTATTTATAGAGTGCTCTCAGGCTATTCACAGTCATTGTTACTTGAATATAGATGGTGAACTATGCTACCAAAAGTAAAGAGTATCTGAAGTGTGCTTTGCCATCACTACCTCAGACTCTGGCCGTTCCATCTTAACTTGGCCCCTCCCTGCTCTTCCAGCTGCAGGTCTGGGAGCTGTGCAAAGCCACAAGTGGCAGCCAGCTGCCCCACAGCACAGCAGCTGACGAAGGGGAACGATCATTCCTGCAGGGATCCTAACAGCTGGGGCTGCAAGACACAAAAGCTAGCAAGAGCAGGTGACACCCACCACACAGTCTTCAGTGCCACAGCACAACAGTGTGCAGGAACTTGGTAAAGCTGCATTTTCAATACATCCATCTGGAAGCAGGAGTCACATTCTTATGGGTGATGCCTGCTTACTGCTTCTGTCCTACATGTGCACTTCTTTACGTTGACTCAATTAACATACAAACCTTTCTGGAGTGCTTTCCCACTGTGACACATACACCTGCTTAAAGTTTTTATTTTTTAGGAGAAAAAAAAAAAGACAACAAGGAGTCAGGCAAAATTGAACTTAATCTGGAGGATTTTTGCCTACCTTACTCAGCTGGCAAGGCTTCCAGTCAGTATGATCGTGCTTCTCCCAGACCTGGAAACATGCTCATTAGAACTCCAGCAATTTGCACATTTGCATTAACCCTTGAGAATAGGTGTTCAGATGGAGGTCTGAATTTAGGAAAAAATGTCCTGCTGGCTCCATTTTCTGCTCTTCAGTCTTACTCTAAAGGATCTGGCAAAATAACATCGCATAAGCTGGATAAGAGGGGCTTAAAATGCTAAATTTCAGATTATACTCCCACAAAATACCCAAAAAAGCTCCCGGTGACCAGAGGCTTGTCAACATATCAACATCTGTACAGTCTGTTGAGCTAGTGATAATCTAGAACACAAAAAACAAAGCAGCACAGTCAAAACAAAACTGATGCAGGGGCTGGATCAACGCTGTGGTATCTAGATTGCAGCATTAGGCAGCTGCAGCACTTATCTTTCCTTTCTACGAGAAATGCTCCTCAGCTTCACTGTGCAGACCGCCAACCTACAGGTCCACGCCTCTGCCTACAGCCCTGCTACCAAACACCGGTGAGAGCCAAATGCCAGGAGAGCTCAAGGCTGCAGCAGCTGCCCGATGTAACAAAACTCCTGGTATTGTTTGGATCCGGTCTACACAAGGATGCAGTTGGCTGAAAAGCCTAGCTGAAGACGGAGAACTTCTCACCCATTTGGTTTTTGTGTGTCTGTATTAGGTTTGTGTGGCAAGGTTTTGGTAGTGGGTGGGCTACAGGGGTGGGTGGCTTCTGTGAGAAGGTGCCAGAGGCTTCCCCCATGTCTGACAGAGCCAAGGCCAGCTGGCTCCAAGACGGACCCACTGCTGGCCAAGGCCGAGCCCATCAGTGACAGTGGTAGTGCCTCTGGGAGAACAGATTTAAGAAGGAAAAAAAGTTGTGGCGGCACAGAAACTGCAGCCACAGAGAGGAATGATAACATGTTAAGAGAAACAACCCTGCAGACACCAAGGTCAGTGAAGAAGGAGGGGGAGGAGATGCTCCAGGCGCCGGAGCCGAGATTCCCCTGCAGCCTGTGGGGAAGACCATGGTGAGGCAGGCTGTCCCCCTGCAGCCCATAGAGGTCCACGGTGGAGCAGATATCCACCTGCAGCCCAGGGAGGACCCCACGCCGGAGCAGGGGAAGAGTGTGATGAGTCCTGCCCCTGAAGAGGATGAAGCAGCAGAGACAACATGTGATGAACCGACCACAACCCCCATTCCCTGTCCCCCTGTGCCACTGTGGGGGGTAGGTAGAGAATTCAGGAGTGAAGCTGTACCTGGGAAGAAGGGAGGGGTGGAGGGAAGGTGTTCTGAGATTTGGTTTTATTTCTCATTACCCTGCTCTGGCTGATTGGCAATAAATCAATTTTCCCTAAGTCGAGTCTGTTTTGCCCATGAGAGTAACTGGTTTAGTGATCTCTCCCTCGTCCTTATCTCGATCCATGAGCCTTTTGTTCTATCTTCTCTCCCCTGTCCAACTGAGGAGGGGAGTGATAGAGCAGCTTTGGTGGGCACCTGGCATCCAGCCAGGGTCAACCCATCACAGTGTCTAACCTCCTAATTCAGGGTACCTGATGCAGACATGGACTTCCCATTGATCCGCAGCACCACGTGTTGAGAAGCATCTGGGATTTGCCTCCCCAGGCAAGTAAACTCCTACAGGTCCTGTAGGAGGAGCCATCTCACAAACTAGCTTTACGGTACCTTCTCTGTCCCTCTTTCCTGACCGGGAGGATCTGCTCTCAGCAGCCACATGCCCTTTAATTGGCTTATATTCACACCATCATAGCAAGTGCACATTTCTTAAAGTTTGTTTCTCCCACCAGTTTCTCTCCTTCTCCCTGTCGGTATCTTGCCCTTTGATCCACGCTCCCGGCCCAGGCCTTCTGACTGAGATTGCTTGTTTACTCTCATATGCCTTTACTTTCCCTGGAAACCCCGCAGCCTGCACATCCCTCTCTGTTAAGCTGCTCCCCCCACCCCCCGGCATCTTTGAGGCTAGTAATAACCCTGCGCATTACCAGCCATAATCAAATCTCTAAAACTACCTATTTAGAGAAGTCTGTGCATTTTCAAAGTAACTCCCTGCATAGCTGCTGTTGCTTGTCACTTGCTTGGTCAGCTGAGTCCCTTGCCTTCTCCTGACCACTGCACTGCTTCCAGGGCTCCGGTCTCGTGTGTGCCTTGCCAATGTGTCTGGGCCGCCTTCTACGCTCTGTAGGGAAAGTGTTCAAGACTTGGTCATGCCATCTCAATGCTCAAGACTCCCAAGCAGACACACCACTCATAATCTCTCCTGCCACCGCCAAACTTCACCAGCACTTGTGTGTCCTATACTCCCACAATACCATCCCACAAGGGATGGCGAAACCTAAGTTGTGGTCATGTTGTACAGCTATCCCTCCGCCTGCCTTCCTGACAAACAGCTTTTGGCTTGTGAGCCTTCGGGGATAAAGCCGTCTTTTCTCTCCCACACCAAGTGCCACGCACCTCAGAGATGCTACTGGAAACAGCTCACGCAGAACAACCTTACCTGTAACGCTCTTCCTGCTCAAGACACCAGAACTTAAATAATAAATGCCAAGTTACTTTTGGATGGTAGCGAAGGGACAGGGGAGGCAATAGCTCAGTTTCAGTGATATGCTTCTCCTTGTATCCCTGGGCCTTTGCAAGTTAATATGTTTTCAATGTAGGTACACATACATGACAGAATGAAGAAGGGCCTGATCGTATCGCAGAAACACCAGGGGCCTGGCGAGGAATGAAAGGACTATCCCCCCAGGAAGGGGCAGAGTTCAGACTTCCTTGGCTTCCTCCTACAAATCCTGATATACTAAGTCAGGCTGAGTTCAGTGGGATTGGCAGCACAAGCAAGGGGGCTGTTTGCACAAGTAGGATGCGCAATGACACTCGCTGACCTTTTTCTGTTAAGATCATCGCAGAAGACAATTTCTGATGGATGGCTATTTTGGGTCTTCTGGAAACTGAACTAGAGCCATCATCAAAGGCCCAAACTTCAAGCAAACAGCTATACAGATATTTTTAGTCTCTGAAATACGGAATGCCTTTGAACTAACAAGTTTAAAGAATCATTAATAAGATACAGACCTCTAACCTCTGAGCATCAAGGTTCTGGTCTTCTACTCTTCTACCTTTAGTTGGTATTTCATTTCTGGCTTTGCATTAGCTTACCAAAGACGATCTGGTGAGTTTTTAGGTTCCCACCATTACACATCACACAGAGCAGTATCCAGAGCTTTCCAACTTGCTTGGTTAGTATCTGTGAGTAAAGAGAGCTGTGGCTACAAGCAAGCTCATGGGTGTGAGTGGAAATCCATTTTCCAAGATAGAGAGACTGGGATTTTATATTAAAAATTTAAGACCAGGAAGCTTCTACTGGTGGCTGCGTGCCTACTTCCACTAAAGGCTACCCAGCAGTAAGAAACCCAGTTGGTGGCCCGATGAAAAATGGCAGGTAGATGAAAGCAATTCAAGGGGCTCAGATACATGACAGAGAAATTACCTGGGAAAAAAAGAAAGGAAAGGAAATGGTACTAAGGAGGGAACATTAACGCTCTGCAATACGCAGTTATGAATAACTCCAGAGGTCCCACTGAATCCCACTGTTGCTAAGGAATTGTTCTGCCATCTATAAAAATAATTAACATCGGCAGTATCGTTTAGCATTTCACTTACCTACAATTAACTGTTCACATTAGGAAGCTCTGAAAGTTCATTACTGCTAGATGTCTGCAGTGGTTTTAATCACACAGAACTACCGTGACGGTACATCAGCACGTCTGAGTCAAACTTCTCATACTTGGAGCTAAGGCCACCCACTTGTGAGCAGCACATGCTAAACCTCACGCCACTTCAGGAGGTACTTATTATAACACTACTGCTTACAGCAAGCCGTGTGGGTTGTACAGTACATTAATTTACATGTCATCACCCAGAACGCTACCCCAGCCGATGTCTATTTTCGTTCCCATATCGGGGTGGATCTCTGAGCATGGGGTATTAAGTGGAAACGATGCTAATGCATTTTCTTTGTCACTTATCAGCCAACATTTTGCCAGGCATCAGTTACATTTAGCCTCCAAAAGAGCATCAGAGCTGCAGTCTTTGAGCCGGTAACACAACAATCCCTGGCACCGGTCCTGAGGTCAGTACAGGGTCACCACTGACCATCCTCTTTCCCGGCTCACAGAGACAGTCTTAACTGTCCAACGACAGAGCTCACAGCTGAGCCACATCCAGTAATCCTCCTCCTCCTCCTCCCCCTGACCTCTCGAGCTAAACGCCCAGCAGATCTGCCAGCAGGGCACAGGTAGGCAACCAGCGCCGGGTCTCCTCCCCTGCAGAGCATGTACACCTAGGCACACAAGCAAGCCAGAGCAACGGAAGCTTAGCTGGAGCTCAGGTGTGGCCGTGCCCTACCCGGGCTGCCTTAAACACTACAGCAATGCCTCGTGGTACGTTCCTCGGGTGATAAACTTGTTTTGTACTTCACCACTTACCGTCACTGCCAACAGACAAAATCCAGAAAAGAACTGCCATCAACAGATGCGAAGCACTTGAAATTAAGTGTTGGCAGCGTTCGTCTCCTTTGACCTGCTCCTTCCCGTGCTAGCGCACAACCCTTTAATTTAGAGCAATTTTTAAGCAGCCCCGCGTACTGCGCCATGACCCCAACTGCGACTCAGACACGCGCAGGCTTTTTTATTCAGCCGCTTGCACTAGGGGGCTTAAAAACACACCGACAAACAGAAAAGTCTGCCGTCGCTGTCCCCTTAGCGCTTACGCAGAGCCGGAGGAAATGCCAATTGCGGCAGCAGATATTTTTCATCCGTAGGTTTCCATGTTGCCCCACCCTCCGAAGCGCCCGGGCGAGGGCCGGGGCCGGGGCGCGGGCAGCCTGATGAATGAAGCCCCCGTGGGCCACGCCGAAGCTGGGTCGCGATAACCGATACGGCCAGGGACAGCTGGGCAGCGCAGGGGCCCGTCACCTGCGGAGGGCGCCCGCATCTCCCCCGGCCGGAGGAGCCGCGCCGGGGGCAGCGCCGGCACGGCTTGGAGCGTCAGCCGGCTCCCCGGCGGCGGTCTGCTCCACCGGCAGCCCCCGCCTGGGGCCGACGCCGGTTTTTTTTTTTTTTGCGGGGCATCGCAAGTTTGCCCCTCCGGCCCCGCGGGTCCCTCGGCTGCCGCGGGGCTGGGGCGGGGGGGCGTGCCAGCAAAACCCGGAGGTGCGGCTCGCCGCGCTGCGAGGCGGGCGCCTCCGCCCACCCCCGGCTCCGCCGCGCCCCGCCACCCCGGCCCCGGGCCGCCCGGCGCCCCCGCCACGCAGCAGAGCTCGGAGAAGGCTCCGCGAACGCCGGCGGCGCGGCGCGGGGAGCGGAACGCGGGTTCCGAGGGCAGGAGCAGCGGCGGGCGGGCGGGCTGCGTCCTGGCCCCGGCTCCGTCGGGGAATACGTGCCACGTCCTGCCCCGGTGCAAGGCGCTCGCCCGCCTACACCACGGGGCGGAAGACGCGATTCCCGGCGGTTTACCGCACCGACGCCCCGAGGGGGGCTCGGCGTCCCCCGGCCGGCCACGCCGAAGTTCACTCCGCTCCCCGGCGGCCGGCAGCTGCCGCCCGCCCCGCGCTGCCGGCGGGGGACGGGCGGGCTCCCGGCCGGGCGGGCGGCAGGCCGGGAGCGGCGGGAGGCGCTGCCGCAGCCCCGCCCGGGGCAGCTGCCCACTCCCGCCGGACCCGGGCCGCCAGTCCGGCACCGCGGCGGGGAGGGAAGGGAGAGGAAGAAAAGGGGGGAGGGAGGGAGGGAAAAAAACCCAAAAAACAAAAAAAAAACCCCAAAAACAAAAAAAGCGGGGAGGGGGGCGGGGGGGAGTGTTTAAGGAGAAAGCGAAAAAAAAAAAAAAAGAAAAAAAAAGAAAAAACCAACCCCAAAGCGGAAAGGCAGGGTGGCGGAGGCGCGCGGCGCCGCCGGGCGCGCCGCCGGCCGGGTTCACCCGAGGACAAGCGCTCGCTCCCTCCCGCCTCCCCCCGCCTCGCCTCCCGCCGCCTCCCGCCGCCGCTGACCTGTGTGCACACGGTAGTGCGCCTTGAGGTGGGATGACTTGCCGTAGACCTTGCCGCAGCCGCTGTAGGGGCACTTGTGCCGCTTCTCGGCCGCCAGCTTCCCCTTGGGGGCGGCCCCGGCGGCGCGCAGGCGGGGGGGCGGCCCCGGCGGCGGGCTGCGGGGCGGGCTGGAGCCCGGCTCGGTGGCCGCGTCGCTGTCGGAGGCCGCGTCCTCGTCGGGGCTCTCCACGCTGTCGCTGCAGACGGAGGGGGCGGGCAGCGGCCGGTACTTGTTCAGCTCCAGCAGGCTCTTGGCGATGGCCAGCAGAGCGCAGTAGTCCTTCCAGGCGTCGCGGGGGTCGCGCAGCTCCCGGGCCGCCTCCCCTTCGCCCGGCATCTTCAGCCGCGCTGCCTCGGGCACGGCGGAGCGGTTAGAGATGGAGACCAGGCACTGCGCCGCCACGAAGTCCACGTAGGCGACGGCCGACATGGTGCGGCCGCGCCCCGACGGCGGGGGCTCCGGGCACCCTCAGTGCGCGCCCGCCGGGCCGGCCGCGCCGCCGCCAGCCATGGCCCGCCCGTGGCGCGGGATCTCTGCGGCGCGGGGAAGAGCGGCGGCGGGGAGGAGAAGGGGGCGGGGGGGGGTGGTGGGGGGGGAGATAAATAGCGGGGCGCCGGGCAGGTCCCTCACCGCCGCCCCCCGGGGGCGGCGCGCAGCCGGCGGGGGGGAGCGCCGCCCGCCGCCCGCGCGGCCGGCCCGGGTCCGGCGCGGGGGCCGGGGGAGAGGAGACCGCCCGCCGCGCCGCTGCCGCCGCCGCCGCCGCCGCGCCCCCCGCGCCGCGCGCCGCCCGCGTGCTCCTGCCCTGGGGACGGCCGCGCCGAGTCCCATCACGTCAGTTTCGGACCCCCCTCCCGCCCCCCCGATTGGTCAACGGGCAGGGCCGGCCGGCTCTGTTTACCTTCTCCCCCCGCCACTCACAGCGCTGCTTTTCTAGGGGGGGTGTGTCCTCCGGGCGGCCGCCTCGCCAATCTCCGCGCTCCCTCCCCAGGCCGCGTGCTACTCCGGGCGCCCCGCCGCGCCCGCTTAAAAGGGCGCCGCCGGAGCGGGGCGGGGGCGGGCCGCCGCGCCTCCCCGCCCCGCCCCCGGGGGCGCGCCGCGCCGCCGGCCGCCTCCGCTCCTCGGCGGCCGCCGCCGCCGCGGGCCGGCGGGGCGGGGCCGGGCCGGGGCGGCGGGGCCGGGCCGGGGCGGCGGGGCTGCGCGGCGCCGAGCGGGTTAAGTGCCTCCCTGGAAGCCCTACGGTCCCAGCAACGGGCCGGCCAATGGAAAGTGAGCCGGCTGATGTCACTGGCGAGGCCCCCGCCAATCAGCGCGAGGTTCCGACGGGTGCGCAACACTTGCAAACGCGGCGGGCGCCCGCGACCCGCCCGGGCCCGCCCACCGCCCCGCGGGGAGCGGCGGGGCAGCGCGCGCCCCTGCCCCTGCCGGAGCCGGTGCCGGAGCCGGTGTGCCGGTGCCGGTGCCGGAGCCGGAGCCCGGCGGGTGGGGCGGCGCGGGAAGGCCCCTCCCGAGCGGGGTGTCGGTGGCCGAGGGAGGCGCGAACCGGAACCGGCTCCCCCCTCCGCCCCCCATGCCCGCGGCGCCCCCGCCCCGCGGGACGACGCTGCCCGCCCGGCCTCGGAACGGGGCTCCCCGGGCCCTGCGGGCAGACGGCGGGAGGACCGGCCCTGTGCGGGAAGGGGGAGCCCGGCCGCCCCGCGAAGCGCCCCCCCCCCCCCCCCCCCCCGCGGAGAAACCGGGTGCCGTTATACATTTCATCGTCGGAACGTCATCGCCGAGCCACGCAGTTCCCTCACGTTCAGTGAAAACGGGTGGGGGGGTGTGCAGAGGGAGACCCTCCAGCCCCCCCCCCCGCGGCCCCGCCGACGGGGCCGCCGTCCGGTGGGCAGCCGTGACCGGAGAGCCCGCCTGCCCCTGGGGCACCCGCCACCGGAGGAGCGTTGCGTTTCCTCAGAGAGAGGTCGTGCCGCTGCGCTGCCGGCGCGGGCCGGTTAGCGAGCAGAGAGGTATGGCGGGTTCGAGACGTTTCCCCACCGCCCAGCTCAAACGAACCCAGAAAACCCGCCATCTCGACCCAAATAATGTATCTCCTGCCGCCCCCCCCCCCCCCCCTTCTTGCCCCAGCGAAGGTACAGAGGTGTTGCGAAGGTTAGCTGACCTGCACGCTGTGGGAGGAGAGCAAAAACTTATTTTATTTTCTGGATGAAGCACCATTTAACAAAAGGGAAAGACGTTGCCGTCACCCATAAACCGGCAGCACTGAGACGCGCGGTATGTTAGTTTGCACGTTTTGCTGTTTTGCAAGCGTCAGGAGAGAGCGTGACGGGGAAGGACTCGGCCGCTGGAATAACGTACGTAGGCCTCTACCCAGCATTAGCCGAAGTAGAACTGGGGTGCCTCGGACACCGTCGTACAGCTGGGGAAGCACATTCCTGTGGGATGGAGGAGTTTCACTCTCCCTTCGTGAGCCGCAGCCCGACAACGCCGAGTCGCGGCAGCCCAGCATCCCTAACTGAACCTCGCTGTCCTCAGCGGCAGCCCATCCTTCCTTGCAAAACCAGACAGCGCCCAAACGGTAAAGAGCTTTATGGATTGCTATCAGTCTCTTTAACTGCATGTGGAAATGATGGGGAAGCGGCTGCAGAAATGAGGCCGTGTTGCTCTCTTCCTGCAGGAAATAAAGATGAGTAGCTGTCAGCCATTTTGTACGCTAGCACACTAAATCTCTAGGTATGACCTCGGGCAATGATAATCCTTCGCCATGGATAATTGGTATAAGGCTGAAACAATACTGCATATCATAGCTGGGGAAAACAACCCCACTCAACAACCCAAACGAACAAGTGGCTACGTCTGTAACTGGATCATCTGTAGGGTGATGAAGATCAAACAGAAAACACAAATAGAGCACAAATACCTAGCGAGGCAGCCATCAAGGGATGAAAGTAACTTTCTCCCTGTTCTCTGAGCATTTTTTCCCAGCTGACCATTGGGCTCCGGTGTTTACAAGCCATCAGGCAGAAAAGGAGGCCGTAATCTCCAGATCTGATGGGAAGGAGGAACAGAACGGGTTGTCGTTCCTGTACTGCTAACACTGTTGATAAATACAGCTTTTTCTCTTTAGTACCAGTGGCTGCAACTTTCTCATCCCTTCAGAGGGGCAATAGCATTTTCCATGGAAAGCTGCCACCCTGGTTCATTAATCTGGGTATGCGGGATGTAGCTTCGAGTTGCCCGTTGGTCAGCTTTTTGCACAGCACTTTCAGAACTTCTTTGGCTGGCACCATCCAAAGTTCCCGCTAGGAGATGTCATCATCCACCTTTCAGTGGCACAGAAGTTGCTTCTCAGAAGATGACTTGACTAATTCAAGGCTAATCATCACGTTAACAAATCCTCCATTACATACCTCTTAACATTAATTTGTACCGTTCAGAGAGGGAGGTGTTAACAACCAAGAAAAAAAAAATCCCAAACTTTTTTTTGTTTGCTAGTTTTTTTGATTTGAGATAACTCTTGGCAGATAGTTTAAAGGCTAGAAAATAATCTGTGGCCATCTCCATAATGAGGAAGCATACCGAGCTTTCAAAAGAATTCCTGTATGCCTCCAAGAATACATTGCCTATTAAAGACAAAATAACACCTTTCATTTTGATGTATGTAGCGGTCCAAAGCTCCAAGACTCCAAACTAATTAGGTCCAAACGACACTTATGAAGTGATGCCAGTGGAATTTTATACTTGGAGACAGTGTCAAAATGACCGCGGCTAGTTTCTGAACAACAGTACAAACATGTGCTGGGGAACAGGATTGTGTTTGCAAACTCCTTTGTCTCCAGATGATCCAGATGATAGGGGCCGTAACTTGGATTTGACTGTGATCATGATAACATTTCGATTTGGTTGCAGAGCAACCATTTAATCCATAGCTCAATTTTTAATTCACAGCAAAGCTAATTTTTTACAATACCTAGGCTAATCAAGGATGATTATCGTAGCTTGTAGAGATAATAGCTTAAAACCACTACAGCACTTTGATATAGTCCTGAGACCTTGGGCGCCTTCGTCACCAAATGGCACTCGCTTGCCAAAGCCTGCAGTCCAAATTCAACCCGCTGTTTACAGCTCCAAAGCAGCTCTTGGTGGGCAGATGTTTGCCCCCCCCTCCATAGTCCCCGGGTACAGGAACATAGCACATCTGGCCGCCCCTTCCCAGGGGCAGCTACTCCACCGGTGTTGGGGTGGAGGTACGTCAGTGGGTGTTTTTGAGGCATCTGCTTGTTCTCTGAGCCAGAGGAAAGATGCACAGACAGGAGCATTTACGGGGGGCGTAAGCAAGGAAGACAGTGACCTCCAGGCAAGTGAGAAAGGCACGGTGGGGGCTTAGGTCACAGCTGGGGGCTCACGCTTGAGGGGAGGGCAGGGAGACGTCGCCAGGGGAAGTAGCAAAGAGGGAAATGAGAGTGAGATTCAAGCGCTGCAGAGAAGGAGAGGGAGGACAAGTCTGTGTTTCTGTGCGTGTGAAGGAGAAGGCCATCCTTCCCGCGGCGCTTACGCTTTCCTTACCAGAGTGACGCGCACAGGTTCTCTGAGAGAAGGGAGGCTGTGGAGGAAGAATAGCTATTTACTATCTTTGAGGCTTTCAAAAATGTCTTCTGTTTTCAAAAGCATAAGTTTTCCATAGTAAAAACCAGGCCAGCTCTCCTGTTCTCCACACCTTGCAAATCTCCTGCACTCTAACCCTGTGCCTAAAACACTGGACCCTTTTTCTGGAGGATGAAAATGGCATGCAAGCGCCTGACAGGCGTGCTTGGAGAGACCCGCAGTCTGTGGGAGCCCTCAAGTTTTTGTGCTCCAAAAACCTCTCTGTGTAAATGACCTTTAGTGCCACTGTGACTGAAAAGACTTTCTTTTGAGGAGCAAGTGGGCGCATAAGTGCCAGCAGGAGTCGGTCGTTCTGCTTCAAACCTTGTTCAGTTGCCTTCCGTGGGCTCTTCTACAGAGTGCAGAAGTTTCTTTTCTGACGGTGTCTTCCTGCCAAGACAAAATAAAGAAATCCATCCTGCTTCTCTATTAATATTTGCTAGTATTTTGAAGGCCAGAGGCTCCAAGCGTTACTCCAGTTTATGCTTTGACTTTTTTCATTCTCCGGGGCCCTTGAAACTACGTGTGGCATAAGCTCCATATGATTTGACAAGATGCTGAGTACTGATCGATGGTTAGAAATGGCTGAAATTAAATGCCAAGATAAATGGCCTGTTTGCTGACCTGTGTTCTTAAAGCCTGTGACCATGCTGAAGATCCATTACGTGATTGATATTCTGGGAGCATTACAGAATGGTAATTCAGCAGTCACATAATTATGAACACTTTGTAAAGTATTTACACGTACGTGGTATCTTTTATACCTATGTGTTGCCCAGATTGTCCGCATATATCATCAGGGAAATACGGCAACCTCTTCCATCAGACAACAGCAACTATCCATTGCGAAGCCTGGTGCAGTAGGAAGGAAGTGTTTTAACCTTTTGAAGAAATCCGTCTCAGTCACTGAACACACAGAGCGGACAAACAGTTGCTTTATAAAGCCATCTGAAGTAACAGTAATTTGGCTTTTGTAGATCAGAAAGGGAAAACGGGAGTCAGCACAGCTGGTTGCCATATAGAGCCTTGCAAGATGCAGCAAGTATGCTGAAACTAGTTTTTACACTAGCAAACTGGCCTTCCATTTTAAAAGCAGCTAAGCAGTAGAAGGCTACCGACAGAAGACACTTCTGGCTTCAAAATCCAGGAGTATGAGGATTAGTGGTCTCAAATTCAACTTTCTTTACAAACAAGCGCTGTGGATACAGAACTGTATTGGGGAAGGCGTTCCCTTCCTGTTTTTTACTCAGTGTGGCAAACCATTTGCTACTTGGAGATCTAGTGCTTCTCCGTTCGTATCCTTTAGCTTCTTGTGGTCTAATTCTGTCCATATTCTGCACAGCGGGATTGATCGCGGGTCTTGGTCTTGAGCTCTTTCTAGCATCTCCTGAATTGCAGCTCACGTCCTTAACTGTGACAAATTCTGCTGATCCTGAACCTCAGAAAGAAGGACAACTCCTCCCTCCTGGGGTTTACCTCCACAGGTGGTAACTACCCAGAGGATGTCTATGCCTCAATGAAATTACAGCCCACGTGGGCACCAGGGCTCTGGATTTAAACTCGGTTTGGGTACTGGTAGCGGTGTAGCCATGGCAGCATTGAACTCAGCGTGGGCTAGCTGCTCGAGTATGCACCCAGGATCCCAGATGGATTTTACAGCCTGCATCAGACACCATCCTTCAGTGCGCGTATGGGTGTGTGACTCTCAAGTTCAAAAGTAGAAAGCTAGACTAAAGTTAATTTGGGAACGTCTACCTTCTCCTGCGGCGAAGACACCCAAGTGAAAACGAACTGGCAGCAGAGCCAGCACCTTAACACATATGGGGAATGTGGACTGGGGATCAGCTTCAGTTTATGGCTAGGTTTAAAGGACGGGATTCCACTTGACTCAATGGTTCACACTCTTTTCATAAACTGATCCAGAAAAACATTCCAGTGCCTGCATTCTCAGGACTTGTACCGCTATACCAGGTGAAAATCGGTTTTGTCATTTCCATCAGGGAGCGCAGGGTCATCAGGTGAGTTTGTTGAGCGCCTTGGTGTGCAAGGCCTTTGCAACTTCCTAATTAACACTGACGCGACAGCAAGAGCCAGTTCGTGGCAGGTCTGCCGTTCCACCGTGGAAGGCTGTCGCGGGGAAGGGGTGCCGTGATACAGGCAGGAAAAAAAAAAAAGAAGGAGAGGGATGGAAACGCAACGAGCTGAAGCGCAGTCCATGTGCTTTCAAGGAAGGCGTGAAGGTCTTCGAGGATGGAGATGGTGGGATGGAGATGGTCGGTCACAGACCTCAGCTCGACCCCTCCGACCGGAGCCGGAGACCCGGGACCTCGCCGAGGAGCCTACGGCTCGGCGAGGTCCCGGGTCTCCGGCTCCGGTCGGAGGGGTCGCCGGGCAGCGCTGCCCGCACCCCCCTTCTCCCCGAGCTGCCCGCAGCCCCGCTCCGCACTGCGGGCTGCAGGCGTACGTGCGGCGCTGGCAAGCGGTGGGTCCCACCTTTTGCTCGACATCGCCGCTTTAAGGCTCCGGTGCAGGCAGGGGAAAGCAGGCAGCCGGGTTCATCTGAGGACACAGCCCCAGTTCTCAGAAATCCCCGCGCTGCGGGAACATCGAGCTCCCGTTACCGCAGTTGAACAAACTGCCCTAGATCGGGGGTGCCGGGACCGCCCCCCCCCCCCCGGCCCCGCCCGCGACCGGCCCACGTGAGCCGCGTGGAAACAACCACCCCCCCACGCACCCCGCCGCCCCCCCCCCCGCCCCCGGCCTCCGCACCCGCTGCCGCGGTGACAACGCGCACCCGGGGCTTTGCGGCTGTTTTCTTCTCCGTGCATTTTATTTTATTGGGTTTTTGTTTGTTTGTTTGTTTGTGGGGGGTGGTTTGGTGTTGGTTTTTTTTTTCATTATGAGTATTCTTCTTTTTTTTTTTTTTTTTTTTTTTTTGCACCGCGGGGAGGCCCCTGCAAGCCCGCGGCGTCATCCTTCTCAACGCTCTCCGCGGCCACTGCCACCTATATATATATATATATAAAAATAAATTATATTATTTTATACATATATACAATTTAGATGTATGTATATGAAATAAAAAATAGTATATATGTAATATATAACATATAACACATGACGCATAATATATAATATTTATCTAAATATATACACATATCTTTCTATATTTTTATGTATTATATACATTAAGTATATACCTATTGTAGATACATTATTACATATATACACGTATGTCTATTACGTACACACATATAATAAATACAATACATATATATTTAAGTAAAAATATACAAGATATATGTTTAATTATTATTTTGTTTGTTTGTTTTGGGGGGGGGTGCTGGTGGCAGAAGCGTAGCATCAGACCGCAGGCGGGGAGCGGGGAGCCGGGGGCGCCGGGTTCGGCAGCCTGCGGGAGCACAATTTAGGGGTGGGGGGTGCGTAAAGGTTTTTGGGGGGGGAAAGGGGGGGGGGCGGGGAGCGGGTATTACAACCACCGGGCCGGGCTGCTGCGGTTTATTAATAGAGGCGTGGCCGCCCCTATGCGTGCGCGGCGGAGAGTCCCCAGCCACAGCATCATTCCCCAACCCCGGCCCCAACTCCAGCCACAGCCCATCCCCATCCCCATCCCCATCCCCATCCCCATCCCCATCCTCCTCCTCCTCCTCCTCCTCCTCCTCTTCCTCCCCGGGAAGGGGACGGACCACCCCGCCGCTGGCCCCGCCCCGCTTCACCTCGGATGCCCTCCGCCGCCGCGCCCGCCCGCCCGCCCGCCGCCTCCATCTTACGCCCGCCTGCCCGCCCCCTCCGTGCTGCAGCCAAGGCGGCCGCCTCCGCTAACATGTCCGCCTCCTCTCGGCCTGCCGGCCCGCCGGCCCCGGGGCCGGCGGTGCCCTGCCCACCCGCTAGCACCCCCCCCCCCCCTTTATCCCGCTTCCTAAAACCGGGAAGCTCCCGACCTCCGTACCTCTATGGGTTTGTGGCTTCCTTTGCTGGGCGCGGTGGATTTATTTTGGGAAAAGGCGGCATTTCTCTGCAGGGGCACCGGAATGGGTTTGGAGTTTCCGTTGCTCGAGCCGCCCGAACCCATCACTGAAGGGCCTTCAAACTGAGATGATGTCACGTCGACCCCTCACCAGAACTGAGACGATGTCTTAATAACCCATGGCCAAAACTGAGTTAATCACATTAACCCATCAGAAAAATTGAGGCCGTACCACATCAACCCACCACCAAAAGTGAGACGATACCAAGAGGTGAGGAGTCACCTTGCTGCTGCAGTAATGCAACAGCTGTCCTCTACCACCGCGTCAAGACCCCTCGCATTTCGCCACGGCTCCTGGACCCAGTGCATGCACGGTTCCTGAAAGCGTTCATTTTCTGCAAAGCTAATATAGCAGGTTATTCTCCTTTATCTTAATCATTCAAGATTTTCTGCATGACAACAGTTCCTGACAAGAAGGTTTTAGGGAGGGCTAGAAGCAGGAGAACAACTTGGGGAATGCTTGTGTTGTATATCCTGAAGGTCAAAGTTATTTTTCATATGTTTTCCAATACAGTATTTGGTTTCCAGTGACGTGCAGAAATTTATCTCCTTTCCCTCCTCTTTACTGGTGTTTTTCATCAGAAACGAGGTGTTGGAGGGGGACGGAGTGCCTGTTGTCTGACTTTACATTAGACTTTCCTAGCGTTCTAGCTGAAATTGAAGATGTCTCTGTTTTTCTCCCCAGACGATTCTCCTCAGGAAACAAGGATCTTTTGCAATCTCCCACCACTGTGTTGCTACTCCTGCAAATCCTCTAGCGGTGGGAGTCCTGAAGCATTAGCACAGGCTGGCTTTGTAGCTTTCTGAACTATAGTACTGGGAAGCCATGCTGGATGCTGTAACTCCAAGAGTACTGGCAACTAAATTTACAATGATGTTGTAATAGCCACTGCTGGTGGCATTACACAGTTCAGTTGTGAGAGTTTTCCTTGGGAAGTTTACTTCTTCATCAGCAAAAATTCTTTGCAGACAAAATAAGTATCTGGAAAGCAGCTTTGCAGTAAGAGGCTGGGGTTCCTGGTGGACACCAAGTCGAACACAAGCCAGCAGCGTGCCCTTGCAGCAAAGGTGGAGCATGGGCAGTGCTGGAGCAAGGTTGCATGGCATAGCCTGAGTTAGCCAGCTCTTCTCTCCTACTGAGTATGGAACCTCAAGTGCCCAACCCAGAGCTCTGACCCCCACACCTCCATGAAGAGCACACAGATGTTGTTGCATACATAGCATGAGACGTCTCACCGTTCCCTCAGTAATGGGCAAAGCAGATTCCTGTCAACGCAAAGGTTCAGGAATGAGAAAGCTGTCATGGCAGTTATATCACTATCTGCACCAGAGATATCTTTTTCTTTTTTTTTACCGCCCTTAGAGGTCCCAAATAATTTCCACCTAATCTTCCCAAATACTGGTGCCTGTAATAGTGGAGGATCTCTGCTGACACAAATGTAATGCAGGCTCCATGTTCAATTGTGTATTTTTTGTGTGTGGCTTTACCATGGTGGATCATCATGCATGTTGGCATTGCAGACTTGCATAATTCAGTATGTAGAGAAAAAACTGTAAAGAGAATGGGAAAAAGATTAACCAAGATGTCAGTTAGCTGAATTTAATTCTATGTCCAAGGACTTGGACAACCAGATGATCTAAAAGGTGCTTGATTTCTGAAGCGAGAAACTGGGGAAGGATGTGATTCTCTTATGAATGTGTGTTCCTTCTTTTTAATGCAGCTATTTATATATCTGTGCAGCTATTTATACATATTTCACTTGTTTGAAACCTAGTGACAACAGTAATTAGTACTCATAGCATTTAGGTGAGTGCTACTTTTTTTGTGTTATAAATATCAACACTGAATCAGACAAATGACACGTCTTGCTGCAGGTTCAGAGCTCAGTGAGGTCAGAGTGTTGGACTTCAAGATTAGCAACGCACTATTAGGCATTTCAGGTAAGTTTTGTCACTCAGACGAGTAGCCAGGCCAATGTTGGGTGGGTCTAGCTGACTCTAAACCAATTTGTGTACCTCTTCTTCAAGATACACAAAGAACAAATCTTAGAAAGGCTGTACCGGTGAAAACACCAAGTTCCTGGTGGCCTTAGACTATACAAATGATGGTGCTGACATTCGAAACCAAATAGTTTAACTTTGTGTAACAGCTGCAGAGGTTTAATTTTCAAGTGAAGCAACTTAACGAGACAGCTGCAAGAGAACTTTGCAGGATGAACCAGACAGTACTTCTAGCATCGCGGCTAGCTTTGTCTTCTAAACCAACTTTCTCTGTGAAAAGTTATTATTGTCTCACTAACACTGTTCAAGGAGCAACTATTGCTGCTGCAAATACAAAGCTAGTAAGAAATATCCTTTCTTATTCTTTGAAGGAGTTGCGGAGAGACAGAACAAGTCTATTATTTAGGCTTTCTTGATTTTGTCTACTGCATGAAGGTCCCTTCACCCGACTTGTCAGAATCTGGAAAACTCTGCTTTTTATGTTCCAGCTTTACTCTGGCTGAGAACCTCCCCTCACAAATGTACGTGAATCAGAAGTCCAGTTATATTTAGTATGTTCCTGGACAAGTCACACCAGCCAGAAGCAGTAACACAAACTGAAAATATCAACTGTTTTCTAATGACCTGTAATGCAAACATACATTTTGCCTGTCTAGTTTGGATTCCAGCATCCTAAAGCCCAAAGACATTTAAGTACGCTTCCACTGTTTGTAAGAATTATAATAAAATTAGCACTTGGCTGCTTCCAGCATTGCACATGAAATTCTTTATAAACATTAATCTAAATGACCTAGCTTGCTAATTAAGTAGTCATCTGCATACAGCAAGTGGTACTTCGTGGTACACAATGGTTGTTTAGCTCCACCCAGTAGTTACACGTACAAGGAACTTATTGCCCATGACGCTGAATCTGCCAAAAGCTTTGTTCAGACCCACAACTTGTCCTGCTTAGAATTCAATATAAGATCAAATACTGAAGGTCAACTTCAGTAAACATTTACCCATAGAAATAACATTAATAGACTATGCTGTTCCTCTTAGTAACCATCAAGCCATATTTTGTGTGAGACTCTGAACGGAAATTCAATTTACCTGTTGATGTTTACACCAGCAGCTGTTTTGAGAATTTCAGCATTCATTTCATCAAGCAAGTAAATATTTACTACTCTATTTCTCCTAAAGCAGCATTGGCTATTACATGATAACAAAAGAAGTCTTGGTATTTCTGCAGAAATAAGTACATCTTGATTTTTCCTCCCAGGAGTCACCCAACTATGAAAGGCAGGAAAAATGATTAAATGTGCATTTATGTAGACTTACATGTACATACAACTTTGGGAAGCCTACTCTCTGTGCATGTGAAGAATCACAGCTGTTGATTTCACTGCCTATGTTGCTCTACTGCAGCCACTATTTCCAAAGTGAGAAAAAAAAAAGGAGCAGGAACTCATAATTCCCATCTTTTTTACTGTACCTGTAAAAAAGACCAACACAAAGACTTTTCTTCCTTTTTTATGTATAAGCGTTTGCTGACTTTCAATCTGCTGTACCAGTGAAGATCCACAGAGAACAATATGCTCAGCAGGTGCCAATAAGGACACAATATGAGAGCTAATTTTATCTGTTTCTCAGGTTGCTGAAGGTACTTGTTGGAATTTCCCTAATTATCTTCTTCCCCTCTCAGCTTATAAAATAAATGCACTTGATGGAATAGGTATTGAGATTAGCGAGAATACAGAAAGAGTTCATTCTTTCCAGCAGATGTAAATTGCATTTTATCTTCACTAGTTGTTACAGATCCTGAGAGTTGCCATTGAGAAGATTGTGGTTAGAAGATTGTGTAGTATCTTTACTTCATATTACTTACTCTGTTGAGATACAAACCTTGGGCTTTTTGGGATTGCAATCCACTGTTCTCATAAAGATGATTTTAAAAAACACAAACTTTCAGTTATCATTATAACCTTTGTTCTCAGTTAGATAGTTTCAAAGTGTTTGCCACATTTATTATTTCATATTATTTCATTGTGGAGTAATCTGTCTTCCAAGAATGTAAAAGGTGTGGAAACAGTCTGACAAAGTATCATACCAGTTCAAGCCAATATTTCTCTTTGCATGAGTGGTGAATACTACCACAACTGCAAACACTACCTGCCTTATCTGGATTATGGTAGTGGAGATCTAAATTACACATACAGTGCCCTGCAGCTTCTTTCGGCATGCAGGAATGCACAGCCTCAGAGCAGTGGTTAATGTCCTCCCTTTGCGAACATCTCACTCAAGAATTCTCTTAAAAGCTGGCATATACATCCCTGAGCAGCTTTTCTGTAGTCACAATGTCTGTTGATAACTCGATATCTTTCCATGGATTTGAGTTGTTTGTCCTACTAAGTTCTGTGTGTGGCTGGTGTTTTCACTGCTGCCCAGAATGATTTGTAGCTTTGTAAAAACACAGGACAATACTTAGAATAGACTTAAGATGCCGAGTATCTCACGTTATCAGCCTTTTTTTCAGTATTGCATAACGGAAATGCAGTACAATTTATTTTTAGGTGATACAAACAAAAACCATCACTCTCGGGTTTGTTGTTGTTGTTGTTTTTCACAAACAGTGTATAGTGAAAAAATCTCCTATGACAAATGTAAAACAGGGCCTACTTCTCCAAATTAATCCCCTGAGGTATTCAGTTAGTCACTAGGGCATTCTGATTGGAATCAATAAGAAGATGAAGTCTTACACTTTTTGGAAGACGTTAGATAGGCACATAACAACCATAAATTAATGTACTTTTGAAACAAGATTTTGCTTCAGTGACTGGTGCTAACTGACCTATCAAAATAAGCAATTAATGGAACCTTAAAAACTAATACAGCTATTTAGTATCAGTTCTCTTTTTTCTTTTTGGAAAGGTACAGTGTCTTGGAGCGTCAGCAGACAGTGAACTTCTTCAATTTCTAACAAGTTACTTTTTTTCTGGTGATCTAGAGATGGTCTTTGAAAGTGAAGTAACCCTCCAGATGGACTCTGTTACATCCACGATACTGTTCCTGGTAAGTGGATTATTTATGGAATTATTAAAAGAGTCAGTCTTCTGCTGTTTCAAGCAGACATTTTTATTTTCTAACAAAACTCAGTAAAAGAAAGAACTATGAGAAAGCAGGAGGAATCTGCCTAGTGGCTAATAGGGTTTGAGTATGCACTGCCAACTTATTTTATATAGGTGGTGCCAAAAAATTTGTCAGTATGTGTTGTATCCCTGACCCAAAGCTATTCGCAATTTGCATTTGGAAAATAAAGATCTTTACAGTCCAGCATCCCCTGGGTCTCTGACAGGCAACCCAGGTAAACAGATACTTAAGACTGTGTAACTTCATCTTGGAGTGCCAAGAGAGTTAGCAGGTGATCATGATATTCATTCTGTATTGTGCCCGCCCAAGGAATCTCCAAATATTTGAAGAGCAAGGCATGGGAATCATCATTTCATCCTTTGCTGAAAGGAACTACTTCCTCACAGGAATGAAGAAAAGTCAATTCTCAAACAGCACAAAAATGTAGGGCAAGAACTGAGGAATGCTTTTCATGAAGCTGTAGAAATGTCCAGAGTGTAATTATTTATGCTGGAATTTGAACAGGAGATTTCAACTTCCAATCTTTCTTTCTGAAAAGTACAATGGCAACTTTTTAGCTACCTCATACGGACATGAGTTTCTCTGCAATGACAGCTGAACAGCATTTCTTAACTCCACAATTTCTAATTCCCACCAGTTTCATTCTGACCAATGTGGAACAGCGCTACCTTTTGACTTACTTATTTTTCTGAAGCATCTCCTTATTCTCTGGAACTCTTTTGTCTGTCTGCTGGTCAGACCCATCGTGACTCAGATGATGAGATCTGGTCAAACAGGTATTGCTAGGGAATGCTTTTTATTAAAAACATGTACGTGTTTTTAAAGTTGAAGTTGTTTTAACACTCCTCTTTTCTGACATCTGCGTAGGGCCTGTTGTGCAGCACTGCTGGTCTGCCTTTGGTAGGGGAGAGAGCTACTTTTTAACTCCCAAATTTCTGATGCTCCCCCCGCCATGTTTTCCATGCCTACAGCCTGGTGTGTGTACATCCATCCCACTTCATTCTACCACTCCTTTTTTAAGATAGCAGCCTAATAATGAAGCTTTTGATGAGACTGTGAAACCAGTCCCGAGGACGAGTCTTCATGGCTGCTGAAGAAGACGGGGGTGTTTGATATGCACGAAGCTTTGTGCCGACAGCAAGGTCTATAAACTGGCATTTGTTACTGTGAAACAAGTAAGTGTTACAACTGTTCGAAAGCGTTGCTCTTCTCTAGCAAAGTATTTATATTTGAAAAAGAAAATAAAAACTAATTAGCACTTTATCTTTGTTTCATCCACACTTCATGTGTGGATGTTGGCTGATGAACAGAAACCCTGTTCTCTATTGCTGCTTACTCAACAGGACTGGAAATGATAAACAATAGGATTTATTATATTATAAATAAGTGAGATAAAGTGGTTGTGACCTGAGACCTAAGCCACCAAATATTTTGGCTATTTGTGTATGGTTACTATGTTTGTAAAATACATAAACTTTTCACATAACTGTATGTCTGTAGAGTTTGTTTTTAATATGTGGCAGAGAGCCTAAAAATCTCACATACTCTTAACCCGTTTTGCTTTCAGTTGTGCAGGAAGTGCTGTGTTTGGCATATATGTTGCAGAAACCTAAGAGGAAAAAAAAAAAGCTTAATTACAAGGTACTCCTCTCACTACCATCTCCCAACCGAAATGACTGATCTCATGTTTTATTGGTAACAGCCTGGGTATCTGCAGGCAGTGTAGCTAGCAAGCTTCCTGTATGTCCAAACAGACCGAATCTAGTGTGCCTCATCAGAAGATTTAGAGCTGTTTCCTATATTCAAATAATTCTATTTCACTTCTCAATTAAATGATTTAATTTTTTTTCTTCTATATGACTAAATATCTTATTCCTTCAGTAAATCTTAATTTTGATGGATTTTGAACTTGTGCCTGACTTATGTCCATATGCACAACGCAGCTGTGGCATCTTATGGAGGAAAACCTTTTGACATGATGGCTGGGAAATATTGCAAGGTTATGGAATCTAGCCAGTTAGACAAATCCCAAGCAATTGGGCTTGTGTGTAAACTACAAAAGGAACTTGATTTGTGTGAATATTCCAGATGACTGTCTTCACAATACCTACTAAAAAAAAAGTAAAAAAAAAAAAAAAAGAAGAGTATACATACTATTTCTCTGCGTGCTTTATAATATACAGGAAGAAGACTGGTAATTGTCATTTTCTTTCTGTTGGGGCAGATGCAGCCCCAGTCTGTAGCAGGAAAGGTGAGGAAGTGGGAATGCCATGCATTTACATGGTTGGGACTGTATGTGATGAGGTGGTGCTAACAGGAGGGTTAAAAACAGCTTAGTATTTCTGACCTGCATGTGTACACAGATATACACATACAAGCACACATGTGTGTGTATGTGTGCATGCCTCCATACTCCACTATTCGTAAAGCTTTGACTGCAAACTGTTCTGGCACAGTCACTGCAAAACAGCAAGGGGAGTTTGTAGCTGCTGTGGCAGCATTCATGTGCTTACTTTTACTCCCGTGGCAGGCACATGCTAAGAATGAATCTCCCTAAACAAAGGAGAAGAAATCAAAGCTAACTCCTACCATGTTTTTAGCATGTGGCTGAACAAATTCCTACAGCTTTTAAGGATCGAGGCAATTGCTGAGCAAGAGTAGTGTCTAGGCCAGGGTATCTCCCTGTGCACAAAAATAAATAAACATAGACGAGAAGGCAAACTGAAATATGTCTCTGAGCATGCGTTGTACTCTACATCATATTCTTTTAGTGTAATTGGTCTTTTTATAATTTCTTACTAGGATATAAGAAGTGCAAGTTGCAGTGAATTTAATTTTATGTGGGTAGCTAAACTGTGGTCTATCATTCTCTCTTAATCTGAGCTGACACTAAGATGGACACTTTATTTCCCTGTGCCCTCATATTTAGACCTTTTACTCTATGGTGCTGGGAGAGAGAAGCCTGTTGACCCTTGTTCTGATTTAATACAAAAACGTGGATCACTTGGGGCTGTTCAGTCATTCACAGAGAAATCAAGACAGACTTTCTTCTACCACTCAGTGCCACCAAGGGCTGTGGATTTGCTGAGAGGTAGCAGGTTCACCCTGTAATAAGTCATTGCCCCTGACAATATCAGAGTGGATTAGTATTTGGATATGCTTACTGACCCCATTGTGGGAAGCTTGTCAGATATGTCCTTCCTGTCTGCAGTATGAACATTAAAGTAAAAAAAGATCATAATAACTTAACATCAATTGCTCAAGACTTATTCTTCAGCATTCGTATTCCAAGAGGAAGAGCCATAGTTGTTCTGAGAAAGCATTAGTTCATAATAGGGAAAAAAAAAAATAGTGGGTGACAAGGCAGATTTACTGATAGAGAAGGCTAAAGGATCTCAGCAAACTGCTTATTAATACCTTATTAGCTCAGCATGGATATCATGAGAGAAAGAATCAGCCAAGCTATGGTTTTAAGGGGACTTTAAACCTAACTCGACCCCCTTATTAGCACCAAGTAGTACAGAGCACGTTCTTGCGCTACCAAACAGTACCTGTGCATCTATACAGTCCTCCCCACCATTTAGACTGTGACTGATTTCCATCTTTAAAGGCTGTACCATTGCACAGCCTCCCCCTTCACCATTGTGGCTGCCCCTAGTCCCATTGGAAATGCAGATTGATAAAGGATATTCTTGTTTTGGAGTACCTGTTATAACCACATATATCTATGCTGGGGAGAACACCAGCTATATACTCTTTCCTTTGTTCTGCTCTTGGCACCAGGGGGTGTTCTGTAGCACTGTGACATGATAGATGTATGTGCTTCTTTTACTTTGTCTCTATAGTAACAGACTG
This sequence comes from Aquila chrysaetos chrysaetos, assembly GCF_900496995.4. Lineage (NCBI taxonomy): Eukaryota > Metazoa > Chordata > Aves > Accipitriformes > Accipitridae > Aquila > Aquila chrysaetos. The sequence goes on from NC_044030.1 coordinate 46,653,361, forward strand.
CCAAGAGAAGAGATCTCGTGTCTGCGAGCTCAGTCATGTCATAGGGAAAATGGAGGATTACACCCCACCATCAGGAAAGGAAACTCTTCAAGAATAAACTGTTTAAACAAAGCGTTATGGATGGAAGACTGGAAATGACACAGATAAGTTAAGATGCTTGAGAAGAAGGTATTCTTCCTGTTCTCTTTTGCTGGATGAAAGGCAAGTTGAAATGTTTGGCCTCACCTCTTAGAGGAAAGGAATGGGCATTCTCCAATCTCAACATTTGCTTTTATTGCTAATGCTTTGACACAAGTCCTAATGTTGCTTTGTGGGCAACCACCACATTTTTCTCCTTTCTTGCCCCTTTTCTCCAGCCCTGGTCCATTCAACACATGATAGTGCAAGCATACTTCTGAACAATTCAGTTCGCTCTTGAGTTTCTCCACCAATCTGCTGTTTCAAGCCATAACAAGTTCAAACACCCTTGCCCACTTTCAGCATTCTCTGTGATTCAGCCTCTTACATTCCCTTTCATTTACTATGCTGTGCTATCATCGCCTTTCCCCTTTGTAATAGCATTGTTTAGCTACACATATATATTAGCACCTTGCAGTTTCTAGCCTGGCAAATTCTTTCAGCTGCATTTCAGGGTGAGTGCTAATTACGCAACAGCTTTGCCTGTGCCTTCAAAGATCAGCATTAGGATTTAAGGAAACAACAGTACAGCATGTAGCATATCAAATGTTTTGGGAACCATTGGAATTAAAAGCCAGAATTAGAAGATGAAACTGATGAAATGCAGAGTCTCACAAAATCCTCCCTGAGAGGTATAGGCTGCTTCCTGTTAAGTTTTAAATAGTGATACTTCTGGTTGAAAAAAGAATGTGGATAAAGAGACCTTGTTGATCTTCCATAGGCCATAAATTTGTTTTCTGTTTGCAGCACTGCAAAAGCTATTCTAGTCACCATGCATGTTCAAGGAAAATATGTGTCTGTGTGTGTGTGTTGTGTGCGCACACATATGTGATGTAGAAGGTTTGCTGTAGTATGGTAGGTATCAATCTCTAAATTTATCTTATGTGAAAGCAACAACTGAAAGCATTTTAAAAGTAGGTGCTTGTCTTTCGTGTTCACTGCATTTTTTTGCCAATACATAAATGTTTAGAAAACCCTCTTTGCATTTCACCACTGCCTGTAGAATTGGGGCAGCATATTAACTACGAAAAATAAAAGATACAGAAAAAAGCCTTGTGAAATCATTCCTTTGAAGCTGAAATAAAAACATAGTTACACCCAGAGATTAATTACAAATAATTGGATACTAATGCATTGGCAATATGCATAGAGACTTTAATCCATTCAGTTAAGGAGGGAAGCATGGATGAGTTGAGGAGGAATATTTTTCCATCTTAAAATGATCAAAGTCTTTTTGTATATTTGCAGAAATTGGTGGAGACAGATGACAGTCAGTGAGGGGGAAAAAGGGTGACAGTTTAAAATAAATGATGATGTCAGATGAAACATGGAACAAACATACAAAAAAATGGAAGGAACGTGTACTGGAGGTTATACAAAAATTCTGCACAGTTTTGTAGAAAGTAGTAAACTCTCAGTTTCCTTGCAATCTCCTATCTGACTCTGTGGGAATCCAGTTGTTTTCAGCTTCCAGCACTGCAGTTATAAAAACAGCACAATGTAAAAATAATGCACGTACAATAAAATGGTAACAATGGCCAAGGCCTGTTCACTCAACGAGAAAGCCAACATTTGAGCTATGCAGTTGGACTTTGTGTATTTTCTTTTGGCTGTAAATTTCATGATTCATTTCAAAGTTTCTCTCCACCCTTTCTGAAGCTTATGCACCAACGAGCCAGAAGTTGAGTCCTGGAGGAGAGGAATGAAGAAATAACGTGTTTGGGCCAGAGATGTATTTTTGTTAGAGAAGGAAATACTAGGAATGAGTAATGTTTGCTTTTTTTTTAACCTGCCAATGACTCTGGTAAGTCTAAGGTAAAGCTGGAGATAACTTTGTCTGCCAGCATGCTCCATTTACTAGCCAACAAGGAAGCTGCTTACATGCAGGCACTGTAAGATTGAAAACACAGTAAGTACCACAAACTTTTCAACACACACCTTGGAAAGTGTCCCTGTGCCCTGCAGCTGCCAGCCTGCAGCGTGGTACCGCACATTGCCTGAGCCTGCTTCTGTACAGGGATCCCCATGACACAGTGGCCTGGGCGGCGTCTCTGCAGACTCCCGATTCCTGCCTGCCTTCCCCTATCAGGCACCTTTAGCCTCCAATTATTATCTCCATTATTATAGACAAGCAGCATTCCTGCTTCATGGCCTTTCCTCCCTCTCAGCCTTCACTCTGGTGACCTTTGCTTTCATTTTGTTGACATTCCCTTACACTAGGAACCAACCGTCAGAAGAGAATAGTTGGGGTTTGTTAGTGTTGAGTTTTTTTTTTTTTGTAAGAACTCATACTTTTTTCGTACCCAGGCTTCATTACAGGTTATAATGCAAGAATAAGCCTCAGTGCTCTTATATATGTGGAAGGCTTGTGGCTTTTGCAGTTCTCTGCATTTCTTCAGAAACAGGAAAAAAAGCCAGATTAGATGAAGAGAATATAGTACAAGTCTCACTTTTCTATATTTAAAGCATAACAAGATCCAGTGACTGCTGAAGTAATGAATCACTGTAATTTACATATACAGGTCGGCAGAGGACATCCACACATAGCTGAAAACATCCCTTCAATCAATACCCTCCTTTACTACTCCCATGGCAGCCGCCTCTTGGCAAATCCAGCCCAAAATGTATACTTTCCCATTATTGATCCTTTTAAATAGCTAACGGGTTGCGAGATCAGCAGGCCACGCTTTGCATCGTGGGGAGGAGGCCTGACAACACACATGGGCCCTTGCCCCATGAAAGACATAGCAGGGCTTGGCTGGCTCCAGCGAAACCCGCAGCTCTGTGCAGGGGGGGTTGGGGGGTGCGAAGACAGTGATGGATCCAGGCTGCGGTCCCTGAGTTCAGCTGCTGGTGACACCCAAAACCACTTTCTCCAGTCCCTGGCCTGGAGGGAACGGGGAAGCGGGAAGGGCAGTATCGTTTCCTTCGAAATAACTTTTGCTATAATTAAACTCGGCTGGGGGGGTGGGGGTGGAGAAGGAAAGGACACCCCCCCACCCCCCCGTTTTAAAGTGAGGGGGGGGGGGAAGTCTCGGTGTTCACACCGTAGGTGGGGAAGAGGGAGGCTCGGCGGAGCTGGGGGACGCCTGTGCGCGGGACGCGGGACGCGGGAGCGGCCCCACGCCGGGCGCGCTGCGGGCAGCTCGGACGCTGCCGCCCTCCCCGCTCCCTGCCGCCGCTGCTACGATCACGTTGCTGAGGGTGTTTTACAGCCTCCCTGACTGCCGTGCCGAGTACAGTATGTTCCCCAGCCCGCCCCTGAACTGGGACTGAACTTCCCCAGCCCGGCTTGCTCCGGGGAGCGCGCAGATACAGCCCGGGGGGCGGGGAGAGAGACGGAGCGTAAGAAAAGCGGGAGGGGTGGAGGAAAGGAAGCTCCCAAAGGGTTCGCTTCATCGTAAGTGCTTAGGGTGGGGCGGGTTGGGTTGGGGTTGTTGGTTGGGTTTTGGGGGTTGAAAAAAAAGGGGGGGGCAAACAAAAAACTGCAAGGCGGTCAGCATCCCTAAACAAACATACTTTGAGAAAGATGGAGAAAAAGACACTGCAAACCTGCTTTACAGAAATAGATTTATGGCACTGTTGTTTCTTTGCCTGCCATTGTTAAACAAGTACTGTTCCTTTACTTTCCCCCCCACCCTGAACGTTACGCTTCAGTTCCTTTCCCAAAGGAAACTAAAAGTGCCGCTGACCCCACCTGAGAAAGAAAAGGCCAAAGGTTTGACGAACACCTCACCCCACCAGCTTTTTTTTTTTTTTTTTTTTTTAAGAGTATGTCTTCGAAGCTGGTGGCTCTCAGAAGTTTTGTGCCACTGTGCTGCAGTTCTCAGGCAAGGCATTGTGGGGCTGTCAGGACCAAAACACCCTGTGAAAGGCGTTGAGGAACAGATCAAGCAGTTTCAGCCTGCAGCAGGTAAACACGTCAGCAGGCTTGGGAACACAGGTGCCTTGGCATCACTGGCACATTCTTTGGCACTGCATTACTATGGGTTCTCTCTGTAAAAGCTTCGTTAAAAGAAGCGTCTGGATTAGCAGCACACTTAGGTGTTTTCCTTGTTCAGTGCAATCAGTTCTGTGCCAATCTTGGATCAAAATGGATCAGGAATCTGCAGATTTTGGTAGCTCTTTTGTATAATTTCCTATATTTCACGCAAACCTCACACGTTCACAGCTTTTGAAAGACTTCCTGCCTCTCTAATTTTGTTTCATTATGGAGATGATAGGGTTAACCCACTCCCTCAATGTCTTTGTATTCTTCACAGTAGCTAATCTCACCACCCAGTCCAGTTTAATTGACTTCTAATTTATTTCTCAGTGCTGACTGGATGCCATCTGCATGTATTTTTTAGGTAGCAAACTAGGATTTATATCACTATGATGTGTTATATCCTTGGTGTGTTCAGTCCATTAAGCACCTCATCAAATCCTTCAAGAATATGTTTTGCAGCCTGTTCAATAGCTAAATGTTGCACCCTCTTGTAGTCTGTGGTTCAACTCCAGTGAGCAAGAACCTTTTCTCCCTTGTTTTACTACTGTATTGTCCCGAATATAAGATAAGACTCTTGCTTCTCAAATGTGAAAATGTGCAGAAAACCTCCACCACTCTCACTCTGGAGTTCATTCCCTTCCATGAGGAAGGTTATACCATGCCCCCTTTAAAAACTGTGCAGGTTGCCTCCTGGCAGATGCATGCAGACAGTGCAAGAGCACTTTCCATGAGGAAGGTTATACCATGCCCCCTTTAAAAACTGTGCAGGTTGCCTCCTGGCAGATGCATGCAGACAGTGCAAGAGCAACCTCTCAGGTAGCACTTGCTCCAGGCCTTGGTCCAGAAGGGGGTGGACATGCAGCACCCTTTTGGTCTGATTTGTGCCCTTTGCCATCTGGTCCCCAGCAGTGCACTGGGAGCTGAAGTACCCCATGGATTGGGAGGAGGTTAGGCAGAGAGGAGGGACACCGGGGTGGGTTAAGACGCTGGGGGCTGTGTAGCCTTGTTACAGGCCACAGGGCTATGCATGGGTGGGGGTGCATGCTGGCCCTGCCTCACGTGTTCCTCGCCTGCTAGAGAAGGGGACTTCCAGTCCAGTCCCTTGTTGGGACACATCTGTTTTCCTTGTTCTCTTTCCACCACAAGATACCCCTTGTCCTTGTCCCATGTCCCATTGGTACTCTTCTCCCTCTGTTTTTTGTCCTTTATCTCGTAGCTGCCCAGCCTTTTGGCAGCTAGCACTGCACTGGCCCCTGCTTCTTAGCAGTTGATATGCCTGTTTCACAGCCTTGTGTGCTTTATCTTATCCACCGCCATTGAGAGCTACTTTCGTCCTCTTTCCACATGCTTTGCAAGGCTGCTGTGCCATAGCTATGTAAGACCCATCCAAAAGCAATCCAAAGTCGCTTCCTTTCTATGAAAAAGGAGTAAGCTACTTTTTGTAGGCTGTGGGCCAGGATTACGGACAGTTACCATACACTGAGCAGCAGAGCATGGTAATTTCATGGGGAGGCGGATAGGTCAAGTCTGCAGGTACTCCAGAAGTACAGTGCTCCAGGAAGTCGTTTGGGCTTTTTGTGCCAGTGGTCACTTGAACCTGAACTGCGTCCTGGACATTCCAAAAAAACAACAGCCTTGTTCTCCCTCCTCTGAATGTGCACCAACTCCTGCTCTAGCATCTGTGCAGCTGATTTGGACCAGGGAGTTGGCCTTTCTGAAAACTGGTCTTCTCTGGGTTGTTATTCTGCTGGATTGGGTCAGTAATCTGACTGAGCCCACAGACCACAGGGTGTGGGGTAGAGAGGAGCTAGAGGTATGGTGAACAGAGGTGGGACAGCCTTTTTTCCTATCTTATGCATGCATTCCTACTTGGAATGACTCTGTGGGCTGGATAAGGCTCTTTGATGAGACACAATGGCCTGCAGGCCATAAATTTGGGTTTCTAGTACTAAGCAGTGTTGAATCTAAGCCCTGGACAAAAAGGCATGGTTTAAGACACACCTGTCTTTTCAGTGTTTGCTAATTAATCTTACTTGCCTGGCTCCTAACACAGCTTCCTGGCTTTTATGAAAGCTTCCTCGTTCTCCATGCATTGCAGAGCAGGGCAGTGTGTGGTAACAGAGCTGCAGACTTGGCACAAAGACTTAAGAGTTTAGGGGGTTTTGCAGCTTTTTACACCACTATGTGAAACAAGCTGGGATTTCCATTCTAAAATTACGTGATGTGTGTCCGTCTAGATCATGACTGTAGTAATGTTGTGTTTGGAGCCACCGCTCTCCAGAAATTCAGCTTTTACTCTGACACAGAATTCTCTTTTTGTATCATTAGGAATGACATGTTTTTACTTCATGACTTGCCCTCTAGCTACATATATGTAACTCTATTTTGGGATTTATTTACATTTTTATTTATTTTGTGTGCTTCTTTGTTGTTTTTGAAAATAGGGTTATGCCCTTGCAAAACAGTTGTTTTATTAGGTTCATGGTATTCCTGCCATTTGCAATAAGCTTTTTTTTTTTTTTTTCATCAGAGAGATTGCTTTCACATCTGTGCGAGGAGATGGCACATTTCTTTACTCCTCTGCTCTGCCTTCATGTTCTTCTGTGCACATATAACTGTACAGGCTCAGTTTTACCAACACACTAATGCTTTCCCCTTAGAATCTCAATTTCCACAAACCCTGCAAAGATCTAATGTTCTTCAGAGAATCATTTGTCACAATAATTTTGCTTTGGCCTGACCACTGGCTACACCACAAACTAATTTAATCCCTAATTACTCCAACTGATACCTGTTCAAATTCAGAGGACTTAGTCTTATTTGTTAGGGTGATGTGGCACCTGGATCTTACAAAGAAAATGTTCCTTCTCCAAGTGAATTTTTTTCCATGGGCAGCAGAAGTCTCAAATTTTTTAGAATAATCCTTTCTAGCAGTTTGCCATTTTCTTTGTGCACCTATGGGAGTAGATTGTAGGTCTCCAATAGCTCTGGGCTTGCTGCATGCAGCAGTGTGGAAGATCTCATTCTGAATGATTTTCTTTCAGTACCACTTTATTGGGCAATAATGGGAAATGGTGTAACTATTTCCAGCAATTTTGTAAAGTTCCCTTCCACGCTGGAAGTTGCACACAACTTTATTTTCTCCATTTTCAGTTGTCTTTGGGACTGTGCATTACTAAGTTGGCACAAAAAGAGAATAGCCCCAGTGTCTACCATGGACTAAGGTTACTGTACGAGGCAGAGGGAGTTATCAGCTCAGTTGATAATGATGGCTTACAACAAGCTGTTTTTCCAGTGGCAGGGCCTCCAGCTGGGTGGGCTGAGCACCTCTTCAGTGGTTGCATTGCTCTCTGCCCTGTTGGAGGTAGAGCTCACAGGGTAGGCAATGACTTGCGAGTTAGTCATCTCATGATGACAACTGATGCTCTCCAGATCAGTGAGGGAGGGAGAGGGCGATGCTGCCTTCCATGTATTACAGCATTAATAAAAAATAACCAGACAGGAGTGAGATTTGCAGAAAAGGGTAGATGATCAATGCCTGATCTTGCCTCCTGTTTCTATCTGCAGGTCCACAGATGTAAAATAATGAAAAGGTCATAATTCTTTTCTGTTTCAGAAGTGAGGCTTTCATCTGAGTCTGGGGAGGAAGCAGCTGTATATTGTCAGCAGTCCCCAGACAGAGGCATTGTGGTCAGGGTGAACTCAGATGCTGGAAATGCTAGAGGAGTGCACAGTGCGGTCTCCTTTGATGCAACCTGAAGATGAGAGCGCTGTGTCCTTCCTCCCCCAGCATAGGTCTGGTCTGTGATCTCCTGCCTCCTTCCTGGTGGGGGTCCAGCACTTTCATCAATAATAGTGTTCTCCACCCCTTCTCCTGGCTTTTCCCTCCTTTGAAACCTTGTCTGCTGTAGGGACAAGTGAGGCATTGATAGCTATCTACAGCTCTTTCCCCTCCACCTTGAGTTTTGTGTGGAAGAACCAAAGAAACAAGTTCCCCGAAGACATGACAGTAAGAAATTTTATTTCTGTAACAGGGAATGTATGCATTGGAACCACAAAAAGTGTAGTAAGATGTTAAATATATATGCATATACACATACATATATGTGCACACACATATTCTATATATAGGTGTAGAAGAGCTGCATCTCTCTCTCTATGTGTTTTTTGAGAGGCTATAGTTGATGACTTTATGAAAGCTTCTGATGTAATTAGCCTGTCAGAATGGTTCACTAATCCTCATTACTGTTGCTTATTCAGAACTGTTCCAGCTTTTGCATCCATTCCCTACAGTCATCCCTAGGCCTTAGCTTTAGCATAAGATCTTTAGCCTTAATGACAGCATATAGGTCTGGCTGAAGTCTTCTCCTTTTTTTCCAGAAGACAGACAAACTTCTTTTGTGATCCGTCATTTGAATAAGTAGCACACTTGCATCAGGAGGCTGAGCAGCATTACAGCATTTCACTCCGAGCAAGCATGATGCACAAATGTACCCATGGCCAAGTTACAGTTGGAGAACAGAAACAAAAGTAGGGTTCAAGTTCTGATCCCCAAATACATTTGGAACTGGGTTTAGTGCCTCTGTTAGAAGCTAAAGGTTAGACCTTCCAGAGGGAACCTGGATTCTACTGCACTCCAAGCTTGTGGACTGGTTTTCTAAGATTTGAGATCGAAGGTTGTACTTGTGTTATTTGAACCTTTAAGCTCAAAATGCTGAAAGAATACCCACTTTTGTGGGATGTTGCTAGCTACTAACAGAAAATGCATGTCTGGTTTGGGATCCAGTTCAGAAATCTGTGAGGCTGGCTTTGAGTTTGGCAGTTTGATGAAATTTGATTTCTTCCTCTCTCTGGTTCAACAGCTTTCATTTACTTGGATGGAAGTGGTAGGAGCTCATTGAAAAGGGTAAATAAATTAAACAAAACATCTTTCTAGTCTGGAGTGGGAAGGCAACCAGATCCCATCTTAGGATGTATTACAACGGTGTGTTGTGGATGGGTTTTGCAGACCTGTGACTATATGTGGGAATGGCTATGGAAGTTTCTGGTAAGATGGGGAAGTCACTAGAGGCTGAGGACAGTCACCTCCTGACAGATCTGGTTGCCAAGAAAGAGTACTTTGATTTTTGCTTGTTTAAAAGGAGACGAGTTGGAGGTGGGCCTACTTTTGGGTAGCTTTTTCACATGCAGAAGATATGACTCATATTGGGAATGTAATCTGTGATTTGAGAATACATGAGTATTTTAGGGATACTTGTGTACTCAGTGATGAAGGTAGCAGAGTATGTATCAGAGCAAAGGCTGTTTTTCTGAACTTTTGTGTTGAATTTCTTGACTCATACATTTATTGATTTTCAAACTGTTATGTATGTTTACAGTGACAAATCAGTACTACTAAGCATCAGAGCTTGTAACCCCTGTTTTAGAATGGTTGTATTTGTATTTAAAAGTTACATTAGCATAGAATTTTGTGATGAAACATCTAAGTAGGCTTCTCTTGCTATCACTGATGGCCTGAAAAGTTCAAACTGTACTCTAAAACCCCCTATTAAGTAACATTTTCTTGGCAGATTTTCTGATACAAGTGTTTTCATCTGAATACATTTATCATTGTTTTTTTTGAACTCCTGGATATGACTATAGGGGCACTTCTAATCTCTGCCAGATTTGTTGAATATATAACGTATATTCTGTGAAATGTATGTGAAACCAGACTTAACAAGTCTGGCAAGGCAGAATTTTCTTGCAAGGAGTTCTTCATCCTGAGAAGAGGCTGCAGCAGAACCAGTAGGAGCTGCTAGTGGTGGTGGTGCAGCAGGTGTTGGAAATCAGGGAACTCGCTCAAATGTCTGAATGTGAATGTAGATGCCTGGTTTTGAAATCTCTGGCCATGAGTTAGTCAGCTTATGAATTTTTACAAGCACTGCCGTGTATCTGTAGCATTGTGTGAACTTTGAACTAGAGATGTTTGACTATGGGTGATTACAATCTGACTTATTTAGCAAAGTCATATATGTAAAAAATCATGTTCCAATCACCTGGAACTATATTTTTTTTTTAACAAAATCTCTTTTGGCTATAGATCACACAGGAGAAGTTTTAATATGTTTTAGAATTAGTTTGGCCAAGCCAGATGTTAAAGTAGTAATAGTTTACAAGTCTGGCTACTAGATTTGTATCATTCCCTTACAGTGAGACTAGGTGGAAGGTACCACCACGTTTTTTGAGGACATTTTTATGGCAGCCTCACAAAAGCTGTGAATGGAAGGCAGAAGACTAACTGGCCATTTTTTTTCTCTCTCCTGCTATGTAGTGCAGTCCAATAACTTTATAATCATTTGCAGTTGCAGATAAGAGGATGCTTGTCCCTCAAAATGAAACAAATTCTGTGTTTTTTTCCAACAACAAAGAAGAGTCATTAAGACCTCTGTAATAGTCATGCCCTACAATAGACAAAGCTCTTTTATGAACCAGATATACTCAGTAAACAGAGCAAGTGACAAAGTACGCTTGAAAAAGAACAGGATGCTTAATGGATTTATGCCTAACTTTGATACATTTGGGTATTCTTTTTTGTGTTGCTGCCAAAGCCGCTGTTTTAAACTCCCAGCTTTCTCCAGTACCGCTTGAACTGGATCGTTTGTACTAAACTCCTCTGAGAGCTGACAAACAGGGACAAGAGGAATCCCTGTCAATTTCAGATACCACACGAAGACAAAAATAAGATACCAGGTCATTTGCCCCAATTGTGGGTAATAAACACTGCATGGGCTTGCGCTGCCTGCAGAGTCCTCTTGGGGGAGAGACGCAGCTGCATCCCAGGCTCTTGCTGCTCACAGCCACCTCTCTGGGTGAAGCAGTGATGCTGTAGCTACTCTGTGCTTGTGTCAGCACAGAGGCGAGGAGCCCAAGGTAAGGAGAAGGACCTCACTGTGGCGGCTGCTGTGTGGGTACCGGCTAAGAAATGACTTGGATTTTACAAGCCTATGTTATAAGGGAGCGTAGGAAACAGGCAGACAAGAAGGAAGCAACTTGACAGCACCAGACCACCCCATCAGCAACCTGACCAGATGAGTTTTCTGCAGGCATTGAGCCTTGCACAGGACTTTAAAGGACTTCTGGTAGAGTAATGAGAACCCTTGGGAGTCATTCCCAGGCATGAAAAGCAGCATATGAGGGAGGCTGACTGGAGAAATAGCGAACAAATGCATTCCCTAGAGGAGAGGATGGCAGTCATGTCTGTGCAGTTATATCCACAACGTATGTTCCTCTCTTCTGATTGTTGGTCACGGCTGGGAGTCTGCATCAGCAGTGAGGCAAAGGTGACTCAGTCCAATGGGTTGTTGTCCACTGTGGCCATTTGGATTTTGGAGTTTGCTAGGTTATGCCTTGGTTAGAAGGTCTGGAGTTAAACTTTCTCCCTATCCACTGTGGTGCTTCCTACAGAAGTTTATAATTTTGTACAGCAGTAACCAGAGAAGAATGCAGCCCCCAGTTCTGCTGATGGATAAGACCAGATGCTTTCAGGATGGGCTATAATTTTAAAACCAGGTCATAAATGAAAGAGGTCACAATCAACTTGAAAGTCAGATTTTTATTTCTGACATAGTTTTCCATATTGCTGCAGATAAAAGACAAGGTTCTTTCAGCTGCAACAGCAGCTGCATTGCTTTGTTAACTTTTCTGTGTTAGGTGTAGCATCTAGATTAATTTCCCTTTGACTTTTCCCTCGGAGTAGTGTGTTGGCTTTTATGCGGGTCTTTCACAGCAGTGCAGCAGTGAGAGACACTCAGGAGCTACTGAAAGTCTTCGAAATTAATTCCTGTTGTTCAAAAACTAGACTTTGAGTTGTTGATCTCCTTTTAGAGTCTGTATATCACGCAAATTAAAACACTGGCCTAATTCTGGTCTCTTTTTATCTGAGGGTAAGCCAGGATTAGTACAGCTGAAGAGAAGTGAAACGTAACTGATGCAAACTTAAAGGTAAGAAAGAGACCTTTTAGGTATATTCCCTTTCATGTTTTTGGCAACATGGAGAGCCTTCACTTTCTAGCAACTGAAGCAAATTGCTTGAGACTTGGAAACAGAACTACTGCTCAGAGAACCATCTTGCAGCTGCCCGGACTTCCTTGATGTCCTCGAGGCAGGATGTAGGGACAAGGGTGAACGGTGTGGAGTGGAGGAGAGAGGTGGGGCTGGGAGCTGGGCAAGGGCAGCCATGGGGGGACTGGTGGTGGTGAGCTGGTGGCCTGTCTGTGGCTGCTTGTGAAAGGAGAAGGCCTGGCACCCCCTCCTTGAGGTGACACCAGTCACTCCTTTAATTCAAGCACAAAGCTGCAAAGCTGCAAGCTCCATCTCTGCTATGGTCCAGTATGATTACACAAGAGGAATATCTGGCAGGGGTGAGTGGGTGGCTTGTTTTCTTCCTTTAAGAAAAATGCAAATAATATAGGTGTCCCAAACTATTCGTATTAATCTTCCGAAGTTGCACATTCACAAGTTGAGAAAGGCTACACCCGGAGGTGCCCATATCACCTCAGTTAGACCCCTGAGGTCTGTGTGTTCAGCAGTCTTTAATTATATTTTTATATACCATCCACAGGATTTTGCCTTAGTCTGTGCACAGGGTGGTATTGCTTTGGGGGTGAGTAAGAGGTGTTGCAGCAAAGGAGGCTTTTGTCTGCAGGAGTCAAATTTCATTTCTTTCCAAAGTCAGAAAAAAGTTGCGTAGTATCTAACAAGCCCTCATGTGGGGAAAAATGCATTTGGGTTTTGGTGTGGATTTTTTAGAAAATTTTCTTTTCAAATGGGTATTAGTTTTTTTTTTTTTTTTTTTTTTTTTTTAAGAATAATTTAGTTATCAGGGAACAGAAATATAATTTTGGCTTCCTGGATGCCTGAGTTTAATTTTGACACTTTCCCCACAGGCACAAACTGATGATGACAAGGCCCTTCCAGCCCTGGTGCCATTAGGCAGGGGACTGTGAAGCCTCCCTTCCCCTGCCTGGCTCATGAGGAGGTGAAGAAGGCTGGAGGGGGCGGATCTCAGCCATGGCAGCTGAGCAGACAGATGTCAGCATGCTCAGACAGGGAGGAAAATTGTCTGGTTTTGGGTGGGCTGTTGAAGAAGGACTGGTTTTGCTTCTGTAGTTCTTCTATGTCCTAAAAAATATTTGATTTTTCTAAAAGGACATTTTCTGTCACAAAATACCTCCCTGTGGAAAACTTCCAGTCAGTGGTCATGAATGAGACAGGGGATTCCAGGAAAAGGAAAGAAAATCTGATGGAGAAGTCTTTCTCTGAAGGACTGGGATCTGTCCCTGTTTCTGCCGCAAAGCTCTGATGGTTTTGGTTAAGTCATTTCAATTAAAATTTTCAGTCACCAAATCTCCCTCTTTTTCCAGACACCTGACCTGAGGCCATTTGCAAAGGCAATATATGTTTACAGCTGTAGAAAAAGCCACCAAGAATACCTGAAATGGGTAACATTCAGTGTAAAATATGCTAGAAGTTTGGATGGCAAGTTTTTCAAATTGGGCTTCCACAATTACACACCCTTTTGTAAACTGAGATTATCATCACTTAATCATGTCAAAGTTGTTGTGGAAATAAATTAATTCATAAATATGCAAAACCACTTGATATTTTAACAATGACTATCACAGAAAAAGTTATAACGAAATTACAAGTTGATCTTCAAGAGCAGTCTGAGAAAGATGTGTCGGGACTGATAAGAAAACAGCATAGCTGCTTATTAATTTAAACCAATCCTATAGGTGGGTGGGGGGGAGAGGGAATAGTATTTGAATATGTAAATACATCTATTTTGTGCAGAAAGGGAATGCATAGATAACCTTTTGATTGTTAACTTTTTAGGGCTTTGCAACTTTAGTAATGCTTTTTAATGTAGAATACAGAGAAACTGAAGGTTGTAACTAGAGTTCCCTATACCTTCAAAATACAATGAAAGAAAGTCTAGTGTTCATTATACTGCTCACAGTTTTGAAAGACCTGAAGGCTGTGTAGGAACCATTGAACTGCTTGTATTAAAACAGGCTTATTGTGGTGATCCCATAGTGAGCTAGACAGATAGCTGAAGAATGTCAATAAATATCTGTTTACAGTTTGAGTAACTTACTGTGGCTGAGTCTGTGACCCTTTTGAATAACCTCAATAACTCAATTACAAAAAGACTATTTGGCTGAAGGAGGAAAGCTCAGCTTTTAGAGTATTTTCATGTTAAACTACCCATGAAGAATTAGGTGCTAAACAGCTTCAAATATCTGATCCTGAGTCACAGTCTAATTAAATAGAAGTAGAAATATTAACTTCTGATTTCCTAGACCTGAGTGGGGAGAAGACTGGCTTTTTCCTGCCACCTAAAAGCCTGTGTGTTTTGTTAGAAGTGGATTCTCCCTGAAGCCTTAATTGAAGCAGCAGTTTCAAGTGCTAGTTGCAGATTCTTTTACAAAACATGCTTCAAATTCATACGTGCAAGAATTAATTTCCCAGAAAAGGATTTGGATATACTCAAGTTTGTCAGAGAATCTAAAATGTCCTGTTCTTTTATTATCTGGTCAGAGAGAACGAGCTGCTTGCAAATAGTCAAAAACTAAGTAAGGATTTTGCAGATATTTGACAGATCATTCAAACAGAGAGTGATTCTGAAAAAAATAATACTAGTCCATGTACAGTTTGCTAACAGAGGTGAACTTCATAAAAATAAATTACTGTGTTAATAAAAAATATTGGCCAAAAATTACCTCAAAAGTTATAATCATGCAAAGCTTACCTGAGAATTTTTTGTTTACTTGTAGGACATTGCTCTTCCTGTGTTTTAGTTATTTGCCCATTTTCCATTGCTTTTTTAGAAAAATAAAGTCAAAGTTTTCAAGCTGTAGGATCAATTTTATCACACTATTTAAATTTTGGGTTTTTTTGGGAGGGGAGGGTGTGTACAAATGCAGGTAAGAAGCCCACGGAAATGCATGAACATGTCAATAGTTTTAGGGGAGAGGGAGGAGGTCCGGGTTGAGTGCACTGTAGAATGTTTTTCTAACATGAAAATGGAAAGTTGCAGAGAAGAATGGTGAGATCTGAGAGTGGTATGACCCTTTCAGCTGGTGTTCATAATCCACCATCTGTACAGAAAAAGGTACAAAGCTCAAAAAACTCACATGGCCATACCCATACCAGATACTGGTGCAGATGACAACAGTTATAACATTGTTAATGGCCTATGAAACACTCAACACAACTGTGCTCCTTCTGTGCACCAAAATCGAAGTAAATCTGTGCCAAGAAAGGCAATCGACAATCTGCTTACTGAGGCCCTGTGGTGGACCACAAGTGGTGGTTCATGTTAGTGGCTCTGGAACAAATGAATGTATCTTAATCAACAGCATGGTAAGAAACGAACTGCAAAGATTGCCTGTGACCCAAAGACAGGTAACTGAAGCAATGGGACTCTAATCACAGCTAAAAGCTCTAATCTCAGGGTATACCTACAAGTTTAGGGTGCTTATTAAAACATCCTCCTTAGCAAGTGCTTAGCCCTTCTGTGACAGATCTGCATTTCTGCCTCTGGGCCTTGGGTTTGGAAGCTGCTCTTTTTTTCTCAGAGGCACTTCCCCATGGAAAGAGAATGGTGGTTTATGTTATGCCCTCATTTAGGATGGCAGTGATCATACAGCTTATAGCAAATGGCCTGTGAACTCCTCAGAGACTCACCTGTTGAAGCCCCCCAGCTTGCTTAATTGCACCTGGTATGAGCAAAAGGCAGGGTGCAGATCCCTCAGGGACAAGGCACAATACTCAGCAAGTGAAAGCTTTGGCTTTAGGTAAAGCGTAGCGTTACAACAGTGGGAGCCCCGGGACACCGACACTGATCAAATGGGGACCCGACGCAGCGGAGACCTGCTCGGGAGTGAAGCTCAAGGGAAAGCACCGCAGGCGTGGATAATAAGACTTGCACTGCTTAACATATCGTGCATATACACTGTCCTGTTAACGTTCGTTAGCAAACTTGCTGATGTAATGGAGGTGCTGTTGTCCAAATTCTGGGATCTGCAGCTGGCCTTCACGTTGGTGCCCCTGCGGGGTATGTGCAGGTGAGGGGGAAGTGAACTGCCCCAGCTTACTGTAACAAGGAGATAAGACGTGCTTGGGACTCGACATACTCGGATGGGAGAGGTGAACTGTCCTGGGTTACTGTAACAAAAGTCTTCTTGTGCCCTACAGCACCTTAGTGTCTCTGTGCCATGCACTGCTCCCTGCATAGCCAGTGAGCCATTACTCTGGGATGACTGAACCTTTCCTTGCTGGGAGCGGGGTGGCTGGAACATGTCTTAAGTGGATAGTTATGGCTCTTAGCATTGCTATAATGAGCTGAAATTATTCTAGTGTTGTACGGTGCTTAGCTACAGCTGCAATTTCACCTAAAGGCTGCCTAATCAGACACCCTCCACCCCCTCATCTCCTGTGTCATCTTAAGCTGCCAGGAGAAAAGGTGGCAGCTGGCTAGCAGAGTTCACCCTGCACATCCATGTTGGCCTCATGAGTTGCTGTTTGGCTTATTGTACCATCTGTGTATGTGTGGCAGCAGTGGGCTGGCAGGTGTCAACAGGTAAATGTTCTAGTTCTTTTATTTCCAAGATTTGGCTGGGGAAATTACTTGAAAATGCTGACTGAAAGGGAGAGTGAAAGGGACTTTTACCCTTAACTTTTCATTGATTACAGCTCTGACTAATCATCAGCTATGAATCGCTATCATTCGTGGGCACAGGTGGGCCTTAGGAGACTGATGTTAGCTTTGGAAATGTGGCTATCAATAATAATGGCAGTAACAGAAATATATGCCTGTACTGTGCAGCTGTAACTGGAATAAAAGATAATTATAAATCCTTTTCTTTCAGCCCCATTACTGGGACTGTAGTGCTGGCAGCTGGGGCAATGTTTTGCCCTGATACTCTAACAATAGCTTTTACACGGAAGTTCAGGGCTGTTAAGTTGGCCTGCCTTATTGAAAGGAGTTAAAACCTTGTATGTAGCTACTGTCTGAATTCTGATGAATCATTGCAGCCCACACGGTTTATGAACCACCAGCATATATGAGAAGTGGGCTGAAATGAGTTTTTTGTAGAAGGCCATAAGAAAAGTAAGGTTGATACATCCTGTTAAGAAAAACTTGAGGCAGCTCTTACTCATGTGAGTTTAGATGCTCCTTTATTTGGAACAGAGAGCCAACATCACTGATCACACTGTGCACTGCTGGTCAGGTTGGTTTAATTTGTTGTGCTGAGTTTTGCTGCTAGTTACTTAAGTGCCCAATTTGAGTAACTTGGTTACTTCAATGGAGCAGACAGTTGACCAGTTTGAGCTTAACCAAGGTGAGACTTTGGTCTTCAAAGTATCTGTTTCTCCTTCCATTTCCATTTTTGATACTCTGTTCAGAAAGCGCAAATACTGTTGTTTCTTTTGCTATGTAAAGGCAATTGTATGTAAAGGCAATTGTTTGTGACAAGTTTATTTATGAAAGTTTTATTTAGGTAGTGATTGATTTTGATTAGATTGATTTTGATCTCTGTGTACCTGTCAGGTGGCCACTTTCAGTGAAATTTATTTGTTATTTGTATATCCATAGTGCTAAGTGACTCCTGGCGTGAATGCACATGTTCTGCTCCCATTTCCATTCAGCTGTGGCTGTTCTATTCACCACAGTGGGAACATGAACTTGTTCACGGCAGCACAACAGGTGTTGCTTGCTTAATGTTCCTGAACATTCATTTACTGCTATTTTTTAATATTTTGATTGCAAAAGGAGAAAGACATGAAAGAGTATTGAGTAGAAGAGCTTTGACAGTTGGTTCTCTGCTTTGACTAATTTATATTTGAGGAAGCCTCTAAATGTGAAGCAGAGGAGCTGATATCTTTTAGGCTATCCAACTCCCTGCTGTAAAATGGAGTGAGCTAGACTTAGGTCTGCCTATAAAGGTTTCAGAAGAATAGACTGGCAGCTAGGAATTGCCAGGATTTCTTTGCAGTCCTGGGTAGTCGTCTTTTTTTCTGGATGCAGAAGCAGATGTATTGCAGGTGGTCCTGTGCTGCTCAGAGCCATGAAAGAAACAAAATTGGGAGTCTTGTGATAGCTCAGCTGCTTGGGTGGATACAGTAGTCAAGTTTTCCTGTGGTTCAGCTTTTGCACTGCATTAAACAGATATGAATAGAAAGATAGTAGCAGAAGACCCCTCCCAAATTCCAGATTAATAGACTGGTTGAAGGTGTGGTATTGCCACAGTAGGGGATTAAAATCCTTAATACTAATCTTCACGATTTTCAGTCCTTTCTCCTGTGCAATGCTTCTGTTGCCAGACATGGAACTGAAGGATAGTGAGATTTAGCACTGGATTTTCAAAACAATGTACTATCATCACCATTTGAAACATCTATGCACAAAAGTTAGATTGATAAATCTGCCTAGCTGTTGCCTAATGCAGTAGGTGCCTAAAGTTCATAAATGCCTGTGTTTTCCCAAAGTCTCTTGGGGGAGACGTACTCAGTACCTTCTACGCACGATTTTCCCAAACAGCCAGGAGCTTGGCTGATATATGAAGTCCGTTAAGGAATCATTAAACAGGTTTTTCCCCCTCTGCCTTTTTCTTTTGCTTTCCAAGCCCAAGAGGCTTAAAATAGGCCAACTCAGAACATGTGTAATAAAACAGGGAGCAGGAGAAACAGCTGGTTATGTCATTGGTGTCCCCTTCTATTATACAGCATATGAAAAGCACTCTGAACTTTGAAAGATTTCCCACATTTTACAATCTCTTCTCTGTCTCAGACTCTTCAAACTGCACCAGGGGAATGCCTTAGCATAGCTTTGCTCTGGACTTTGGAGCGCTCTGGCTCAATGAACAGCTTCAGACAGTCTCCTGACTGAGACTGGTTTGCCCAAGAATACTCACAGATGGAAAAGTGATTAGTTGCTCTCTGGGGAGGTGGGAGAGAGGGATTTGACCTAGACAAATTTGACTTAGAGGAGGTGTTGTGGTTTAACCCCAGCCAGGAACTAAACACCACGCAGCCGCTCACTCACTCACCCCCCACCCAGTGGGATGGGGGAGAAAATCGGGAAAAGAAGCAAAACCCGTGGGTTGAGATAAGAACAGTTTAATAGAACAGAAAAGAAGAAACTAATAATGATAATGATAACACTAATAAAATGACAACAGCAATAATGAAAGGATTGGAATGTACAAATGATGCGCAGTGCAATTGCTCACCACCCGCCGACTGGCACCCAGCTAGTCCCCGAGCGGCGATTCCCTGCCCCCACTTCCCAGTTCCTATACTGGATGGGACGTCCCATGGTATGGAATACACCGTTGGGCACTTTGGGTCAGGTGCCCTGGCTGTGTCCTGTGCCAACTTCTTGTGCCCCTCCAGCTTTCTCGCTGGCTGGGCATGAGAAGCTGAAAAATCCTTGACTTTAGTCTAAACACTACTGAGCAACAACTGAAAACATCAGTGTTATCAACATTCTTCACATACTGACCTCAAAACATAGCACCGTACCAGCTACTAGGAAGACAGTTAACTCTGTCCCAGCTGAAACCAGAACAGGAGGGATTGTACCCATTTTTTCTATGTCCTGGATGAATATTGTAAAAAGAAGGGTTCTTGGTCCTGAAGGGTGAATATAGTATAAACACACTTTCTCCTATGGGAGCAGAAGGACAGGCAGAGAAATGCCTGTTGGGAGATTTAAGTCCTGATTAAGGGTCTGCTTTCTCAGGAGTTTTGGTATTTTCTCCCTGCAGAACCTCATGACGTCTTTGTAGTCCTCCTGAGTTGCTCAGAGAACAGCTCCCACTGAATTCCAGTGACCGCAAGTGCTCAGCCCTATAGCCCACAAAAGAGTGGTGCCAAAAAGTTAGAGAATGAGAAGGACACAATTATCATATCACCTTGTTGTTCTTCAAAAATGTTGTTTTCTATTTAACAAGCCCCAGGGACAGTGTGTGACTGTGCGCCACAGTGCAAGATAGACGTCAGTTGCCTAGTGCATGGTCAGTAAACATCTTCTGTGGCTCCCTGTCTCAACAAATGTCCCAAAGTCCCTTGATGGAAAAAGACTTTTCATACAGACAACCTTTTGCTTTTCAGGCTTTCTGTGCCCAGGCCCAGTTTAAAGCCAGGGCAGGCCTTTGCTGGTGAGGGTTTTGTGGCTCGACTGGTGTACAATTGTGTGAAATTTTTACATCTCACACTCCAGAGCAACAAATCAAGGTTGTAGGACCTACTCTTAGTCTAGTGCTTCCAAACTTTCAATGCTCAACTGCAGCCTGCAAGCAGGAAGATTCACCAGCAAGTTGGAAACCTGTGTATCTGCTATGCAGATTTCTGTTATGGGAGATAATTTAATAAAGGACAGGAGTGAGAAACCTCCTGTTTCTACTTTTGATAGGTGGTCCAAAAATGACCTACCATATACCAGTGCTGCCGGTGTAAATAAGTCCTCATCAGTTCTTTGTGTGTACCATGTGTGGACTCGATGATCCTTATGGCTCCCTTCCAACTCGAGATATTCTATGATTCTATGAAATCTCCATGGGTTTTAGCTGCTAAAATAAAGAAATTTCTGCTCATTTATGTTAGTGTATGCATGTAAAATTCAAATATGAGTATTATTATTATGATTTTAGCATGGACAATACTTTCATTTGTTTCCCTGGTTACACTTACCTCCAACCAGGAATCAGCCCAGAAAATTTCAGCCTTAAAGACTGCAATGTTCAGCAAAATTCTGAACAATTAAAACATGTTCAAGATTTCCTGATGTTTTCCTATGTAGAAAATAATATTACCATTCCCATATATAATTAAGTTTCAAATTAAAGGTGGTTTCCACATAAGTAGTTATGCTATTTATGCAATACCTTTCATCCTGGAGTTAGAAAAATTGTGATGATCATGGGTAATGCAAATAGATCAGGCACTCCACTTTTTCCGCCAAAGCCTCTTGCTTTACGTAGTGGTAGGTCTATCCACCTGAGAGTCTAAAGTCTATCTAGACTCCCAAGAATTTACTTCAGAGGGCTTCCCACCTCAGCCTGCTGGTATTCATGATCCTTAATTGCTAGTATATCTCAACCAAGATTCACTGTGGTTCAGTCATCAATCTTAGGGCTGCAGTGTCACCTCTGTTATAGCAGGGGGCCTGCCTGGTGCTCCTGTATCACCTGTTCTTTCAATAAGGGATGCTCCAAACAGCTGTCCCGGGGCAGGCTGGGTAGCTCTGGCTTTTTTTGTCCTTAAGGACCCCAGTTCCCTCATTTCGGGCCGGTGACGTGTGTCTGTGTGGCCGTCTCTCGGAGATGAAACAGTGACATCCAGCGGCCACTTTGACAAGAATGACATCATGTCATAAAACCGGCGTAATGATGTGCAAGGGAGAGAGCAAACGGTCCGGCGGGTGCAGGGCGCGGGCGGCGGCAGCTCAGGCTGGAGGCAGAGCTCCCCACGCCACGCAAGTGCACCCCGAGCATCGCCCGCCTGCGGGGGCTGAGCCTCACCCTCGCCGGGGGGAGGACAGGTGCCCAGGGGGAAAGGTTTGAAATCCTGGGTTTCCCTGCTGTGCAGAACACGTGTTTTCCAGTATCCGTCCTCCATTCAGCTTTCGAATGCCTCTGGCTTTCAGCATAAAGAACTTCAGGTATAGGTAGGGCTAAGTGACACCTCCCTTTCAAATCAGGAGGTCACCTAAATTCACAGATGGCAGTACTTAATGTCCGATGTTACCAAAAATGTAACTGGGATCCTAGGATCTGCTCAGTATGGTAGAGAGGTTCTGATTGCTTTGTACTAACCTGGCAGGTCAGCCAGCTCTGCCCTTAATGTCACATTGTGAGGCACAGAGATTGACTCTGAATGTATCTGGAAAGGAGGGGAGTCCCATAGACACAGGGGTGCGGGAACCAGAACTTGTACAGCACCACATAAGCCCAGCCTTCTCTGGGTTAAGTGTGTTGCTAGTTTCTGTACCTATCTATTTCAGCATCCAGTGCAAAGAGCAAGTGGTTTCCCTCAATTATCTTAGATTGTAACCTCTATTAAGACATTTTGATTGTAGGGTTAATTCCACCAGAATAGAAAAGAGCAGTTATTAAATGTCTCCCTTTTAGTGGAGGCAAGGTAAAGTTCTTGGTCCTTTCTTACACATGAAAGCATTATCAGAACAGTTTTAACAAATAATGCATACTGTGCATTATTTTGTATTGTATTGTAGTATACCTTTTGGAAAATGCTTATTTAAAAGAGAAATTCCAGTGCTAAGTTTCAACAGAACAGCAACTTATGTTAGTAGTCTTCTGTTAATATGTTTTTAATGTTTTAATGTATAATTATTTTGTGCAACTTCTTCTGAACTTAAAAACTTCATACCTAACTTCCTGGTGCACCCAGGACTAAGTTCTCAGCAAAACTGAACCTATAGTGTCTGCCTCACATTAAGCCTTGTTTGGATCCATAAATTAGCTCCTTATTTGCTTTGCCTTATCTGCAGGACATGAATGTGTGCACTTTCTTGGAGGCAAGGGGAAGAAATTATGGGTTTAAAGACAGCAGCTTCATGTGCTTGTCTTGCAGAGGGGAGATTCGGGGATCAGCTTTGTGCTCCAGTGATTACTTGAGATGAATACTCCAACATGCCGCTAAAATCTCTTGTGTATGTTGCTTAAGTATATAAGGATCTGCACTTTATTTTACTTATTTATATATTATTTTACTACAGGATTTGTAAGCCTAAAGCACTCAGGATTTTTTGCAGTCCTATCCTTGATCTGTATCTTGGACTGCAATGTATTGTTTGGACTTACCTAGGGTAGACCTATATGTTATAGCACATGTACTGACATAGTTCCACCACATCTCAGGAGGGAATGAACACAAGAGAATGCGGATATAGATAATTCTGTCCCCAACGTTACTGTCAAGCCTGTCTTGACTAAACTGGTGATAAACTGTCCACGTCCTTCCTTCCTCCCTCTATCGGCTGTGCCATTTTCTCCTGCCAACTCAATGGTGAAGTTAATAGACCTAGTGGACCTGTCCATCCCCCAAGAGGATGGCTTCACTCATCCCTGATGCCGGTGCGGGCAAATTGATGCGTGCCTTACACAGATCTAGAGTAAGGACAGCCCAACTTACCCTAGGGCTAGAGCCCCACTCTGAAACTGCAGAGGTGCTGCAAATTACCGTTTCCTCCATCATCTCAAACAAAATGGAGACGGTTGAAGTTTTTTATCATCATCAATGGTCAGTGAGTAGGATCAGCTACTGTTAAGGAGAACTTGTTTCTCCATAAATGTCCATAGTGCCTTATTGCCTGAAAATACCCAGACATTTTAGAAGAGATTGTGTTTGAACTAAGGTAGGCTTAGTTTACTTTCTAGACTTATTGAGAAAGCAAATAAGTATACAAAAGTTTCAGGTAAACTTTTAAAGGGCTGTGGTGGTAATGTAGGCCCTAGCTATGCCTCTGCACAGTGAGGAAAGGGAATGTCCCTGCATTGCTGTGTACTTCCCACAGTGGCTGCTGCTCCTCTCTGACATAGCTGAACTGGGGTGGAGGTGAAGGCAATCTGCTCAGATTTTACGGATGTTTCCAGAAGATTGATGTTTTGCTAAAGATGCAATTTTAGTTTAAAGATTTTCCTTAGTGCATAGTGACATGCTAGATTGGGAGTTGAATTTTGTGTCATCTTTCAAATAAAGGAAAAAACAAGATCATGTGTTAACATTTTCAATAATGTCCTGAGAGCCTTGATATATTATTTTTCCAAGCTTGTTAAAAAATTCTCATCTTGCTCACTGTGAACAAAAAACACTGGAATATTTTGTGAGGACAATTCTATCACCTCCACAGGCTGATTCAGTGGTGTGCATGTGACTTTAACATTCGGCTACACATTTATGTGAGGAAAGGTGTAGCAAAAAATTTAAGTTTTAGAAGGTGGTAGGAGCATTTCAGTCTCTCCGACTGTCTGTACAGCTGTCGAACTTCTTGTTTTGAAATCTAGACTAACAAAGGCAGTTCCTCTCATAGCTGTTCTTTTTCCACCCATAGTTCTCTACAACAGTAGCCTGTATCATCTGCAGTGGGATGACTGTAACTGTTCATGGGCTACTATTGTCATATCACATAAACACACTACAGTAACCTTCTCTCAGATAATGTTTGTCATTATTGCCCCCCAACAGTATAATCCAAATATACAATATTTATGCCTGCAATCAGTTATTTGAAAATTTCAAAACAATGAAATCCTGGGGTTTTATAAGTTTTATGTTGTTCCACAAATATAAACAGGGTGAAATTCGAGCTTGATAGGCAAAGACGGTGAGTATTGCCGTAACTGTAAGTTCTTGCTGTATTCAGCCATGGGATAATGAATCAGGGTTGGCTGCCATGGTCAACGTTAAATGAAGTTCTTTGCCATTATGCATTAATGAGATTAAAAGAGACTAAAAGAGACTAGACCACTGCCCTAAAGGCTACAAGATTGCAGCTCATGGGAATGAAAATCAAGGCTGGTGATGTTGCTTTTTTCCAGCACTTACTAACTGGCTGAGTTTAGGTGAAGTTTGTTACTGTGAAAAATCCCAGGGAGACCAGAAATACAGTGTTACCTGGAAAGAAGCATAATGACAACTGTCTGACACAGATTTTTTTTTTTTAATTCTTTTTTTAAAGCTTCAAAGCTCCCATAGTCTTCACTGAATGGCAGTCCCTAAGAACGGATTAGATAAAATCTGATTAAGGAATTTAACATTTTCTTCTCAGAAATCTGAAATAAAAAACACCTCTCTGAATCATTCCTCTCCTGAAGTGTGACTGATCTGTGCAGAACTGTTCTGAGTATCTGATATCTTTCTTATTCAATTGGATATTTTTTTTTCCTGTGTTTCTTTTGCATTTAGCTAAAAGATGTTATTATCTCAGCGAAGGCTGATTTGTGGAGGCAGCAGCTCCTGACCTTGGCTTATTTTGTGTCAGTGCCTTTTTTTCAGCATTTTTGTGAGGAAGTATCAGAGCTGGTTGTAGCTGCATGAATAGAGAGACAATGACTTCTTTCTTGAGGAAGGTGAGATACCAGTTCAGAGGAGGTCATAGGTACTAGAGGATTACTCGGTGCCCTTTGTTTTTAATGAACCTTCTTTAGCTACAGGAGTCAGCAATGCCACCGATCTGGGGACACTGCCATACAAAGGAGCATGCTTCTTCCAGTCTATGTGGAAGCAATTTAGAGAAGATCTGCAATCAATGCTTATGTTTCCCCCCTTGCTGAAATGGTAGCTACAAATAAAAGAAACTACTCCCTCCTTTTAAATTAACACACCAACAAGTATGTCTCTTGTGGTTCAAACTGGGATCTGATATTGGCAAGAATAAGGGACACCTGAATCACAGCTGATCTCGGAGGTGGTAATAATTTACAATATTCAAAATGTCTGTGCACAATAGTGTAAACCCTTTGGTTTTCTTTAAAGCTGTAAAGTTAGAACTAGAGCAGTGAGAGACCTTAGAGAAAAGCAGCTGCCATTGCATCATTGCTTTATTGCTTTGAAAGCAAATGACCGTAAATAAATGCTCCGGTAAGAACAGATGTTTTGAACTACATCTCTTTTTTTTATTGCAAAACAATTGTTACAGAAATTTCAGAAAGTTCTACTGTAGTAATTGCCAACTTCTGCTTTTTATTATGTATCTAAACACAGTCTAAAAGTGCATTGTGAATCCAGTAGACCTTTAGAAAGGACCGTTTTCCCTAGTGATATACATTTAGACAAATCATACTTGAAAAGCTTCATATTAGTAGGAATTTGTTTAAAATGACATTTTAATCATTTTTCTCCCTTTATAAATGATTGTTATACACTTACAAATGATAGCCCAAATAATAAACGACTAAATAGCTATTAGTATAGTATATTGCAAACACTGTTCCAGACAGCAGTAGCAGCATATAGACTCTCCTCATGTACAACAACTGCAGTGGTGGAAGAAGGATATAACTTTAATACAATTTACTCTTGTGCAGGCATAAAATTGTATTTCACAGCCAATTCCGACTTCTGTCCCTTCCCCCTCCCTACCAAATACTAAAATAAACAAGAGTTATCACTTCTCTGCAGCAGAAACAGCAGCAATTTCATAATCAAACATTTTTTCCTAATAGCTTTTTGAAATAAGTACTGTGTGGCTCTACAAGAGATCTGAAAGCATACAGCAAAAATTAAAAGGTCAGAGACTGTTTCACAACCAGTCTGGCTCAATGGCTCAGTCATTAGACTTCCCACTTGATGATGATTTAGGATAATGTGTGCCATGACTCAAAGTAATACAGAGTTAGAAATGCAGAATAAATCCATCCTCTGACAAAAGTCAGAGTACTCGACAAAAATCAGTGGATTTTCTGCAGATTTGCACCAGCATCAGTAAGACCATAATCGTAGTCAGTCTCAGAGAAGAGAAGCCTGTGTGACCTGTAGTGTTCACCCTGTGACTGGCTATGAAGCAGGATAACTCTCACTGGGGGGCAGAAACTCACTCCTTCCACATTCAACACTACTGCTTTTATGCCAATGTGTGGCAAGGCCAGTGAATGCCATCTAGAGGAATGAGGAGTTTCATTAGGTAAGCAGACACCCCCAACGCTTCACTTCTGCCCAGTTTGGACTGTGCTGTTACTTGAGGTGGATGAAGGAAAATTGATGCTAGGAAGCTTACTCATTTCTTTTGAAGAAGATGATGTATACCTGCTATCTTTTAACAGAACTGAAAATGTGGCCTCTGTTGAAACAATTGTGCATATTTGTGCAAAAATGCAAATATACTATTATTTTTAAGTAGGGGAGAGACATCACAACTACTTAAGTATTCCTAGGGAAATGCAGGAATGACCAGCTCACATTTTCCCTTCTGGTGATTATCAGATCCTCTTATGTATATAACCTGAGCAACATAACAAGACATTTATGCTTGTTTTGAAAATTTGCACCATGAGTTTACAGAGAATTTTGTTTCACTGGCTCACTCTAAGCTAATACCTTTGATAACTTCTGCTCTCAGGACAGATGCTCGTTTGCTCCGACTGCAGTCATTGGACTAAGGCTGTGTGCTGCTACCAGCACTTTTTTTAGCAGTTTTTTGTGTAGCTGCATTTTCCATGCACTGACAGTTTCTAAGAAACAAATCATTATCTTCTCATACAAAAAATATACCTAACTAAGATATTTATCCCCTGACAAAAGGCTATCCATTCCACAAAAGGTACAAATTAGTTTTTTTACCAAAAAATCTATAAATGGAAAATGAAAAAAAAGCAATCTATATCTGGAACCCAGAGGGATTTCCTTATGTGGATGAATGGATGTTTTGGTTTTTCATTGTATTTTCAAATTATCCCCTCACTGCCATTTGTTAACTGGCACTTGTGCTAAGAACAATAATGTAGCACCTTATCTCTTCCAAAAAAAGAGAGAGCCAAATGTCTGAGCACTGCTGTAGGTTCGCATTTTGTGTTGAATATTTCAATTTCATAAAATACAATTGTCATTTAAAAATAATAAAAAAATCACTTACTTTGCTAAAGATCAAACATAATGGAAATAATGTAAACATCCAAAAGCTTGAATTCATTCCTAACTGGATTCATCTTTACAGGCAGGCAATAGCAAAATGTTAAGTTTCATAGTAGTCCAAAGAAACTCATGGAACAATGCATGCATTTTCACTGACACAAAAAAAGACTGGACTGTAAGGAAGAGAAGCTACTTCAGTCATATCACACTGTTATTGTGAAAGAATAATGTGCTATAATCCAATACCTAGGACAAGTGTATACCCCAACTGTAGAATAGCGTCACTTAAACTGGAAACAACAGAACGGATTACTATAGGAAAATATTTATAAAATACTGTACACCGCTTCCTCAGTCGGCCAGCATATGTAAACAAACAGCTAAGTTCAGTTGAGTTTCAAAATATTATTAAAGTTCATTTATCTTATAATCTTTTGCATAACATGCCAGTTCATCTTTCACACTATCACAACTCACCTGTCACAGCCCACAGTGGCTCATTAGAGGTTTATACATCAGCTCATACAGACATTTATGTGGAGCTATACAGAGAAATGTGTGAAACATACCAAACTTACACACTGTGACCAGAAATGCATATTCCATATGTAAGCTAATAATCGGATAGTGGAACTTAATGCTTGATGCAACATGTGCTATTTTATTGAATGTTACAGATTTACAAACAAGACCTTATAATGTGATATTAAAACTGTCCTGTAACGTTCACTAATATTACCACATGTCACAACTATACTGGTTTATATATGGGAGATATGTATATATGTGTGTATATATATCTATTTCATAAGCTATCCTTTGATACAGAATATGTCATATGGCACATGCTATAGCTACATGATGATGGATGATAAAACTTCTACTCTCACTAAATGGTCATAATATCAGGAGTGGGAAATCTGGTCCCATTGCAAGGAATGGGTGTTTTACCATCAAATTCAAAAAGGAGCAGTTTGATGCAATGTGTAAAAAACAAGTGAAGATAAAATAATCTAACATCCATCATAATATATTCTATAGACACCACATTGTAGAATAAATGGGAAACATTCAGGAAAAGTAGTGTTCTGACATCTTGCAATCACACTTTTAACATCTGAATTTACATTTTATATATAATGGCAAATTTTAAGAGGTAAATAAAGTGTCCTGTTTCATTTTACCTGGAATGTGTGCTCCAGATCAATAAAGTGCTGTATTCTAAACATTTATACAGCTTCTGGGTTTGGCAAATTCCTTTACCCTGACAAACTAAGCAATGAAATCTACCCCAGAGGACAGCCCTATGCCTTAATTCACTAAGCGCTGTTGAGGAATTTCTAATGAATCTGAAGTTCCTCTAGAGTAGGCCAGTAATATGGTGAAGGTGGAAGAGTCCACGAACAGTTTTAGCAGACATTCTTAAAAGTAGCAAAGAAAACAAAGTGAGAATATCCCCCTCTACTCACCAAGGATAGATAGATTTGGAGAAGCCTTAGGAAAAGGCTGCTAACAAAAGTTGGCACATTTGAAGCAGATTGTTAAACACCAGTTCCTTCGCCCCTGGGCGTTTTGCTATTGTTCAACAATCAGCCTGTCACAAGCATGCTTCATAATGCACAGAAAGGTTTTTGACCTTTCTCGGTGTTGCCATGTGACCGTAACGCTGCACATGGACTGCAAGGCAATTGCATAAACACGGTGTCTTGGTGGAATTTAGCTCATTGAAAGCCTGATCAAATAGAAGAAAGCAAGGAACACGTTGGTCCAGGAAGTATGAAACACATTGTGCTTAAAGTCCCCATGCTGCATTTCTTTATTTCCTGAAATTTCCCACGTAGTGACTCAGTACCTAAATGTTTTCACCTTCTTTGCCTCTTTTCTTGAGGCTGATGATAATTTTTATGTCTGGGTTTGTTGCCTTTCAGACTTAGCTCTTGTACAGTGCTCAGAGTCTCCCAGGGTGAGATCCCAGTGAGAAAACGTCAGCCTGCATTTTCAAAGCTGCCTTAGAGATTTGGAAGATAATTCCCATTTAAATAATGGGAAGTAAGTACCCCACTCGCATGTGTTCATTTTTGATAACAAAAAGGAGCTGGTTCTACACAGGTGTTGGTCATTGTAGAGATGTTTTAATTTTTAATAGCACTAGCTTCAAATCTTTACAAGCTTTAAAGTTGTGCCTTCATAAAGGATGTGAAATTTTGATCCAGTTGCAGTTTACACTTCTCCACCCTTTTCCTATCTTCTGCATACCCTTCTACCTGTGACCACTGTGATATCTTCTCATGAGAAGTTTGAAACCCTGGTTGACATTGTGGACCCTTGGAACATGGGTGGGGTCAGTGGAGTTATGACTGTCTTCAATCAAAGCCTGTAACTGCACTACCGTTCAGATATACTTTCTCCTACTAAAATGCACATTGTGAGATATGCTGCTGAACGGTGAAAGCCTAGTCGCAACCGATGGCTTTTGCTGTTTACAGAAACCTGCAGTTTCACTTTGGTTAACTTACCTTGAAAGCACATGTACTTTTTAGTGTTTTCCAGTCCTCTGCCAAGAACACTTTCCCTTAAGCAACTTCAGTCTAAGTGCATTAATCTGGATTCAGACTGCTTGATAAATCTTGTATATTTTGAAATGTTCAAATATGGCCAAGTCCTCATGAAAAAAAAAAAAAACCAAAACGGTGTATATTTTTAGGTGAGGGAATGATGTGAAAAATCGGCAGCTGAAATGGAACAGCAAGAAGACCCTGGTAGCAGCCTGGTAGATAAATCTCCCCAATTTGTATACATAATGAAATGGAGCAGTGAGAACCTTACAATATTACTGTGCTCTCCTCTCATTACCCTGTTCTTACTGTTCCATCACATCCTTTGATTTAGTGAGACAACATATTGATGACAAATGTGGTAAAAAAATAAATATATACTATTCCGCTTAATTACATTCATCCTGAGCTTGCTCAGCTGTGCTAGAATCTAGAATGCCTGTTTTATACAGGAAATCACCTGATATTTTAACATAAATTCTTCCTCCATTTACTGTTTTGCAGTACAAAAGGCATTTCATTTCCCTTTCTGCTCTTGAAAATATAAACTTTTTGTGGCACTAGAAGCTGATACAAAAAAAGACAAGTGAACGTTACAGTTGTTATCTTGTTCATCTTTCTTCATTACCACAAGTGTGGGATGCAAGGGATTTGGGAGACTTTAGGTTTGTTTGCTGCCAATTCCTACAGAAATAACAAATGCTTTTCATCAGTTATCACAACAGTGAAACAGATGAAAAAGAAGTCGTGATTGAAGTTTAGAACATCTAATTTGTACGTCTCTTTTTGCCAGTTAATTCCTGCATCCTAAAAACTTGAATAATGATCAAAGATCTTAGGATGCCTTCTAATAAAAGGCAGATTTCTGAACCTACTCATTTTTTTCTTGTGACTTCATAAAGGGGGCTTGTTATTCCTGTTGTTTACTGAAGTCTTTGTAAAGCTTTCATCCCTCCCTTTTTCCTTAAGTGCAAATGTCAACTGGGTCAAGATGCAGTAACTCAGTGGGCCATGCTGAGACTGACAATGTTCTCCCTTGACCGGTGGCTAATGCCAACTGGAGTTGACAAGGGGTGATGTGAGTTTTTTTTTTAAATTCTGCTAAGAAAAATGGACTGGAGAGCAGATGACCCTTAGACTGCTGGTGAGCTTTGTCTAGGCCTAGCTGTGCTTGCTTTCAAAGCTGCGGAAGGCTCCCGTTCTTGACAGTCTCCTCATGGACAGGTTGTCCCCTCTGCTCTCTGGCCTTGAAGACTTACTCCTCTGGAAGGGGTTTCGCAGGCCTGTTGTGTTTCGCTGTCTGTCAAGTTTGTCACTGATAGAGTAGCTCTTCCGTGTGTGCTGCGCATACAACATGTTGGACTCCTCCGCAGAGTAGCTGTTGGCCCGCTCTATTTTTGGAATTGGGATGCTGTTGGCCAGAGTTCTTGTAGCATTGCCGTCTTGAGGAGGTAACAGGATCCCCTTCTTGTCTTTGGACTCAATATCCTCATGATCAGAGCTTGGGTGGCTTAGTTCAGCTTCTCTCTCTGGGTGGCAGCATCCCAAGTCCTCCACTTTTCCCCCAAGACTTCCAGGGAAACTGGCCCTCTCTGCGATGGCCTGGGGAGCGCTCACACACCTCGTGTCTATGCAGTCCGTAATACTTGTGTACTCTGCTGTTTTGACTGGGACACCAAGACTGCTGAAGTAACTTCGAGAGGGAGAGAACATAAAACTGTGAGATTTCACAATTGGCGTTTCCTCCAGAATAAATGGCGTTGTAGCCAGATAACGACTGCTTTTAGATCGCTCTAAAGTGTGATACAAGGGAGGGTCTGAATCCCAGGGGATTTGGCAATCTGTGATTTGTGAATAGTCTGAAGAAAATGCTCTTGTTTCTATTCCAGAGGTTTCCTCGTAATCAAGACTCCTGCCAGAAATTTTTTCACCAGGTGTACTGCTAACGTATGCACTGTTAGCTAAAATGGAAGAGGCTATGTGAGCCTGCAGAGCTGCATCTCCGGTACCAAGAATATTTATGGAGCTGTCGAGAGGCTCTGTGTCAGAATGCATCTCATCCATGGCAGAAACGTAGATGTCTATACAAGATGAAGGCCTTCTGGAGTCTGGGGCAATCGACAACGTGCTGGTAGGGGCTAAGGGAACCTTTCCTTCTTTTGCTATCGAGTGGGAACTAATAGCCCGATGCAGGCTTGGAGATCTTTCCTTAAAAATACTTTCAAACTTTTCCAACCCACACTTGTCCTTCATATTTGTTGCATAGAAAGAGTGGCTTCGCATGCGGGGTGTGATTGTAGGAGATGTTGGGGACATGGACTCCTCTCCTGTGGGATCTATGCTCTCTTGAAGCTTGTAAGTATTTCCTTCCTGACTATTGAAGCTACTCTGCCTCACAATGTAGGCTGCATCAGTACAGTCAGATGAAGTCCTGGATCGTATCTTGGTTGTCTCACCTCTCTCTATCCCGGTCAGTTTTTCTAAGGCGGTCACCATTCGTCCCATCATATCTTCCAGCTGAGCAAGCCTGATGTCAACGGTCTGCAAAGAGGCCTTCATGCAGTGCTCTCGCTCATTTACCTCTTCCAGTCTCATGGCCATGTTCTCTACCCTTAAAAAGGGAAGAATTAAACAGGTTAATTTCTACAAAGCAGTGGTGTTCAGCTAATAGGTCACCAAAACAAATGGGAACAAAAAGGCCTTAAAATTCAAAGCCAGTCTATACCACCTCATCTGCTTCAAAACCCTGCTAAAAGAGGTTTAGCAAACAAATACTACTCGCTTATGAAACTGCTCCAGTGGGTTAAACCAGGGGTGTCTGCTGCATAACATAGAGGGGGGTTTGGGTGTGCAAATGGTACTATGATTTGCTGCCTTTCTGCTGACAAAACTTCTAATTAGATTGTTATGAATGAATAACGCTTAGAGCAGACATCACATGACATTGTCCCCAGTTGTGCCACAGGCAGGACCACCACAGTTAACTGCAGAACTAAATGAAGTAATGAAAATGGTCAATATGCCATAGAAGGTGGGTAACATCCCATTTTTTTTTCTGGTGTTCGCCCCAGATTTACACCAGCTAGTGCTATGTGGACCTAAGGAGATAGTCTCTTTGTCCTCTGATTAATTTTTAGCTCACATATACAGAAAAAAAAATGTATCAGCTATTGTATTGATGTAGGTAATATCAAGTAAAGTATGCATAAAAACTGCAGGGAGGAGAACACTGATCAAACCAAATAACAGCCTACGATAGGGTACACACACTAAGATTGCTCCATTACTGTGACTGTGCTTTGGGTAGTCTGTGTAATAGTTTAGGGATTGAAATGATGGATTTTAAAGTTATTTATTAGCTACCTATCATAATATATAAATAAAAAGTTATATTAAGGTATTAATAGGTAACAATTGAAGGTGTGATCCTAATTTAAACTTCAGTATTTCTGTTCTACACTGTTGATCTGTCTCATTTTAAAATGTTTTTGACTTTAAGGTGAGTTGTGTACTAATTTATGCCTGTGGCTTTCAACCATTTCAGTTTTCTGGCTTCTACAACATCTCTACTGAAGGATTTACATGGAGTCCTCTAATTTTACACAATGAAATTGCCTTTAGCAGATATGAAATTTCTTATCATAATTTTTTTCTCTGGTTGTAGTCCCAAGGGTAGAGCAGGGACCTCCATTATCTGCCAAAGAAGTATTAAAAGCAACACATTTATATAGCTACATTTGTCTGATTTTTAAGGTTATAGTTCTGGTTTTCCCCATTCCTGTAGACACTGAAAAATGAACAGAGAAGTGACAAACACCAAATGGCAGGATTTCCACACTTTTCTCTTCACAAGTCTCTTGCTCTCTGCCTGTTAGTGCAATTCATACTCAGAAGCTAATAGGTGCCCTGTCAATCATAGCCAGGATTTCTGATGAGATAAATATCATCATCTAATACTGCTAATTGAATTTCCAACAGGACGAGTGAACTGGAACTGGCAACACCATAAACACTCCTACTTGCTGTCCTAGTTTCAGCTGGGATAGAGTTAACTGTCTTCCTAGTAGCTGGTACAGTGCTATGTTTTTGAGTTTCGTATGAGAAGATTGTTGATAACATTGATATTTTCAGTTGTTGCTCAGTAGTGTTTAGACTAAAGTCAAGGATTTTTCAGCTTCTCATGCCCAGCCAGCGAGAAAGCTGGAGGGGCACAAGAAGTTGGCACAGGACACAGCCAGGGCACCTGACCCAAAGTGCCCAACGGTGTATTCCATACCATGGGACGTCACATCCAGTATAGGAACTGGGAAGTGGGGGCGGAGAATTGCCGCTCGGGGGACTAGCTGGGTGCCGGTCGGTGGGTGGTGAGCAATTGCACTGCGCATCATTTGTACATTCCAATCCTTTCATTATTGCTGTTGTCATTTTATTAGTGTTATCATTATCATTATTAGTTTCTTCTTTTCTGTTCTATTAAACTGTTCTTATCTCAACCCGTGGGTTTTACTTCTTTTCCCAATTTTCTCCCCCATCCCCCTGGGGGGGGCGGGGAGTGAGTGAGCGGCTGCGTGGTGCTTAGTTGCTGGCTGGGGTTAAACCATGACACTTGCCCAGAAGGAAACCAGATTTTAGCAGTGAATGAGTATTGGGCAGCATTAATGCCTTGTTAATTAATGCACAGAACGTTAGCTGGTGAAACACTGAGGTCTGACTAGCTTGTGGTGATGAGCAACAGCAACCTGCCCGTACAAGAGAGGAGAGGGAGAAGTGTGACACCACTACCTACAGCAAGTCTCACATTCTTGTGAAATATGGGCTTTTTCTGTTGAAGATCATGAGTTTTTAGAGCACAAACACAGCAAATCAAATGTGAAGCAGTAACTGTATTGCTGTGATCAGATTTCAATAGATGAATGAACAAATAATCACTGCTAAGAAATGAACCAGCAGTTTCAAAGAATCTCATTCTACTCATCTTATTATCATTTAGGCACCAGTTTTACCAACTTCTCCAACAAAACAGATTAATATTATTGCAAGCACAGGATATAATTCCATAGTGAGTGAGAAGTTTATATGGGAAGCAGTTAAATTTTCCCTCATGTTATTAGTTATCTGAACTGCTATTTTATAAAAATAATTATACTTCTGAAATTTTTATCAGCTAATAATTGAGTGCCTCGTCACACATTCATATTCTGTAACAGCTGCTCCAAGATCATGAACAGATATAACATCATAATTTTAGGGCTGTCAGACATATGGAACAATTTGAGAAATCTCCTGGATTTTACTTGAGGATGCTTAGATTACAACCAACAAAAAAAATTCACCCCAGCAACAGTTACCCAAGAACTGGAATGAATTTAGAACATTCTGTGAAGCTAACTGGATAGTCTTGGATATTTTTTTTCTTTTTTTTTCTTGCTTTGAGAGATGTACACAAGTGAAATAATTTTTAATACAAACATAGCCAGTTGAATTATTGCACTTCGTTACATATTTGTATCTGGAATGTTAGCAGAACTGTCCATAGTGCATATCAGTTTTGCATCCTGCATTCATGTGAGGGCTAAGCAATGCACAACTAATGCATCCCAGAGGAACCTAGAGTCATACCTTCATGTATTTGTCCTGCCTTCCCTGAACATGATCTATTAGCTACTGCCAGAGGCACAGAATCTAACACTGGTGGTATTGCTGGCCAAGATAAAGAGACAATTTTGAGTTACATGGTTTGTTGGTTGCCATGGAAGTAATCACAGATGTGATTGCATTGATAGTAGTAGGAAATTTATATAGAAACTCAACAAGATAAGGATAGTGCAGTCTGGCTTCAGAAACCAGGGGTAACCACAGATGCGCATAGTTAACTGAGAAGTACATACATGTATTTACACTGGATGGGCCCTGGCTATATAATTTTATTCACAAAAAGAAAGCTTGAGTGATGATGATCTCCAAACCCAAAGCTATTAGCTGAATAGTCACCTTTTTTAATATATATTGCATATGGCCACTCCCAGATTTTTTAACAAATATTATTATTTTAATTAGTGATATTCTCTTATATTAATTTGATGTTCAGTTCTGCAATCATTCATCACACAGAACGGCACCATGCTCTGTGAGTAATCCTACTATAAACATGATAAAATCATATCAGCCAAACACTGTGGACAGAAGAAGATATGTTCTGGAGAAATACAGTCAAAATCTAGTCCTTAAAATGTTTTAAAAAGTGAAATTTTCTATTTTCCCATATTGTTGGATGATCTTGCACTCAGTGAATAGACAGCTAGACCTGTATTTCCTTCAGGAACAGTTTTGAATGTAAACACTATTTCAAGGTAAGAATGCCCAAGTTTTGCTTTGGATTTTTTTTCTATCTGCATTGGAGATACCTTTTGGCAAATATCGCAATATCCATGCACGATGCCTCCATTGCACCTGTGCTTTTCCTTACAGCAAGATTTATCCAGTGTATGAGAAGGTGCCAAGCCATCCTAGCAGATGGGAATGAGAACAGAAAAGGAGGCGGCTACGTGTAAAATGTGCATCAAGTGTGTTCAGCTGAATCTCAAAAATTTCTAACAGTGAAACAAACATTGACTATCTGAGGACAATATTCAGTAACCAGGAAAAAAATAAAAGGGCAGAACTGGGAACCTGGCAAAGATTTTATATTACCTGTGATAAGCCTTTTTAATTATGATTTGGGAGATGATGGCTTTTGCTGGCATTCATTTTGATTATATTTATTTTTAACCTTTGCATATCAGTTCATCAATAATTTAACTGAAGTAATGATTTAACGGGAGTAAGGCACTCTTTTCAGAAGTAGGCCTCTTAATTGAATGCTAGAATTAGGTTCACAACTCCTTTTGTGGACTTATGTCCTTTTTAAACGCATCATACTTCAAAATCCTTTTCAACTGCCAGAAAGACTATAGACACTGAAAGTCACTTAACAGGGGCATCGACCCTGCTTGTTATAGGCAACTGTGGAATGGTTTTATTTAAATAAAATGTAGCAGTTCCCAGGCCTGTAACAGGCTACTGGTACTTTGCCTGACATCTTTTGGTAAAGCATTGCTATGCAAGCGGCCAGCCAATTTTCCCAGGTGTGGTGGTTTCTGCAAGCTAAGGACGTTGGCTTGTCCTGGCTGTGTTCCCATCTGGAGCCTAAGACCACTTAACTCCTTGTGACCACAGATTTGCCACTGGATTCACAGACCTTTCCTAATGTCACTCTGCACGTGTGGCCGGATCTGGTAGGCTCAGTAGTGGCCCTTTTACTAACCTAAACCTATTTCTGTGCACTTCAGCCTGCCATCTGTGAAATCAAGATAATAACTATGTCTTCATTCACATGGATGCTGTTAGTGCAATTGCACTGCAGACTATAAAGCATTAAGGTGCTGTAGTAATGGACACCATATAGTACCAAGGATGACATAATAAGATCTACTCCAACCAGCTTATCTGCTCTTTAAATACTGCTAGGATGTGACCCTGCTCCCTTTGGAATCAATAAGAGGTTTTGCATGGGGTTTGAAAGAGTCGAGACCTGTCCAGGTGGAAAAAATACCTACTGAAGAGATTGCTTTAGTGGCTTCATGCCAGATCAAGAAAAGTAGTGCAGTCTTTTTTGATCATATTACGCATGTCTCTGTACTGGTCAAAATGTGCCGCTGAAAGTTTCATAGTGATTGGAAAGGAAGGCTCTCCAGGAAAAGTTGTGATTCAATGAAGTGAATTTGTCCAACTTTGCTTTCCTTACGGGTCTCCAGGAGATTCACCAAGATTTGCCTAGTAAATGCAGTTAAGGGAAACACCTTATAGCTTTGTACTGCTTTGTATTTTTCCGCTTAGTCAATCACTTCCTCTGATGTGTATCACTAACCTGCTGCTACTTCCATGTGCCTGTGTGAGATCGTAGCTAGTGAGCTGCTCCTCCAAGGTACTTAGTACCTGGGGTGAGGGAAGGACAAACATCAAGTGTCGTTTCATGCTTTTAATTTCTGAATGTGATAGGATCAGGTAAAGGAGCGATTTTGTGTGGTGACACCAGATCTGGACACCTCTGTGGTGTTCTTTGTTACAAGTGAGGTGATTGCTGAACCAAGACAGGCCCCACAGGATGTCAGGGTGGACTATTCCAAGGTGATAGTATAAACTGCGGCTTGTTGTAGGTGAGTCAGACAAGACGCTGTGGTCCTGACCCAGCACAGCCACTGACCGCTTAGCTGAAATCAGTCATTTATACCCAGGTCAATGCAGCAAGAAACAGGATTTCTTGTTCTTTTGTTTTCCTGAGCTCCTTTATCCACTTCTGGGACCCACCTAGGCTGAACCTCAAAGCAAGACTCTGTTCCCATCTCCGGTTTTCCTTCCAGTGCTAGCCCCCCACTCCCTCCTTCCAGGTGTACTGTGCTTTTCACCTATGGTGTGCAGCTGTTCTTCCTCCAAGCAGGACCTGGGGCACTCTGATAAATGCAGCTGCAAGTAGGAGCTGCTCAAGCAAGAGGTGAGCGTATCACAGATGCATGGAGGAGAGGGAAGGCAGTGAGCAGGCTTGTCCCAGCCCTTCCTTCTTGAGCCTTACAGCATTCTCAGCCTCCTGCAAATGGAATGTCTTCAGGGGGAACTTCACTGATATTTTCAGGGCTTTCTAGTTCAATTTTACACCATGTAAAGCTGAGTTAATTGGCTTAAGCTGATATCTCATGGCTATAATGTAGGTATTGTGCTTGGTCTACTACTACATGCTAACATGCTTGGTCTACTACTACACTGGAAGAGAAACTTCATAGTCCTGCATATTCTCTGTTTTCTTTGCTTTACATCTTGTTAATCATACAAAGACATCTGTATATAGAAACCATAAAGTGCAAATCTGGATTTTAAATATTTGAATGTTCCACAGGTTAGAAAAAAGAATTTTGCTGTTTAAGAACACTTCAAGGGATACTTCCCTGTCCATAACTGCAGGCAAAATGACAGACTTGGGCATCCAGT
Organism: Aquila chrysaetos chrysaetos; assembly: GCF_900496995.4. Lineage (NCBI taxonomy): Eukaryota > Metazoa > Chordata > Aves > Accipitriformes > Accipitridae > Aquila > Aquila chrysaetos. Next base: position 46,692,742 of record NC_044030.1, read on the forward strand.
TTGTAAAACGTGTTATTTAAGATACCTATATAGCCCTGATTCCTCAAACATCTTTAAAGTATTTCTCAGATCTTTGAAGTATTTGCACTTGCCTTCTGTGGTAGAGCATTGCAGTTGGTTTGGCAAGGAGAGAAGAGCTATTACGAAATGAGAACTGCATTCACCTGTGACTTCCTTGCTACAAGTCCTAGTAGTGTGCTTGGGTCCAGCAGTGGCCTCTGTACCCCATAGGGTTGTACCTGGGTGTCCCTTACACAGCTGGTTTCCACATTACACTATTGGCTACAGTAAACGGATTTTTAAGAACTATTTCTCTGTGGGGCTCAGGTACTTGTCTTCATTTAGGATTCATAATCGTGAACTCTTCTGGAATGAGATGTTTAAGGCATTCATTTAAAATAGAGATAAGGGCTCTTTTCCTATAAAACAGGGCCAGCAAGGTGTGCAAAGGCAGACTGTTATAGATTCATTTTCAAGGACTTAGAGCATGAGTCTAATGTAGGGGAGGTGTCAGCTGGATTACTTCTTATTTACAGAGGCTTCAAACATACCTCTTCTTTCCTTGGCTACCAAAAGGAAAGCTATGTCCGAACAGAGATTTGAACCTGCATCTATGATTTTCGGGTTAGTTCTCTGACCACTGGACTATGAGAACACAAGAAAAAACAGTACTCAGCTGGACCACAGATCGAATTAGCCCACTAACTTAATTTGAAGCATATGTAATTCTTCCCCCCTTATATTCTCCAGTCTCTAAACATTTTCTGCTCGGGAAATTCATGGGCTCAATATGATCTCTATGTATTTAGCAGTCCTTTCCATAAGCTTGTCTAGTCTCTCTTTGAAACCATGTAGACTTTTAGCTGACATCATCAGCTTGTTTCATACCTCATCAGCTTTCAAGAATTTGCTCTGTTCCACTACTTACTGCATGAAAAATTCACCTATTTTTGTTTGTTTTGAACCTGGGCTCCTGCTAGATTAATCTGTTGCTCCCCTATATCTTGTTATGGGAGAAACAGCAAACAACTGATTTCTACTCACCCTTTTCTTGCACTCATAATTATACAGACCTCTACCATTTAATTCCCCATTTGTCTCTTCCAGACCAAGTAGAGCTAGATTACTCGGCCATTGTTTACGAGGAAGCCATTCCATGCCTTACCACGCCTCCCCTCTAATATCCTTTTCTAAAATACATGTTTTAGGAGTGCTGTTTTCAGTAATGCACATGAGTAAAGGGTATCATATCTGCTAATCCTGCTCTGGGATAGATTTGTTTCAAAGCCAAATTAAAAGTGTGTTTCCTTGCCTACAGAAAACATATTTTAGTCATAGCTGCATGAGGGGCAGTGCTAGAAGATTATGTATAAGGAGAAGAGTGTTGTAACTGTGTAATTGATTACAATGACAACTCACCTGACCTCTGTTACTCAAATTAAAGTGGAGTATTCAGGGAATGGAGTATTCAGTGATTCATAAGTTTTATGAATATCTGACAGGATATTGCCCTAAAATATTTATTGGTAACAGTGCTAAGAATCAAACAACAAACTCTGTCCTCAAAATTTAACTCTGTTGCTCAGCTGCTGTGTGTTGAAAGCATATAAGCACCACAGCAGATGAACAGATTTATGAATTTTTAGAACTGATGAATTTGAAGAGTGGCAACTTCCACTAAATTAATGTATTGCCTTTGTCCTCTGTGCATTTCATTGCTGTAGGTGAAATGACTAGTTCCTTTTAAATTAATGGCAAGATCCCTGCTGCTGTCAATGAAACTAGCTTACCTAGCAAGGCCATCCTGCAACAGGGCTTGCTCTTTATCTGAATGTCTAGAAGGTCAGGGCTAAAGCCATAATTTTCATTGAGGAGCTCTCATTTACTCTCCCATTGTGTTCTGACCACTTGTGCCCTAAAGTTCTGCTTTAAGAACCGAAAGGCAAGAATAATTTGTGTTTCTCACTACGTCAGTTGTGTTCTAATACAACTGGTTAAAAGATTCACATTTTCAAAACTTTGAGGAACATTTGCTATAGCAAAAAAGAAAAACAGAGAAAAGAAATTCACCACCTTTTATCACTCTACTTTTTAGTTAAGAATTATTAAAAAAATACCTCAAATGTTTCCCTTTTCAAGAAAAAGAAAGGAAGAGTGAGAACGGCAACAGAAACACATTTCCAGATCAACTTATGAGAGAACAAACAAAAAAAGTGCACCTTTCTGAAGTGACACGGATTCTTTCATCATTGGAGGAATTGAATCTGTCATCCTTTTCTCTAAAATATTCTTCTATGCACTGCTCTTCAAAATCATGGACTTTTTTCAATTCATCCTCAGTTATAAAAAGTTCTGTGGAAACAATGGAAAAATGTGAATTTGGCAAAGATTAACATGTGAAATTAATTACATTCTTCTTATTGTGGAATTCATGGGCTAAACTTTCAAAAGCAGGCTTCGAATTTACCTGGCACTTTGGTATGAAAGCAGATAGATGCAGCTAATTACCAAATTAGTGGCTTCAATTATATATGATTCTGGAGACAGAAACACTTAAGCGGGCAAATGCTGAGCAAACATGAATGTGTTTTGATTGCATGAGATCTAAACACAGCTGTTGGACAGGTCCTGGAGAGATGGTGGGAGCCAAAGCCCACCTGTGACCTAATACAAATACACTCAAATTAGCAGACTGCTAGGAAAAGAGTCTGAGAGTACAGAGGGTCTATCTGACATGGCAAGAGCTGATATCTGCAGGCAGCAGCAAAGGCTGTGGCAGACAGTGTGATGTGAGTGGGGGGTGAGCAGTCAGGTTGCACTTCCATCTCAGTGCCACCACATGGCTCCAGCTCCCTCCTCACAGAGAAGTGGGCTGTGGCATGGGCTAATGTTGGGGAGAGATGCACATCCTTTAGCTCCCCGCCTCTGGCATATACACTGGGGGAGGTGGAGATCTCCTACTTTGAAGAACTAGATAGAGAAGAGGAGAGAAAATGTTATCAAAATAATCTGGCAGGTTTTCCATCATGCTTATGGGAGTTTGTATTAAAAGCGTCTGGAGAAACTACTCCTCCAGTTTGAGTCAGTGTCAAGGAGAGAACATGTATCTACAAAATAATTACTTCTCACCATCTTTCAGCTTATCTAGGCAAAAAGTGTGTTGGGGGCAAGTGTATGCTGTTTGCTCAAAAAGTAGGAATGCTCATGTATTTTCAGAAATAAAACCGAGATCTGGAAGTGCGATGGACTGTAAGAAGAATTTCAGCAATAACGGACCTCTAGCAACAGCAAAACAAACCCCCTTGCTTTAAAGGAACAAAGGGGGGAACAACCCCCCAAAATCCCAGAAAAACATAGCCCCATTAATGCTCTGAGGAAAACTAAGGGTTGGGCAGTGCAGGTGAAACTAAATGATTCAGGTAAGATTTTTGCAGTTAAAAGTAGGTCTCTCTTGGAAATGTTACCAAGGTGCTGGACTTAGTCTTCATTCATGTCAAACACTAGATATTACCAAGGGCATTGGAAAGTCCCACTCTGTAAATTGTCTAAGGCTTACTTAATCCATAGTCTCTCTCATCTGGGTCGCTTTCATGCTTCCGCCATCTGCAGCAGAGGTGTTGGAATATCATAGTCATATGGCTGAAAATGATCAGAGGCGGTGGGAGAACAGGTCTTTCATGAAACGTCATGATCAGCTGATATCTTTGAAACTTCCATACTTGGTTGGATATGGATTTGACTTCAAAAAATGTATTGCTAGAAGGCAAGAAAAGGAAAATAACATCAGATTGAAATGGTTTTGGGTACTTTGCTGAAGATGATATGACAACACCTTAATTAGACACATTTCACTAAAAGTGGCAAATGTTTCCTTGTCACAAAAAAGAGGAAGAAGAACAAAAGAAATTAATAAGTTCGTGCTTCAGCAAAGCACAGTTGCAGTCAGCCATTTCAAAGTATCTTACTACTGTGTACATCTGCTCTGATTCTTACAACAACCCAACAAGACAGGAAAGTATTTTTATTCTTGTTTTCCATATCAGGAGTGAATGATGCCATAACTGAACTTTATATATTTTTGGCTTCTTTTCCCTGATTCCCATCGGGTGTCTGTCCTTGGAAATGAGACAATGTGAAGAACTTGGCATTTCCTTCATTCCCTGGAGACAAGCTAATGCCTCTTTTGCTCTCACCCTCACATCCTCTGAAAATGGGGCTCAGCCAAAGTCTTCAGCTTAGCAGCCTTCTTAGGCTGTGTATAACGTCCATCCCCACCAAGTCAATAATTTGCAATGTGTCACTCACTTGAAAACAGCAATGAGGAGGTTCACCAAAAGGATGTTTGCAACCAAGAGGTAACAGGCCATGATGGCAGGAACAATCCATGCTCCTGTCTTGCAGGGAGGTAGCTGGATTATTTTGCCATCTTCTCTGGTTTCATTTTGACCACAAGGAGCTGGGAACAAAAATGCAAACAAGGCAAAATGGGAATGAATCTTATTTTTTCATTGCTTTTTACATAAATATTTAAATATTTATAAAGGCCTGCCTGCCAAAACAATATCTTCCAAATAACAGTGGCATTGATGCTCCCCCCAAGAAATCTGCACTTGCTATCACAGATTTTACAAGCTGCAGTTCTTGTTATTGTGTGGTATTTGCCATGAATATCAAGATATTCCCCTCAGAAATTGCAGGAGACATGCCTGTTGTGAGTAAGCTGCCTGGTTGCATACAGCTAAAATATCATGCTATTCTGGTAGTAATTAGTGGCTGTGCAAATAAAACGATCGAAATGTTTAATCCTGGAAAAAAGCTTATGTATTATTTTTTTTTTAATGGTGAAAGCTTGGTCTGTTTTGATTGATGGAGAGGGATGTGATAAATAGCATAAGGAAAAAGAAGTAAATGAAAGTAAATTAAAGAGTAGACATTTATTGCTGTGCATTGCACTGCCCCAAGCCCCTCTACGACATACTCATAATGACCCTCTGCTATTAAGGACTTTTGACTGCATGCCTAGGAACAGTTGGGGAGATTATCAAGTCTTTACTGTACCAGGTAAAGAGACATGTAGGCAGCAGAGTTGCCACCTGCTTCTTCCCCAAATGCTTTGGAACAAAAACGTTCTCAGTATTAATGTTGTAGAACTGAAGCAAGGGGAGAGAAAACACTGTGAAATAGTTTTCCTTGCTTATTTTTTTACATGCCTTCATGTGCTGTGGTGGGTGATCTACATTTGCAAGCGTGGGTCAGTTTTTGTCTTTCTAGCCTCAATCCTAGTGGTCTTAAGTACCTCTGTAATGAGCTCTTCAGGAAAATAACTGAAGCAGCAGCTTACATATACAAACCATCTTAGTAAATTTTGTGCAGCACTACAGCTAGCTTCCCCTCGTCCCCAACAAAGAGAAGTTTGAGGAATTTTCAAAGTGCTCAGCACTGGCTCATTCCTGCTTGTATCAGTGAGTTTCCCACTGACTTCACAGAAAACAAAGTTTGCCAATGCTGTATGTTTTGTAAAATTTCACCCTGTGTCAACAAATCCATGATTTCCAATAAAAACTATTCTTCTCAAAAAGGCCCTTCTGAATTTGGTTCACAGAGCATGGGATTCAACTGTGGTTGTCTCTACTGGTAATTATATGGTATTATGTGTGATTTGGGTACTTGATTTTGGCCACTACATATAACTGTTAGGCTATTACATATAGAAATATCATAGCCATATGGGGCAGAAGTATACATGATATATCAACTTCAAAAAAGAACTCTCCCAAAATATTCAACTCACAGAAAAAGAAATGGCAAAGCCAAATACAAGCAATACTACTTTTACAAGCAGCTCTGTTGTGTCTGGACTCATGGTGTCACTAGTCCTTCCTACTTACAAAAATACATTTTATTAGTGGAACAGGCTGAGCGTATGCTATTCTTTATTTCTCAGAAAGCATCACCTTGCAGATCGTTTTAAGTTACTGTGGATTTCATGCTTCCCGCACTGCTCCAAGCAGTGATTTCATTTATACATTCAAAATGCCATCTGTGAGCTGCTGTGAGTACAGGGCTATGTGCACTCAACCTTCACCCAGCAGCAACTGGGACATTCAATACCTCTTGGTACCAGCACTCAATGTGAGACTTACATTTCTGTTTGTGTGGAAACACTAACTTGCTCACATGCTGATTCAGAGCTACAAAGTCCAACACAGCACAGTACTGAAACCCATCATGATTTCACCAGTAACAAAACAATCATGCTATCAGTTGATGAAAACTGTTGTCCTTTTGTGTGCTGAAGAACAGAAGAAATAATGTCTTTTGTAGCAATGAGAGAAATTGGTGAAAAGCATATTTTAAACCTCAGATCAATGAGATAAAAAACTCAGCTCAAAGTCTGGTTACAGTTTTATTATCGCATTTTCTCTGTTAAAAAAAAGATAATTTAATCTAAAAAAAGATCAGCTTTGGCAACTACCAAGACCAAAAATTATTTATCCAGCTTTATTTGCCTACAATAGAGTATTTAGAATACCATTAATGCACCCCTGTCGGTTTATGCCACACAGTGATGGCCAACTTAGACTTCCTAAAAAGACAAGTTTCCATAGGTCTATTCTATACGTGCATACATGTTCAGCTTGTCCTGAAGGTTTGCAAATGATTTTCTCTTTGCACATTCTGTTGCGCGAACAGTTTTTAAATAACAAGGGAATACTAAACTCATTCCTTACTTTACAGAGAACTAAGCCACCACTTAATCTTCCCATCTTCATCTGCATGAGAAAATGTATGATGTGTGTCCAAAATGCAGAAGCCTGTGTTCCACTGCACATCACTGAACATCTCCTTCATCTTTAAACTGTAACATTAATTTTAAGGGATTTTTTTTCCACTACTAAATAAACTGTTTGTTTAAAATAGTTACTCCCAGGAAACCAGAAACAGAAATTTCTCTATGTGAAAAAAGACAGAGGACTCTGGCAGGAGACTAAAACTAGCAATGGTATTATTTTTAGATAATGAAGTACTTGTTTACATTTAAGAAATCAGAATTCTGTTTGTAGGGTTTGAGAAGACTTTGTTATGGTAACCCGGGACAGTTCACCTCTCCCATCCGAGTATGTCGAGTCCCAAGCACGTCTTATCTCCTTGTTACAGTAAGCTGGGGCAGTTCACTTCCCCCTCACCTGCACATACCCCGCAGGGGCACCAACGTGAAGGCCAGCTGCAGATCCCAGAATTTGGACAACAGGACCTCCATTACATCAGCAAGTTTGCTAATGAACGTAACAGGACAGTGCATATGCACGATATGTTAAGCAGTGCAAGTCTTATTATCCACGCCTGCGGTGCTTTCCCTTGAGCTTCACTCCCGAGCAGGTCTCCGCTGCGTCGGGTCCCCATTTGATCAGTGTCGGTGTCCCGGGGCTCCCACTGTTGTAACGCTACGCTTTACCTAAAGCCAAAGCTTTCACTTGCTGAGTATTGTGCCTTGTCCCTGAGGGATCCGCACCTGCCTTTCATGTGTAACACGGTTTGACCATTTTAATTATGTTTGGAGAAATGCAGTAATTTTTGTAGTATGTGCAGTAACACACCGCGATAACAAAGTTTTTCAAAGCACAATTTTAACATGTATGAAAACATACTCATCTTTTTACATTACAGACTTGCTTTAACAAAGAACACAGAGAGTACTCAATTCTAGTGAAATGTTTTGCTGAAGCAAATTCTGTTAGTATAACTATATGCCTATTTCAGGTAACTGAAAAACCCAATCAGTCTGATACCTACAGGCCATTGGATAAAGGTCAGACATTATGTCCTGAACTCAGGCTTTAGAAAATAATAAATGGCTGGAGTTTTAATTTCAATTACATGCATTAACTTCACTCAGCTTTCAAATACTGCATTCTGACATCTGTGGATGTACATATTTTTTGCATATCTTTTTTCCTTTTTCACAATCTCCTCCTATGCTTATTTTTCCTTCCTGGCTCCCTTTTACAGTTTCCTGTATGCGCCTTTCCTGCTACATACCTAACCCTTCCTCTTTCCTGGCCAGTGAATAGCTGCAAAGCAAACAGCAGTAACCCATGCTTCTCTGTGTTCCAGGCCTAAAGCAGCAGCAGAACTCGGGAAGAATTTGTTTCCCTGCTGTAATTACTGTCATGACATGGGCACTGCTCATTTTTACTGTGTATTGGGTGGAGAGCTTGGGAAACAATGTTTGCAAATTTATGTGTCATGACTTTTCCCCCAGCTGCATCCTTCCAAAGTAGTTGTGGGAAACAGTGGAGAGAGGAAAGTGCATAGCTGAACAACTTTGTTACAAAATAGCTTTTGCCTTTGATGAAAACTTCTTATATAAAAATGGATACCACTTTCACAATACAAGTTGATTTGTTTGAAATCATAAGAAACTGTGGAATGGGTTCATATGATCACAATTCTAAAGAATAAGGAAACCAATAAGTGCATATTAATGAACAAACCAACCCATCTTTTTTTTAAATTCAAGTCTGGACATTTTAAATGCACTTTCATCACCCTGTTTATGAGCATATAGGTACCTTACAATTTTGATCTGCACTGAACCCAAAGGATGTGAAAGCTTTTTATAATTTTTTAATGAAATGTCTAAGCAACGTTACCAGCTTGCCAACCTGGTAAATATTGAAAAAAGGCTAAGTGAGCTGCCTTGGGCTGTCCACTTCTTCACTGACAGAGAAAATACTGAACTCTGGGAACTCTGAATCTCACACCACTGCTCTGTTCATCAGCAGAAACATCCAGGGAGCTGAACAGTGTTTCAGTACTTCAAAAAAGTTGCTTTAACTACAGCATCGTGACCTTACATGTTGCTTCTTGCCCTCAGCCACATAAATAATGACTTTGAAGTGTCTCTCCAATCTGCTGGTATTTTAATCATAATTCATAGTAAATCCCTGTATTTTTCTTGTTCTCCCTAGTTCTTTCTCTCTCCTCGCCCTGTCTCTGCCCCCATTAAAAGTATCCAACCAAACAGAACCCAAACTATAACCTCAGAGGAGTGCTAGGAAGGGGAACACTACTGCAACTCAGGCCAGAGAGACTTTCAAAATGGTGTTTAGGCTGTGCACAAATTTTATCCCCTGCCTTTGTCTAACAATGCTAAAAATATTGTCTGTGCTGCAGATCTGCAATATAGATTAAAAAAAAAAAAGGGCAAAAGAAAACACAGGTATGATTTATTCTGTTTTGTGCAAAGCTGCTCTGTTTGTTCAAATTCCGGAATGATCCATGCAAATGACAGCCCTTACAGGAAGCTCCTACAGAGACATGAAAAGCATGAAACCTTTAAGATTGTATAGAATTTAGTATAAAATTTTCATTTATACTAAGAAACTTTCAAGAACTTTAAAAAATAATCTAGCAGACTAAGAAATTTAAAGAATTTTTAAAAAGTCTTTTGTAGTAATTATATTTTCCTCTTAAGTTCATTGGATAGTTAAAACCTGTGTATAATCGTGTCTCATCTTCTGAAACCACTGCATTCTGGTTACTTGGCATTCCTCCAGTACGAGTGAAAGAGAAGGAGGCCCCATCTTTTTCTCTTAAACTATGTAGGTTTTTCCAATAAGGGAGTAGGCACACGGAACAAACACAACCCAGACTGATCTTCAGATTCCAAATGGCACTTGAAATACTGTCAGCTGGAAAGAAAATCCAGATGCAAATCTGACATGTGAGACACCAGGCAAATCTGAAAAACAGCCCAAACCAAAAAAACCCAAACCCGTGTTGGCTAACAGCACTCTCTGTTGCCTTGCTTTCTGAATATAGGAAAATGTGAGGTCTGCTGCTAATTTTTTACAGGTGATTGCCATTTCTCAAGTTGCCATTTATGTCATCTATCTACATTTTTTACCAAGCAAACTCACTCCCCGAATAATCCTTTCCTCTTCAGTATTTCTTATATACTTCTGTATCCATAGTATTCTGGAAGGACAGATAGCTTTGCATGTGACAACTGCGCTGTGAATTTTTTGGCTAAAATTGCCAGCAATAGTGCCAAAGTAAGTGAGGTGAACTGAGGGAGAGATTTTACAGCATTTGTAGGTTTCCTTCCGGACAGGCATTCACTAAAGCAGCTAAGTGGCTGGCTGCTGCCCCATGGATCCCATCGAGCAGCACAAGGCTCAGGTGGATTAGGAAAAGCAGCCTAAAAGTGAGACAGTTGCATACACCATCACTGCTTCCCTGACCCGGATCTCCCTTCCTCCCCCAGCTAACATGGCTGTGATGAACTGTCAGCCTGAGAGGAACTACTTTGAGACTGGTTTTGCTCTTTTTGTTGAATTTACCTGAAAATTTGAACACAGTTCTAAAAGATTTACTCTGCTTCCCCGCCCCCGCCCCCCCGCTTTACAATTGGTTGATAGTCAGTTATTTGTAGGATTGTAGTATTTATGTTCATCACTGATAATAAATGACACCACTGAATACTGTATTCATACTCCCAGAAGTGAGGATATAATTCTGTCCCCACTTTTGAGTTGAAGATGAGATCACATGCCAACAGGACACTAATGCACACTCCAGTTAACATATGTATTTTAAAAATGAAATGAATACAGAAATTATGGGTAAAAAATGTAAATGTATATGATATGCATTATTTTAGAGTGAGGCATTTAGCTAGTGTTTAAACAGTGCAGTGTGTTGAGATAAAAATCAGAGTAGATCCACTGGATGGACAGGCTGCCAGCTGATGAGATGGATCCAGACATTGTATCTGGTCAGCCTTAATGACATGCTTCACAAATCGACAGAAAATTGAAAAAAAAAAAAGAAAAGTAGGTTAGAAATTTTAGAGTAGCATACTATTTTGTACTTTTCTCAGACACTAGGTAAATCTCTAGGAGTGTGGATCAGATGTATATGTGCTTCCAAGATCAGCACTTTTGCTGAATCCTAAACTTGCAAATAACAGCAATATTAAACACCAAAAATAAAGAAAACCACAAAGAAACCCTTTTCATGTTCTAAAATAATACTAATAAAAAAATCTGCTCCAAGCAATAAAGTTCAACTGCAGTTTAGATGTAGCATAACAATTTTAGAACATGTTTATCTTATTTGAGAAAGTACAAAGACTGTAGTACTCTAACATGAATACAGCGGCTGATTTAGCTTAGAACAACTTGGAAAATATATATAACAACAAATTTCCAAATAGTGAAAAAATGTAAGTATATTAGTAAAACCTTTTGGGTGCCAATCAGGTAATTTTGATTGTATAACAACATCACTAAACATTTGCTCGTGCTCCCAGTCTATTCCAGAGGTAACATTTTTGAGACAACCAAGCTTCAGACAGGCGTGATGTATTGCACATATTTTGTGCTGAAAGAGTGGCAGATTCTAATTCCCTGCATCATCTGTCTCTCAGGAAGGAGGAACTAGGTGCTGCTTTTCATTTTGGCATCACCACTTTTGCTGCAACTCCTAGTTTCCTTGACCTAGACAGAACAACAACATGTCTACACTTACAGCTGGAGTTGAAACCATCAGGAATTTTGCTTTTCCTAAGCCTCAGAAGTAATTATGCTGCATCTTTTTGCAAGGTTTAAATGTTGTACATCTGAATAACACACAAGACTATGATCAAATCCTTATGCAAGGGTATGGAGCCTGCCACCCTCTTTTCACACTTAAAAACCATGCTTCATTCAAAGACATTTTAGTTTCTCAGGTTTCAGGGTTCTAAACTATAATCAGCACTTCATTTAAAAAAATACCAGGAACTTTTTGTTCAGCCAGTAGCCATGTTTGTTGCAGTATGGTAGTTACTTAGTACAATATCAATAAATGGCCACTGGTAGAGGGACAGACAGAATTCTGCTTGTGGAAGGAAGTCATAGTTTAATGGGATAAACCTTTATCCCTCTCTTATGCTTTTGGAGTAAGATGAAGTTTTATACCCCCAGCTATTATGCCTTTGGAATGAAATGAATTTTTAAAAAGAAAAGAAAAGGAAAAAGGATAAAAATGAGGGAATCAGGTAAAAAGCTAAACTCAGTGAGAAGCTTTGTGATTTTAGGTATTTCCTTATTTCCTTACATGCCATCCTGCCTCTGAAAACCAAGTGGAGAAGTAAACATAAAAAAGAGGTTTCATCTGCATCCACAGTAATGATTCTGTGCTAACCAGGAAGAAGAAATGAACATGGAACTGCTGAAATATCTGCCATGTGATACATATACTTCTGTCCATCTGAAACTCTGTTAAGTTGGGTGCATTTTTGGTGATATAGATACATTTATTCCTTAACCAGCTCAGGAAAAATCAACACCTTTTTTTCCATTCAAACTTGGTCAATACTGAAAAAGCAGAAGATAAATTATGAAAACACTGCCCTTTCCTAAGGTGGTACATAGGATAAAAAGGAATATCCTAAACAGAGCTTTAATGGAGGCCATCTGCCACTGGAAAAGATACTCACTTCTAAATGCTGCCAAGGCTTACACATATTTAAGTAGGAATGATGAAAATCAGTTGCATGTCAGTATTTGCTAAAGATACATTGTTTGTGATTCTTAGCTTGTTCATCTACCGCATCATTTCACATGATCACCCCTCTCCTTTGGCATAATACAACAGGTAGCACCAGGAGGTTTAATTTAAATAGAAGACTGGCATTTTCCTGATCACCAGCCAAATGAATCCTGAGGAGATAGTATATGAAATACTGGCTTTCATTCTGTTTGCACTGATGAGAGCACAGTCTTGCCTTACAATAAATAAATAAAGCAAAATTCTAATAATGGATCTACTGTCTCCAAAGAATTGCATCACATGGTTTAGCATAAAGGTGGTGGCAGTCAGTAGGTAACAGAGAAAAGAAAACACATTGGATTAGATCCTCATGAAGTGCAGGAGCTGAAGGTCTAACCCAGTATAATTGGACCTGATGCTCAGTATGAAGTTAGGTAAAAAGTATTTAGGTCTAAAATCAAACCAATGGATGAGAAAAAAAGAAGTGACTTTTCATGTCCCAGTTGTATCAGCAAACTCATGGTGGATACCTGGGAGGGTATCCTTGTCACCCAACTGGTAAAAGGGAACCATTTAAAATGTTCTTTATATGCAAGGTAATTTAACATTACAGATTTCTGGTTAAATAATTGTGAAGTGATGCCAGAAGCATGTTCTGAAACTGACACCCCAATATTAGCTGAAAAAATATTTTTGTGACGATTCTCTGTGATGAAGAAGTTCCTCTATCCTGAGCCATTTATTGAGCATACACACATGATCTAATAGGACATCATCTGATCAAAGTTGGATACCTGACTTTGTAGTATGAGAATCATAAACTTGCTTACGGTCTATCTGGTCTGCAAACACTTCCCCATAGATCATCCAATAAGGCATGTAAAAAATGTTTTTCGCCAGCTTCCACGAAGGCTCCTCATTGGGAAAGAGAATAGCCTGTCTTGCGACACCAAAGCTCATCAGAACCACCAACATGATGATGACAAAGTACATCATGTCTATCATCTGAATGTAATGACAGGAAAAGAGAAAGAGAGAGAAGGGACAAGAATTAGAGGAGTGTATTTGTCCATATTCCTACTATTATATGCTGCAAAAAAAGTTTGCAAAGCTTAGAAACAGAATTTTCAAAATCAAATTTTGAAAAGCCATTCTCAGTTTTATGCATAACAAATTTCATTTTCAAAGAAGTGAAGCAGTATTAATGTGTCCTTGGTTTTACCTAGTGTTGCTTTTAAGAACAATTTAAATGTTATGAATAGGCTTGAAAATACAAGATACCATCTGGTCACACCAGTTGCCTGAACAAGAATATAGGTTCACTGGAACGAGCAGCCTGGTCTGGGCAAGGGTCACGAGATGATGTATTGTTTATAGGCAGCTAGTGGCAACTGTACCAAAAAAAAAAGGCCTGACATGGATTATTTCATTCACTGGTAGTCATTGTCTTGGAGCAAAGGAAGGAGGCTGCATCTAACATAAGGAGTAACGTGTGGCAGAACAGCCTGTTACTGCAACATAAGGGACACCATGGTGGTAACCAGTGAGAAAGGAAAGCTGTGATACTGGCTGGACTAGAAATCAGCTTGGTGGGGGAGTATGACAAAGGACATATTTAAAAAAAAATAATGAACGTAACACAGGCACTCAGCTCGATTATTCTCCATTGTTGAAGGCCTAATTAGCATATGCACAAGTTTAATTAGTGCTTGCAAACAGTGCCTACCCATTTAAAATGTTCCTGGAAAAAGTGGGACAGCAATCCTAAGAGGTGCTGCAGAGAGGCTGAAGATTAGAAGAGGAGCTGTTCTAGAAAAGACCCTCCAGAGAGCAGAGCAATGGGCATCAAGCAGGTAGAGCAGATACACTTTATAACCCAAAATGAATGTGAAAAAACATGGGAGTCCTGTAAAGTCCCTGGTAAGATCCCTTTAAAACCTTTAGTTACAGGTTTACTTATAGGTCTTTAGTTATAAGGCTTGTTACAACAGAGCTGTTTTTCACAGCTTTGGATGTAACTTTTGTCTCTGGCCAAAACTCGACCCAAAACTCCTCTAAACCTGTGAGTTTTAATCCCTTCAGTCTCTGCATTTTCTGGCTCACCTGCATTCTGCCTTCCCTGCAAGGCAGGCATGCAACCAACCTGCACCTCACCTGGTTGCCTTATCACTCCATGGGGCACCTGCTGCAGCTCAAGAGCGGGGTTGCTCATGAGAAGAGCTGGTGGAAGAGGGGACTTATTTGCAGCAGATGGATCTGGCACTGCTGTGGGGGTTCTTCAGTTTTAAAGCACAAGGAGAGAGACCAGAGGTCAAAGTAACACTGGGGAAATATCTGACAGAGAAAAGAGAGGGATACAGAGGAACAAACAGAAAAGGATATTCTCATAATTACTGAGATAGGGGCTGTAGGTCGAAGACACCTGTAGGGCAGGGCTCTAGTAGGAGAGACTCAAGAAGCTGCAAAGAGGGAACTGGGGACAAGTGAAAAAAACCTAGGGGAAAAGAAAATCTCTTTATCTTGAGGTCGATAAAAAATGCGGGAAAGGAAAAAAAAAACACCTGGAGACATGAGAGAGGAAAATAAATGCCGAAAGAATTAAAAAACAGATAAGTAAATCACCAACATTCCTATGTTATTCCAAGCATTAATCTCTCAAGAAAACCTGATTGAAGAGGAATTCTAGATCATTGTACCTCAGACAGCATCCTGAAATGGAAAAGCTGCGTAATTACATTTAGTTCTTACTGCTTTTAGGGAAGGAATTTGGAGATGAAACCTGGTTCCTCCTTTCTTTTCTGATGAAACTTTGTTTCAGGTAGAAATATAGAACATGGTATCATGTAATATAACACCTGTTTTAAAATGTCATGCAAGCAAATAATGAATATTTGGTGGCAATTTAAGACAATTTCTTAAATGCTTCCAGTGTTTTTGATCAGGAATCACACAGGTTTGACGTCATGTTGCAAGAAATAAAATTTTCAGTTCTATTCTCTATTCAAGCTGCATATTAGCTTTTCCCTCCTTCACTTGGGTATCTTTCTAAAACCTCAGTAGCTTGTCTGAAATCCAGTGAAATACATGGGTGAGTTTCCACTGACTCTAATGGGCATTGTATCAGGGCCTTTGGCCTGTAGAATCAAATTACAATTGCTATTTTAATATGGCAATGGCCTTTTCAATCATTCTGAAAAACTCGTTAGTCACCTATTCAAAAAAGTGATAAAATGAGGAACTGTTGGTATAAACCTGCAGTTTTATAAACAAGCTGGCTCCATTTCCCCCTTTTTATTCGCAGAGAAGCTAAGAAAATGTAGACATTCCCACACAGTAAGGGAACTGATATACCTCTGACTCTCTTGACATGCCACAGTGATTTCATTTCATTCCCGAATAAAAGGGGAGTAAGTCTATCACTGTGCAGAGATCAGAAAAGCACATTATAATAAGCATATCCTGTTATTGAAATTAGTAGATAATAATAAACTTGGCCATTCAGCTTCCTTCTCCTATCTTCACCTTCGTTTTAGCCTATTGCTTTTAAACTACTCAAGCCCATTCCTGCCCCTTTCTTAATTTCACTTGCATATTTGTTCACCATGCCCAGAGGTAAAACATATTACAACTATTTTGTTGGATACAATGTAGAAGCAGGTGAAGAGAAAGTTCCTTAACATTGGAAAGGTGGAAAGAGTAATCTTTCTCCTCCTGAGTCTAAAACTTACTCACAATAGAAGCTCAGGATAAAAACTCAGGTATTAAATCTGGTCTGTTGAGGAACTCAATAGCTGTGATGGGCTTACTCTGGAGAAATATGTATAACAAGCTCGCTGTTTTCCATAGTACTGAACGGTACTTGCAAGACCATGAAATGAAAAAGACAGAGCCCAAGGAGGTAGATGGACATGTGATTTAAACTAAAATACACAAGGGAGCCCATTGCAGCCTGGAGCAAGCAGGTGCAACTCCTAGGGATGACTGTGCATGATATAGATGGTCTGGCCATGCATGCTTCCTGTATGCATTTACTAGTACATAAACTATTCATACTCCTGCCATGTTGTGTACATGTGATGTGGCCAGGGGACAGAGGCTGCAGTTATGCAAATGGATTTCTCATCTCACAAGGACACACCCAAACAGGAAAGATGGAAGAACATATCGATATGGAGCAAACTATAAAAGGTCACAGTCTTAATCATAACCATTATAGTTTTGAACATACCATGCCTATTACAACATACTTTCTTTGAGAGTCTCAAGGTACCAAACACATTTTTTTTACCATAACAAACTACCCTCCTTTACAACTAGTTGAGACATTTTCTGCAAATGGGGCAAAGATGTGTGGGATGAATGGCTTTGCTGCTGAAGAGAGATCTCAGAGAAAGACAAGCAATACATCATCTAACAGAACAGGGAGAGTCTAATCCTCAATTTTTGGGGTCTATGCTGAGGTTTTGATTCAATAAGGCACTGATTTCTAGCTTACATGAAAATGCTAATGTGT
This sequence comes from Aquila chrysaetos chrysaetos, assembly GCF_900496995.4. Lineage (NCBI taxonomy): Eukaryota > Metazoa > Chordata > Aves > Accipitriformes > Accipitridae > Aquila > Aquila chrysaetos. The sequence continues at coordinate 46,709,795 of NC_044030.1, forward strand.
AAAAAAAATACAGATAAACCTGCAGTGATATCATTGGCTGAAGACATTGAGTGAAGAACATGCTGGTAAAACATAGAACAAGTACATCAACTTCTCTTACCATTTTCCCAATCATCATAACGTAAGGTCCCAAATACTTGTTTACTCCAAAGATGTCTAATAACCGTATATACCAGTAAATGATGTTAACACAGTATATCACTCGGCCATCGCTCCGGAGTGGCAGATCTTGCAGACGGAGCACCATCCCGACGGAGAACAGGAGGATAGCTATGAGATCAGTAACGTTCCAGTACTCCTGGAGCCAAACTTTTACTTTCTGTAACAGTTTCCCAGGCTCTGACATCAATATCTGAAGGACAGAGGACATGGAGAGGAAAGGAGCTGAGCTGTCTTAATGTAAGCTTGAAGAAATCTATAGTAAACAGATATACACCACACAGGCTGAAAGCAAAGCTGAAAGACTCCTATCATATAAATATCTCATGTACTCCTTGATTTTTTTGTGAAATCTTCTATTTCAGCCATTCTTAGCCTGTATCTATGTGTAAGATACTTTAAAGAAAAAGGACGAAAACCCCTCTTGCTCTAAAATCCCTATGAAATCAGAAGAAATATATGTTTACCTTTCTGTTTTCAAATTTATTGACTTAGAGTCTTGGAATAGAAGGAGAAATATAAAAGGATATTTCATCAGAAAATTCACATTTAAAGAAGCTGTAAATTTAAAGAAAATTATTCTAAAATGTGTATCAAACTGTCAATAAATGATTAATAAGCATAAAGATCTGGATTTAGCATTTAATCCACAGAGATACTAGCTACTACTTGGACCTGTTGTGGAAATTAAGTTCTACAGCTGAGGATATAATTCACAAAAATAATTAATCTTACCTTATGAATTTATCATCATTCTATTTGCAAGATAATTTGGGAGACTTGATTGTTTTCCTGAATTACTGTTGAAACTATTCCTCAAGTGATTTCTATGAATAATTCCTAGCTTTTAGTGAGTTAACAAGCTGTTTGTTTTAATTTTCTATATTTAGCCTCCGAACATTTGAGCAGACTCATACAGTTCCTTAAAAAGATGAACGCCATTCTTATAATTTCCTTATAATTCATTTTCAGAATGAATTTTAGGCTCATCTTCTGTGAACAATCTCCAACATCTGCTTAGAAACCCATTACGACAAATGTTCTTGATAAACTGTTGTGGAAAGGACAACTTGGGGTGAATGATTAGACAAAAATGGTGCACACGATTCCTGCCAACAGCTTCCCACCTACTGAGCCAGCGGTGCTTTGTCTCCATCAGTGTTGCAGAGTCCTCATGTGGCTACTGCCACTGTTCTTCTTTTTCTTTTGGTTATTGAACTACACTCATTATAGGCCACACAAGTAGTATCTTTTCCTCTGTTCTTTTTATTTATAATGTAGAGTTTACCATACAGTGTTTGAAATCTGCCTTTGAAGTCTAAGTGGCTGTTGCAAGACCATTTTTAGTCTAGTCCTCAAAAGCATGTGCTGCAGAAAATATAAATGTAGATGGTAACAAATTCAGCCCAGGGGTACAAATGTGCTGTTTCAGCTGAGGTCAATGGGACTCGCACCCACTCACATCAGGGCTGAATTTGGCCTCTGGTGTCATTGTGGAATAAATGTGCATTTGGCCAAGTGAAAAGGGCACAGCAGTAGCTGCAAGTGGGAGAGACCATGACAGGCAGGGGATGGCAGACCACTCTGCTTATAGACCGTGTGCCGCCTTAAATGCTCTGTCTTTGCTCTACGTGTCTGCTCTAGCATCTTTAGGGAGATGCATGCTATTGCTTGACATAATTAGCAAAAATTTTCAAGATTAAAAGGGGGAAATCCTGTTAGAATTGTGCTGCAGTATTCAACGTGGATCTAAATTTTCCCCCAGTTATGGCTGGTTTTATTTAAAGCCTTTGCATGAGATACTTGGACAGACAGAACAGCTGTAAATTTTGAATGAACTCTATTTGGGGTAGGGTGGGGATTCAAACATAGGCTTCTCGGTTGTCATGCTATCACCATGTCTCCGTGTCCATTCTGTTATAGTGTACGTCCTTTTCCTCTCCCTGAAAAATACTTCAGTTTCTGTGCCACATTTCAAGGAATATAGCCAAAATTTAAGATATGTCAGAAGACCGCCCCGTACTTGTGAATGCTATTAAACGTGCATCATAGAAGTCTGAACAAAGAAATTCCGTGGGAGAAAGAGAGAAAGAGATTTGTGACTTCAAAATGGAGGAAGAAAGATTTTTTTCATGCTGTGTTTCTAACAATCCATCTGCTTTTCTGCAAAGAACAAGCAATTTTATGATAAGCCCATTCATAAAAAATTGTCCTAAGACAAATAATAAAAACAGGTATTAAAATGAAAAAAACCACACTTATTTCTTTTTTATTCTGTCTTTCTTGGTTGGGGTGATTTTACCTCTCTCATCTTCTCTATTCCCAGAGTGAAAATGTATGAGATGACAATCCATTCCTGTGTAGATGGCCAGCGATCCATCTTCACTAACACTATATAATTGAAGAGCATCAAGTAGCCTATATATGCCAGCTGTAAAGAAACAAAATGAATATCAATAGTCACTATATTTATAGGACTGAGCCAGTTTCTTGGGTATGATTTGATATTCCTAATTTCACTGTAACCAGAATTAAACAGACAAAAGAACAAACAGACAGTGTTCTGGGTTGTCTGAAAAAGCTCATATTAAATCACATACAGTGTGGAATCTGCAAAATAAATGCACAGCCATCCTTTCCTCCAGCTATGTCTGCCTCCCCAACAAAATTGTGTTAATGCAGTCCCCCTGGATCATCCCACAGTGACAGGAGCTCTGATACCACTATGCCAATAACCAAACTAAGTTACCTGTGTGAAGATTTCTCCCTTATCTGCTTCTAACACCCTTTACTCCTCTAACATCCCTCCTCTGTGCTTTTTCTCCCTGTTCACCTAGCCTAGGCTGACTCTGGCATTCCAAATACTTTTTGCCCAATCCTTGCCTGGAGCCCAGAAGGTCCGAGGTGTTGCTAGAGGTCTTCCTACCAAGCGTAGTACTGACCTAACCTATCCTATGATTCCTCCCCAAAACACTGCTACTCCTACTCACATTGCGGCAGCAAGCAGCCAGGCATAGCCATGCATTCATTTGCCTTCTATTTTTTGCAAGTTTTTATGTATAACTGGTTGGCTTTTCCTTCTCTAATACATCTACCTTCTGGTCTAATTTTTGATACAGTGGAAAGTGTGGATTACATTTTTAGTTTCTTTTTCCTTTCTTTCTACATGCTGAATGTAATGAAATGGTCAGTCAAAAAAAGACATGACAGGCAATTGCATCATCAAGTTCATAAAACAGAGAATCCCGAGTGTCACACTGGAGCATGGGCTGTAGCAAGGGTGAATGGCTGTGGCTGGGGTCTGTGGTGTCCAGAATCCAGCTCCCTGTCTACTTTGCCTTTCAAGCAGCAGCCCTACAAGAAAATGCATGTTAAGCCAAATTTAAATCAGAGAAAAGATGATTCAGTTCTGTGCATGAACATTTTAGTCATTGTGGCAGAAAGCTTATTCCATACATCTGTATTTCAATACAGTTTTTCTGTCTCAACTCCATGTTACTCACAACTATTGTGTACTTGGTGTCAGACTTACGATGAAACAACCACAGAGGGGCTTGAGACTTTTGGGTAGGATTATTTCAGTGTTCAGCATCTCACAGAACAGGATTTATAGTCCTGTTGTATTTGTAAGAGAACATCACTTCTGCTCTGTGTAAAAGCCACAGGGTTTCTGGCTTTTCTTCCAATTGCTGGTTTGAAGGACACTCGAGAGAACTCTTTACATTGGCCATAACTATCAGTATGGAGAAGACAGCCAGTTGAACCACTGCTTCTTGTCTACATAAAACAGAGGAGGAAACGATCTCATTTATGCATGATGATGGATTGCAATGCTTAGGTCTAGAGACTAGTCTTCCCTTAATGCTTCTAAAGGAAACAGAGAGCAATATTGACTTAGGTCAGCATCTAGGATGTCAGCTGAGTCAGCAGAAACTCTGTCTGGGCAGGCAGAACTGGATGCACACCTCCCTAGCTGAAATAACACCTTCTACTATAGTGCAAAAAGACAGGTGATACTGTCACCTAACACATCTCCTCTTAGATCTTATTGATTATTAATTATCAGCAAATCTTATTAATTTAATCTGACTCAGCAGCCTTTGATGAGCATTTGCAGTTAGTATGGCAAAAGAATAGGGACATTAAGGTTACAAAGGTGACAGAAAGTGCAAGACCCTCAATGTAACTAGGGGTTTTTGCTTCTTCCTGGTTTTCTTTTGAAGTGTTGGGTTTTTTGGGTTTAGGTTTGTTTTGGATTTTTTTTGGCAATTTAAATTTACTGAAAATTGCTGAAAAGTTTTGCTTGGCAAAAAAAAAAAAAGAAAAAAAAGAAAAAAAGCCTCTTTCTTTAAGAATAAAATGATGCTGAAACTGCAACACTTTAACACAAGAAACAAGCCCTTCAGGTAGTGAGTGACACCCTCCTTCTCCCTCCCCAGACCTATAATTTGTTCCTGCCTTCCAGGAGGATGTCCTGATCCCATACTATGTTCAAACCTCAGTACAGCTGCCCATGCTGGTACTCAAGGTTCTTTGAAAATGCTACTACACAAGTAGCTGAACCCTCTTTTTCTCTCTTTGACATGGCTTGACAAAGAGCCGGGGCTGCCATTTTCACCCTTGAGGGCAGTACCTGGAGAAATGAAGGAGAGGAATACCTGCTAAGAAGTTTCTAGGGTGCGTTTCTCCCTGCCCTCCTATGGATGCTGTCCCATTCTGTAGAAAATAATCAAATGCTTATTACGGTATGGGACAAACCTGGAAATTGTACCAGCAGGAGAGTGCTTCAAGAGGGAGACTACCCTCCCCTTTCCTCACTCATTGCAATAATTAAATGATCATAAAGTGAAGTGGTCCCAAAATGCAAAACTTAGGGCAAAGCTATTTTGATGTTTAGAAGAAGATGACTCCTACTCAGGGTTCAATTCCCTCTGCAGCTGTTCCTTCTCAGAACAGGTAGAAATGTGGCCTCTTATATCCCGCTAGCATCTCAGCTTAAAGCTAGTAGTTAAAAGGGAGGGCCATCTTCTCCTCAAGCAATCTGTGAGATGAAAGCTTTGAGTCATGGTTTTCAATGCAACAGCCACAAAACAGAACAGGGTAGTTGACATTTGAAACTACTGCATGTCCAGAGAGAAAGGCTAAATTTTTTTTGGTTGAGAAAAAGCTGTTTATTTTGGCTTGTCTGCTGAGCCAAAATGTTACTTACTCTAACATCCCCATATTCAACCCACTCTTGTGTATTTTAAGAATGAAGGTGGATACAGCTATAGAGTAATAGCAGGTAGGTAGATACAGAATAATCAAAATTATTTTAAATGGCATACAATAGCCATAAGTATAGTAACTTTTCTTGCATTTTTGGAGTGTGGAATGTAAAATTTGGAGGATTTCTTTTGAAATCTATGATTAGTATTTCTGCCTATGTGCTTGTAAAAAGTGTGATAGGTTATTCAATTTTAACCCTCATCTGCAAGTTGTTTTGCTTTTAGTTTCCAGGAGTTTCTCAATATACCCAACTGGTCAAGCACTGCAGCCAGAAACCACCTTAATTTGCTCTTCAAGTTGAGTGTAGCCAAGATCCAGCTTTAATAAATGACCTTGATTGAGACCTGCCTCAGGACATAAAACTGTAGGAACAGGTCTAAATGGAAATGCAATATTGATCTTTTTCTCTCATTTCAGAATTGAACTAACAGGGAGAGCCAGGATGCTTCTTTCTGTTTACAGTGTAAAGACTTTTCTGGTTGTGCATAATACATACTGCAATTGATAATGAGACTAGGCTGCTGATGAGCAGCCTGATTAATGTTCAATCGCCACACAGTTCAGCAAGTAGTTACTTCAAGTTGCCAAGCTGGAGCTATTTGCCTGCATAAGCTGTCCACCACAGTCTAGTCTCTGCTCATGTGAGTTGCTCCTGGTGTCTGTAGACTTATTACCTGGATCTCAGCAAGGCATTTTTCTTATAAGAAGTCATCTACAGAAGGATGTGTTCTTTGTGATTTGCTGTGCATTCAGCAGAATGATGGAAAATATAACTGGGAGGGAACACCTGAAATAATCTGGCCAATTCCATGGGGCTGAGGCAAGATTAATTACAGTGTATCATAGTGGACATCTGTTTTGATAAGATAAGACTAATAATGGAAAATCTACCATCTCCTTACAGAGTTTATGACAGTACTTTTGAGAGCAGTTAGAAACTGTTTCCTAACATCTCACCTGGAACTGCATTGCTGCAATTTAAACCATTACTTCCTGTCCTATTCAGCAAGGATTTGGAGATCATTCCATTTTGTTCCTCTCTGCAGCTACTTACACCTATTTGAAGACTATTACATTCCTTCTGCAGACTTCTTTCTTCCAGAGAAAACAACCTCACTTCCTTAAACCCTTCCTGTTAAGTTATGTTTTACAGACCTCTTGAGACATTTTTCTTGTTCTTTTTTGTGTCCTTCAGGCGAGTCCATACTTGTCACATGATGCAGAAGCTGAACTGGGATAGAATATTCCAGCCAAGGAGACTGAAAGGATTACTTTCTGTGTTCGTTTTACTTTTTGATCTCATCCTTCTACGTTCTAGTGCAATTTGCAAATTTAATAACTAATCTCTCCTCCATCATCCCAGTTTTGAATGAAAATATCAGATAACACCTGATGTAGGAGAAACCCGAATGGAATCCTTTCTAATCTCTGCCACCAGCTTGATAGTGAATAATTAATATCTACTCTTGAGGACTAATTGCCAAAAAGCTTTGTATCCACATAGTAACTTTAATATAGCAGTTATTAATTTATCTGTGAGAATACCCTGTAAAGTTTTTGACACTGTCTTACTTAAGCAAAAATGTATGACGTAATGTTTTTTTCTGCTCCATCTGCAAGGTCTGTTTCTTTATAACACAAGAATATTATACTGATTTGGCATAATTCATCCCTGAAAAATGTTATCTTGTGGGTACTTACACAAACACTTTCTCTGAGAGACACTCTGCAGACTAGTCAGAACAAAGAAAAAATGTTCCAAGAAAAGATGTGCTCTATCTGCTTCTTTTTTTCATCAATTATTATACTATTCGATATCCTAATTCAGCCCAGCGTCCCATTGGGCTTACTATTGGGAGCTCTCCTATTGGGAATTCTCCTACAGTGAATTCCTTGGGAGCACTGACTGCAGCAAACTGCTGCTTATTGTTGTATTTGAAGAAAAACATACACAGTCATTCAAATTTTAACCATTAACTTCCTGAATCAAATAGTAGTCTTTAAAAGTCTTAGACTGGTTTGCAAGTGCTAGCTGACCTCCACAAAAGATTTTTATTAAACTATTTACAGGTAAGCCCTCCAATGCACACAGATGCAGACTTTCAATGAAACACACAAGATGACCTTAATCCAATCTCAATATTTGTCCAAACAGTAGTAATATAACAGGAAAGGTTTCTTACTGTGTAAAACCAAAATTTAACGATGGGAGCATTGTAGAACTCATAAATTTTTCTTCCAACAGGGATCAGTCTGTGCCTGCTCTGAACTTCCTCTTCCTCTTTCTTTCTTGAGGACTCTCCATTACCTCGTCCCAGCATTGCCTACAAGAAAGGACATTTTTGTGTTTCTTTCTTTGTGAAAGACAAATTAAGCTATTTTTTGAAATTTCAAAAGGAAACTATTCAAAACTCTGATTTCCTGATTTTTTAGACAAAGCCAGGTGACCATAGCTAGGTGTAAAATGTTTTGTTCTCAGATTACCTTTTTTTGCACGGAAGCTGCTGTTTAATTCTTTGTAAACCAAAAAAGCAATGCTTTGGCAGCAACTGTCAGCACCAGTGTGAAATCCTTGACTAGTGAATGAAAAATGAGATGTGGAGAACATTTCTCCTTTTTGCTGTATGGACAGCAAAATTTTTACCTGACAACAGCCTTTTGTGGTGTACTTCTATACAATAAACAGATGCAGACAGAAAACAGTTAAGTTTTGGTTTTAAACAAAGAGAAGTTCTTAAGGCAGAGACTGAGAGAGAACAACAAGGGGAAAGATGAGTTGGCAGTTGCTGGACTGGAAGCAAAGAAGCCAGTGACTCTTTTTATGTTGATCACCGGATCTGTCACAGGCGATGATCCCACAGTGAACTTCACATGGATGTAGAGGACTGACTAGTAGAGTTCACTGCAGCATTAAGGCCTTGGATTGAAAGATCCTTCTACATGACTGTAGCTTCTTCCATAATGAAGTTCCAGACTGCTCATGCACTACCTCTGTTAGGCATGGTCTCACTGTTACCATTGGAATTCAGACTCACTGAAGGGCGACACTGAGCTCCAGGAACACATACTTAAGAAGTTCTCAGCTATCAGTGCAAACCTAACAGGCAAAAGATAGTATTATTTTGTTTACTCTTAACTTCATGGTCAGTGGCAGAGAGGTGGAAGGAGTGACTAAACTATATATTCACTGAAGTTAATGCTTAAAAGAAGGTGTTCCTTTGTATTTAGAGTACAGTGCGATCTGTTAAATGTTCTTTCTGAAACAATTCTTTTGTGAATAGGAGACTAAGAATGGGTTTTAGGTCACTGTGCCCTGAGCAAGTTCTTGCTATTTAGTTTGTGGCAGCACCTATAGATTGTAGCACTCCTGCACATGAAAGCAATTGCAAGAATTGAGATACAACTGTCCTAGCTAAGTATGCAGGGATTGCACGATGATGCCTGTATTTAAATGCTTCTATGTTTTTCTGCAAGTAGGTCAAAGCGTTTTCGTACTTTTATGTTAACTGAAGCAAACTTTCACCAACCCTGAAGGTAACGTTGTTCTCATCTGCAACTTAAAAACATGGAAAACTAAGTCCCTAAATAGAACAATTAGATGCCAGACATACTGTCTTTCAATAAAGAGGTCCTTCATTTATCTACCTATGTGCTCTCTGATTCAACAGGTTGTTCAGCAAATACTTAACAAATCAGCTTCAGGTGAGCTATTTGATCTGGTTCTAGTGCCCTGCAGGAACAGGAGATGCACTTCTCATATATTTAAAAGTGAAAATCACAGTCGTTCCTTTTCTTCTTTTTTCTAGGCCTCATGCGGAGCTATTCATATAGGTCTTTGGTCCTGTAAAATAGTAATTTGTAATGATAAACTGATGACCAAATTTTTTTTTTCTTTCAGTCAGTATAGATATTTGTAACATTATTAGGACCGTGTATGGTCCTAGATGGCTCCTGTGTAATATTTCTCTTTCATTTCTTTTATGCAGCTAGTTTTTTCCTCCGGTATTATTACTTTCCACAGGTCCCTTATATTCTTGAATTTGACTATGCACAGATGTTGCCCTGCATGTTTTTAATAAAATAGAACAAAGATTTGGGACACAAGTATACTGCACTGAAATTAACCTGCTGAAATCCTCTTAAAACTGTAGGCTGCTTTGATGAAGTTACCTATTTCCTTTACCTTTTTATGCCTGCAGATTTCTAAGTTCACTGCCATAAATGTAGATGAAACGATGCATATTAAAAAATTAAATATACCTCCTGTTGATTCTCACAGACCACATAAAACCCCTTAAAATTCCATTAAAAAATTCATAAAAAAGGAAAAAGATGAAGCGGCTGTTAAGCAGAGAGAAGGGCTCTTATTAGATAAGCAGGTAGTCTGCAAGAACAGGAGATTTACTGAATATAGCTATAGTAGCAGCAATTACACAACCTCCACAGAATCCCAGGTATCATTACCTGAAGTCTACAAAAACCAAAGCGATTCCCTGATCTATATCAGGGGTTGTTTATTTGGGAAAGAAAGTGGAATATGATCTGAATGCTTTGGGAAAATTATAGCCAAGAAGGTACTAATTTCTTTGCTTCTCTCTACCTCCTGACACTGTTTTAGAGAAAGCTGCCATCTGGTGCTACAGAGTTTTCTGTAGCTTTTCCCAAGACTTTGTCTCTGCTGTCCTCTGGTGCTCAAGAACTGTGCAGCAGAGCAAAAATGAATGCTGGCAGCTTTAACAAATGAGCAGTGCCGTGCTTTAGTGAAAGGGATTATTTTACAGAGTTTAAAACCTTCACAATTTTATAAATTTGCTAATTCTGAGACACCCCTAGCTCTCACTGGAATCAGTGAGTTGTGGATGTTTTTAGGATAATGCTCTTTCAGTACCTGGATTTATGCTTTAGGTCATGGATGCTGACTTCCTGTTTGCTGTTGGCTTCTTGTTGATAATGATGCTGTAATTTTATCCTGTTATAATTATTTTTGAATTAATTGTATCATATAATACTAACCTCTCCCCTCCCCCATGCTACAGATGGGGAATTGCTCCGAGATGGCTGGGGATTAGATTTGACCTGATGTCCCTGACTGTTAATTATATCACAGTATTAACAAATTGAAAAGCCTCCCTATTAGAAACATACAGAAATAACCTAAGTGACTGTGTTGACAGAATAGCTGCAATGCTGAATGTGAACAAATGTGTTTTCACTTGGAGGGGGAAGCAATAGTGTGGGAATAACTCAAGACGCTGCTCTGCGTGGGCGGCATCTCTTTCTCTAATACACAATTTTGTCCATGATTCACCATGAGTCATGCAAGGTAAGCCCGACAGCAGCTCAACTACATTGTGAAGTACAGTACAACTGCATCATTTTAGCCTGAGGGGATTGATGTGCGCATAGTTTTTACATGGGAGGTTCTAATCAGGATTCTGTTGTTGTTTTTTTTTTTTTTTGGCCAGATTTTGTCTTATGTAATTGAGGACCATCCACTGATAGGGAACCAGGACAGTTTTGGGTTGTGCATTTTTGCATTAATATATGCTAATGATCCTGTAATATATTTATCTGTTTTATAATTAAATAACAGGAAATTCAATCCTGCTAGAATGACCACAGGCGCTTCAAATTTTATCCTTAGTGACATCTACATGCTACATATAGACTTACCCCCTATTCACACAGAACTGCTGTGGAAATGGTACATAGCTGGGTGGATGTACTATACCTCTCTCTGCATACCCCATTGCATCCTACACTATGTATAGAAATGCTACCTCCATGGTAGTTCTAGGGTTACCGTTCTCTGCATTGAAATACTGGTAGGAAAAAATGTTTAACGCCTTTGAGTTACAGGTGTGTAAAAATGGGTTTTGCATGTGCTCAGTGGTTCTTTAAGGTGAATACAGAGGAGCAGGCCTAAAGTACTGGGAGCTCAGCCATCCTGGCTGCTGAGTATAGCGAAGGACATGGAGAGTGCCAGGGCAGGTGTGTAGTGGCAGTAAGGGGGGTTTCCAAAACCCTTGGAGAAACAGAGGGAAAACCCTCCCCATGAAGAGGGCCAGCACTTCTGCCTTATGACCTCCCACAGTGTCTCCCACTGCTGTTTTCCAGATGAGCTGAAGAGGTGCCTTGCTGCTGGCATGTGAAATGCTGCGAGAACCGTCCCCTAGCAGGGTGGGTGAGATGGGCCAGGGGCATGAGGACACTAGTCTTCAACCTTTGCCATCTTAAGAACAGTATTTTTAGCGGTATACTATTTGGTTAGTTCTTGCCATGGAGAAAAGGCTATATGTACATATTACACATGAGATAATGTGAGCCCAGAGGCCAACACAGCTAGCTTTGCTGCTGATGAAAAGTCCTAACTCAGATTCTCAGTGATGCCCATGGAAGTCCAAACTTCCTGTTTGATGTGGAAAATTAGAACAAAATGAGCAAATCAACTGAAACATCTTCTCAAGGACTTAGAAGACCATTTACTGGGGAACTCTAATACCCAAACAATAAGGCAGTGGATAGGGATTAGGATGCTTCTATTTATGGCTTCCAGAATCAGTGTTATTTTGGGAGAAGGGTAGACTGCAGGGGTTTCTGACTGACCTAAAAGTCAGCAACTAATTAAGGCCCCGATCAGGACATTGTACAAATAAAAAAAATGTCCCTGGCCTTTAGACTTTAGTGCCCTTCTACTCCTCCTACTCCTCTATGCCTAATATTTAGGATTAATGACTGGCAGCTTCATGCATAAACTATGATAAATTCCTTGGTGCTGAGGGAGCAGTGATGAGAGCAGTATTCAGGCGTGTTTTTGTGAGTAGCTGCTACAAGGAAAGTCTGTTGCTTAGCATCTAGGTGTTAAAGAAATGTGTGCCCAGCACTCGCATATATCTGTTATGAAGTTAAAAGCAGGTGTGAGTAACAAGTAGTTTACAGTGAATAAACACTATATCTTTATAGCATATCTGAATGTTCAGCTACCCATCAGATCCTTTGAGAGGAACATAAACCAAATACATACTCGCATGCAGATGCACCCATGTGGAGACTTACTTCACTGCTGCTGTAGTCTGTGATCATATTATAATATGTGTAAAATAACACACAAAAAAATCACTGTGGCCCTGTACCTTATCTACTCTGCCCAAGGGCAGTCCAGAGGAAGAAACTGGCTCTTCTGGCCTATCATTAGTCACTTGGACTTAGCTGTGCAGGACACACAAGACTTCATAAGAAATCAATGAACAGACCTTGACTAGATGTGAGCTCTTTATCTTAGCAGTACTTTTATAAAAATGCATATGGGCATAATATTATAGCAATACAAAGACTTGAGAAGTATTCACTGGGAATGATTAGAAATAGAGTTAGGCAGATTGTTTGGATGATACATTGTTTGCCAGACATTGACTTTTGAGGTGACCAAATTTATTTTTACTTTGTCAATTTTGTTTGTTTAAGCTGTAAGCTGAACAAAGCTCAGAAACACAAACAATGGAAAAATTTTGAAAATATTTTAAACAATCATGTGCCAATTAAGTAAATGAATTAGAGAAAACTGTAGTAATCTATTCATTTGGCCTGAAAGGAAAAAATGTGGAGAAAAATATGCAGGTCATTCTGAATACAATAGTCGCAAGCTATGGTTAGGGTGAGTGACTGATCTATTGAGCCAGAGTTCAGCAATTGATTAAACATTTGTGATATCACATCACAATCGATTATTAATCTCAGTGAACTATGAATAATGTATCCTTAATATAAGTGTGACTAAAGGGAAACTTAACAAAGGCACTTCCCGAACAGTCTTGCAGGCATCCTCTCATCAGTGGAGAAGAGGCCTGGCCTAACTTATGCCACACCATTTGACTAAGGCTGGAAAGCATAAAACTTCAATCTAAAGTAATTTCCTATATTTAAAACACGTCAGGCAGGAGCACTCTCCCTGACATGGTGCCTGAAGGTGACTAAATATAACTGGCTGTGGCATCTAACCACAGAAATATAAGCAAAGGTGTCTTTGCTAGCAAATGATCTCTCCTCACCACTGAAGGGCACCTGAGTGAAGAAGCTGTGTTAGAAGTCCTAAAGCACAGTATACATTATATGCAGAAATATTAAGTCAGCAGTGGTGTACCAAAGTTATTGTTTCTAAACTTGCTGGACTTCACAGAAACAGTTCTTATTTGACAGAAAAGGCTGTAAGTGTCTGAAACTTCACTAGAATGATGCATCAAATTTGAAGGAGTTAAGGGCAGAGTCAATGACAGGTAAGAGCAATAGGACTGTCAGCACATGGAAGGGAGAAGGGAGGGAACATCTAAGACTCATCTGGAAAAGCAGATCCAGTTCACACATCACTTCCTTGTAGCAGGATTCAGAAGGTAAAAAGGAAACACAGTATTGTAGACAAGAAACCAGGAGCTGGGATAACTGCAGAGAGATGGAAATGACTTCCTCCCCAAATTTCTCCCCATTGCCCAGAAAAAGGCAGCTTGCAAAGTGCGTATTTGATTTGAATAGGCACTTCATAAGTGGATCAGAAGCCAGGGATAGTAAATTGCAATTCATAGCTAATGAGCAGAGAATGGCCCATTGCTGCTATTCTGGCTTCTGGTCCTTCCCAACGGCCAGGTTCTTGCCTGCAAACGGGTCCTGTAGGTGGGTCTTGTGGGCTGCTCCTTCGGCTTGCCTGCATATTGGGTCCTGTAAGCAGGTCCTTCTGCCTGCCTGCAGACGGGGTCCTGTGGGCAGCTCCTGCTGTTTGCCTGTGGGAAACAGTCTGGGTTTTTTTTTTTTTTTTTAAAATTTACCAGGAAAATCCCTTTTACTTCTATGCCTCTATCCTGACCTTGACCAACTGGGGTTGAGCTTTAAGCCTTTCAAAGACACCACAAACAAATCCAAACCAAAGCAAGCCAAATTAAGCTAAGGCAGGTCTGATAGCTCATATGATAATTTCCCAAACTAAAAAATGTCAGACAAGTCTGAGAACAAGAGACTGGAATTAAGTGACTTGTATAGTTTTCAGAGCTTTAGCTATTTGATTCTTTTTGTGGTGCAAATTATTTCTCTAAGGCTATGTTACTAATACAGACAAGTCCTTCTTTACACAATTCTGCTGAGCTGCAGAAGCTCTTAGCAAGGGCTGAGCTGTCTAGCTGCTTGCTAATGTCTTCAGTGGATTAAAAACTGCATGTGTGTATGTGTGAGAGGCAATGACCACAAATTCATAAATAATTTCGAAAAACATTTTTCATCATTTTTCTTGCCTGTTTGGACACTTACTTGCCCTTTAAATAGGTTAACCAAAAGAAAAAAAAATCTCTAGCTTCTATGAATCTTTGGGCATTTCCACTCAAAGGAAGACTTAGCGAGCTTCTTTTCTACCAGAGAGAGAGAGGCCCCCTCATCTATCACAGCTGAGTGCATTCAATTCTGAAATCTCATTAATTTATTTCAGACATCGTGGCATCAAATTGAATCAAAATATGAGGATATTACATCACAATGTGATGCTTCGGCATCACCAAGCACTGCTGCAACATCAAGACACAATGATGCCAACTTGTCTGGTCTGAGTCTCACTGAGGAGAGGGGAGTGTAAAGAGTGGTATCCTATCATCTGCTAAATTTAGCCATTAGACAGCCTGCAATGCCCACAGAGGTGGGAATAACAAATTGACAGCACTGAGGCTGGTGATTTATTGTCGGCACTTACAGTGAGTTCCATGTCTTCCTCTTCTTTTTCTTTCACTGGCTTCTCTGGTTCCTCTGGCTCCTTCTCTTGAAGATGGATCTCATTGGCCTGAGACATGTAAGGCATATCATCCTTGTTCTTGAACTCCAAGCTGAGGATTGAAGGAGGAAGTAGAATTCCTAGAATTACCTAAAGCAATAATAATGATAACAGTAATCATCACAGTAAACAGATTACAGTCATGATGGTTACTTATCATCAAATGGAACAACTCCCTCAGGACATTTAGGAAAAGAAAGATATGCATGCATGTGAGTTTCTATCACAATAGAGTATTTGTCACTTGGGGTAATGTTATCAGAGTTCTGTAGTGAAACAAAGCATGTAAATTCTACTAGCATTGCTGTGAGTGCCATGGCTAATTGCCTCTCTTGAATATTTCATCTGCTTGCTCACCAGATGGGTATTATTACCTACCAAAATATATTTACAAACTATTACATAAGGTCAATGGTAGGTGGGACCATGGGGGTGTTCAGACTTGCAAATTTCTGCATTTTACATAATAGACAATATCAGTGTAAGTGACAGAGAAGCAGTATTAATTTCTACAGACAGGGTTAATAGGTCTCACGCTCTCTGTGTCCATACTTAATGCACCCAGGTAGTCAAGGCATGAGTGTGTGGATCTGAGGAGATAAGGTAAAGACAGCAATAGCAAATGCTGATGTGCTCAGTTATGTGGTCCCCTTAGATTTTGGTTCAGTAACCTGGCAGCTGTGTAATGTTCACATTAATGCCAACTCTTTCTTTTCTGCCTTCCCTCTCTTCTGATGTGGGAGAGCAGAAACCATTAAAATTACCTTCTGTGGATATATGCAATGAATTATGCTTGGGGTTAAGTCAGTAGTATAACTGAAGAGATATCATAATAATACAAAAAGAAGTGGCCTGTCTGTATTCACAAGAACAGTAGCTTTTCCTAGTTTTGCTGTAATCTCATGGAAGATGATTTTATTATAAATCTCTCCCCAAATGACAATGAAACCAGATAGTTAGCTTGTTGGCAGGTCAGGGAGGGTGACTGCTTCTGCTCATATTGACAGCAGCATGTGTGCTGTTGAAACCATCTGAAGTACCGCAATCAGGAGCAGTTAGCATATATGAACACTGTGCCCAGCCTGAGAAGAGCTGAGCATCAGGCTGCCTGCACTGCTCCTGCACTCAGCTTGTTGCAAAAGGATGTGTCCAGGGAGAGGGGGTTACGGGCAGACCTGGCTTCCCAGAGAGGCTATTTTTAAGGACAGGCAGGATTAACAATTTCCTCTCCCCCTCGCATTGGTGCTATGCATCCCCGTCAAGACTCTAAAGAATTACATTCAGCCTTCTTGCCATTTGCCAGTTTCAATGGGACAAAATTGTTCATGGGAAATAATCCATGACTCATGCTTGCAAATTTATTTCTTTGCCATGCTGCCTCTTGCTCATGTAGCTTGTAGCCTGCTTTAGCTTTAAACAGGCCCTGCTAATGAGCTTCAGTGAAATAAAACACAAATGAGAAACTGAGTAAAGGATGCTTGTGAAGCCCTGATGTTACAAGAAGCTGAAGGGAAACAGAGTCTGTTACCTTCAGTTATTCGTTGTGAAAGAAAGGTCTATTTTATGGCTTAAGAGATACATGCCGCAAAGAAGAAAGCATGCAGTCGGAAATGAGTTGCTGCACTGATCCCAGTCTACTCAGGTTGACTATCTGCAAAGCCAAGCAGTGAACAAGGCAGGAGTCCCTCTGAAGGGCAATGGGCCTGTGAGTTGAGTCAGAAAAATAGGTAGTAAAGATGTCTCCAAATGCGAGAATGCTTTCTACCTGTAAGCTGAACAATATTTACACACAGCTCCTGCAGGAGGATGATGACAATGCTATCAGCCACTTATTCTCATTCATCACTGTCACTGGATGAGACCCAGTACGATACTGATACACATACTCATAAGCGTTCTCGCTCTTAGTGAACGTCTTTTCACACAGCAAAACAACTGAGCAGTTATGACTTTTCACGCACATGATTAATGCAGGAGAGAGAATCCCTTCACTGAAAATATTTCTCAGTCATCTGGAAAAGGCAGTTCCTGGTTATGTACTGACTGGTGAAGGTGAAAGATGCAAGCCCACGGACACACATTCACCTCCCAGAATTCACCTTGCTCTGTTAGCAGTTTCGCTAATTGTGGAAAATGGAATTGTCCTCTAGATCCTCTAAGGTGGTCCCCTCAGGTCAGTCATAAGGAATATTGGCAGGGGATTGCAAGAAAATTGGTACTGCTTGCTGTGACCAGTTCTGGGGAAGTTTGTCGGATCAGCACCTTTCACTAGCGGTTAATTCACTTACACATCCTTTTTCTTTATTTATCTTTAAAAACCTTGGCTAACTCCTCAAGTATCCAGGCAGGGTGACATACTAATCTCCTGGCTCAAATCTTATTCTGATAAGTCTCACTGATGCCAGAGGGGGCTTTGAGAAAGGTGGTGAAAAAACTAAGTAACGTCCTTTGAACTTGGGTTTGTGATAAGCTCCCTGCTGAAAAACTGAACACAGGAAGAATATACCCTGCTTAATGTCACTACAAATAAGCACCTGAAATATGGTTAATTGAGCTGGTTGTTACTGATTTATTGTAAGCCCCGTCACCATCTATTAGAACTTCTCTGACTGTTAATTTTATTTTAAAACAGTGCTGACCTTTAGGCCAGAATTTTTGCGCATCCGCAGACGACCCATCCACATGTCTGTGAGCAGCATTTGGCTGCAAGTGTGAGCAATGAAGTCTCTGTGCTTGGCTGCCACTGCAAGCTGCAGGCATGTGGCGTTGCTCCAGTTCTTCAGCTCGTAGGTCAGCAGTTTCATTGCCAGTTGCTCGTCCTGCTTGTATGACTGGTCCAACAGTTCCACCGCCAACTGTCCGAAGTCCCTGCAACAGAGGGATATTCGTTCATTCCCACTAGCCCAAGCAGCCTGCTGCAGAAAACACCCCTCTGCAACTGACATTCTCTGCAAGGGGGTGCATCACCTTCCATCATGCAAATCGTGATGTTGACTGTACACATGGAAACCCACATTTTCAAATGTGAGTGGCTAATGGTAGGCATATAAATAAGTGCCCTGACTTAGCAGTGATGAGCACCCACACCTACCAGCTGTCTGCTCCCACCTGCCTGCCCACCCCCCTGACATTTTCTAGCTGAAATCCTCTGGTTATCTGCAGCTTAGAGGATTGCTTCTGTGCTGTTTGCCCATGGCTTTGTGGTCAAGTCTCCTGGAAAAATGAATGTCCAATACCCTTTTTAAAATTCTGTGTCTCAGACTTTTAACATCAAGAAAGATTATTATGGAATTTAGTGTCTTGGCTTGCTCACCTAAGCATAAGTTCTTGCTAATTAATACTACAGCCTGAATATTATGTTTGTAAGGATTTCAACAATTGTTCTGCTTGGGATGAACAGAATGTCTTGAAAAAGCACAGAGAAAGGTTGCAGCCTGACTCTTGAGGCCTCAGGGGGAACACGTAGACAATATAGATATTCCATTGCCTTCTTGACACCTTCTCATTTCAGAAGTTATACTGCTAGCAACTCTGCTTCTCTGGCAGAAAGATTGTTTAAAAGTTATTTAGACTTTAAAGGGACTGCATTTTCCCAATAAGTTAGAAATGAAAGTGAGGTACAGACAAGTAAATTTCAGGGAGGTTCAGCAGCCTCTCTACATTTTTTTTTTTTTTTTTTTTAACCCAGGAAAGTGTACATGAAAGAAAATTCACCTGGAATTATGGTTCAGCTCTTGGGATATGTCATCCACCATGTCATTTTCTGATGCTTCGTGGGCCATGGCTTTGCAGAGTTTACAGGCCACCAGTGCTTTAGCCATAGCCTCTTCCCCATGCTGCCAAAAGAAGAGGGCCATCTTCTGACGCTTCATCAGCACAGCCCACACCATCAGCTCATGGAACGGGAAAGGGAAATGATTGATCTCAGGGTCATCCAAATCAATATCAACTTCCTCTTCTCTTTTTTTTGTTGTTTTCCTCCCTCGCCGCAAAGGGACATCATCCTATGAGAATTGTAGAGAAATTTTTTTCACCAGTGCAGGAATTGAATCAATTCACACAATGCATTGGAGTCAGTACCTGAGATATCAAACACATTCCCTGCAGGTCAGCCCCTTCATCTTTTTTGGACAAAATATTTAACATAGGAAAGTGATGAAAAAGGTATTGGTCCATGCACTGTAATTAAGAAGTCAGTAACCCCATACCTAAACACAGGGAAAAAGAACTTTGGACTATCATTCTGGACTATCATTCTGAACTGTTCTTTCTCCCTAAGAACACAGAGCACAATCACACAATATCCAGAATCATTTTGAAAAAGCCACCATTAATATAAAGCTAAGAGTTCACTCCAAATATAACATCTGTTGTAATGCATCTGCCTCATTCCACCTCCAGAAAGTACATATCCAGGGGCTGTTCTGGTCAGCTGAAGATTCCCTGTCTGCGTATTCTTGTGTTTTCTCCCTTCATCTTCTCACAAGAGTAGCAATATCCTTTCTTCACTCCCATTCTGCCTTAGTATCCCTTGTTTATCACTTCTTTCTCCATCTCTTTGTTGTTTCTATCACCTTTAGTTTCCTTCCCATTTTAGCCTACTGCTTTTATCACATGAGCTGACCTATTCTGTGCTGCATCTGTGGACAGCAAAATGAAAGTTGTTGTATAAAATAAACAAACAAGAAAATATACTATCTCCTTGAAGCATTGGGGTAGCCAAAAGTGTTAACAAAACTGATAGAAATTTGGCCTTTGTAAAGATTTCTGCATCATTCTCTGCAACTGCTTAATTTCTCTGACACATTTTAAAGTTATATAGTTATCTGACTGAAATTCTATTTGGTCTGACAGACTGAAACATTTTGTTCAATCTTCATGAAAAGAAAAATGATGCACAGAGAGGGCAGACCCTTCTTTTCTTTCTGCTGGAGTTTTATTAAGAAATGTTTCTTAATTTGGCCTTTGTGTAAACCAGTCATCTGGATGAAAAATACAATTTGTGTTGCACATTTCTCACAGAAAACTTGAAAACAACTATTGGTCCCTTCATTACAGTGATTTAAACATTATCTTGATAGAGCTTATATTTGTCAAAAAAAGGAAAAGACATTAAGATTTATCACAGGTCGCCTACCTCCATTCCCAACAGTTTCAGGGCTTTTGGCTGTACAAAAAAGTTAGAAAAATGTTATTTCTCCCAGAATGGTGATGAATAATCACAACTATATTTCTACACATACATACATGTGTAAGTATGTAACATGTGATGTATAACATATAATGTAGTGTATCTAACATAGAGTATATAATATAATATAGGTAATATAGATGTAATGCAATGTAATGTAATATAATATACATATATACATCAATCAAATAATTACACATTTATATTTAATTCAACCTTGAGTTTGACCCTATTTCACCAAAACATACAACAGAAGGCATATATTTGGATTCAGGTACAAATTGCAGCTGGTTTGGGGCTGTGTTAGTGGAAAAGACATAGGAATTACTGCTAAGGCATGAATGGATTTCTCTGGAGTACATCAGTGTTTTGGGCATTCCCCTGGCACACTTTTATTGACTGCTGTGGACCCGCTCTGTATGTTGGTTCAGCATCTGCGAAATAGCTACTCAAACGCTTTTCTTGATTGAGTGACTAAGAGAAGAAAGTGTCTTCCCAGCAGCTACAATTACTACCTTTCCTCTCAAAAGTGAAGAAAGGAAGTGTAGAGAAACAAACAAACCCATTTCAGGTGTTTGGCTGTAATCATTTCACAGAGCTGTTGCTCTTTATAGCCACTTAGAACAATATTCAATGGTGTGTATGGCTAAAATCTGAACTGAGACAGGAAATGAAAATGTGAGGTAAAAATAGGCAAAGAATGAACTACAAATCTTACTGGGAGCCATTGAGCTGATTTTTCTTCACACTGGATTGGGTTGGTGGCATTATGGATGTCAATAAATATCTTTTGTTTTGGGAAGGTAGTAAGCTTACTTTGGATTAATAGAATTGTAATCTATCAAACATGAAAACGACAACAATACTGAACGGTGGTTTTGCCATGAGCCCACTGACTCTGCTGGAGCCACACCCAGCCAATAAAGCCAATTTTGAGTTAAGGGTTTCTTTGCCCTGATACCTTCAGGCCACAATCAAGAAGATGAACCATGAGATAGGAAATGCATCTATCAAAACAAATTTTTTCAAGTCTAACTGAGGTGCCTTATGGTATTATTGGTACAGGTCAAGAGACTTGTCTAATTACAGATTTTAGAGCCAGAGGAGACTGTTTTATGTCCTGGTCTCACCAGGGCAGCAGAACCCAATAATTTTTTCATTAAATTGATAAAAATTGTAGCTTGTATCAGTGGCTGGCTTGTGGTGTGTTATGGTGAAATAGCTGCTGGGTACAGAATGGAAATGAATCTGTAGACTGAATAGCGTGTGCATGTGGATCCCCCCCAGTGTGGAACCATCTAAGAAGCTATGGCAAGCCCTGCCAGTGGGTGCAGTCATTCAGATGGCAAATAACTTGCTCCTTACCCTCTTGGGCCCAAATAAATTGTGGTACAGTGTTCTGAACCGCTTTCGGGTGTAATTGCAGCGATATGCTCCTCCCATCAGGTACTCTATGACCAATCCAATATCAATCAGACTTATCCGATAATCAGGAGGTAAGTTTCCCTGCAAAGAAAATAAGGAGGATGGTGGGGGAGGAAGAAATGCTTATTACTGGCATTGTTAAATACACTTTATAATGATGTTAGAATAAAACAAATTAAATAGTTAAAAACAGGAATGTATTATTATGCTGGTTAATTAATTCACCTTAAAATAGATCCAACCGAAACCTGGATATTCTCGCTTGGAAAGAAGACATAAGTTAAATAAGAAGGTGAAGAACTTGTTGGAAGTAACAGAAGATAACGTCAGTACACAGTACTCATATTCTTCAGCTGAGGAAACAAGGAACACGACTGCAGAACAAAAAGCACGAGGATCAGCACACTTGAAAGGTCAGGCACAGTTGCTGGACTCTAGTCCTGCAAGATAGCACCTTTTCTGCACTATCTGTCCCCCACAACTCTCGTCCTGGCATCTCACGTCTCTGCTGGCATCTCTTTGGACTACCTCATCTGCACTGCCAAGGCATGGTGAAGTGACATCATGCAATATCATTTGTTCACATGGAACCAGCTCCTGCATGTGATTTTCCCATCCTGCAGTGTTTCCTTCCCATGTTCCAGGAAAGGAAGGGCAGGGGGGAAAAGAGCTGTGTTGTCTACTCTAGAGCACTTAGGCAGTGCATGTGTTATTGTTATTGCTGGTTACTAGAGGCAAGGAGAGTCTGGTAGCATTTGTTCTTGGGGTTATGTACAAATAAACACATATCTTTGCTGAAATTCCACACCTAGTATGAGGAAAGCATCTGCATGTATGAAATTTTTAATAAACAAAATAACTGTGGCTAATTCTTTGGAGTTTTGTTCAAGAAGAAAAACTAGAGGCCTAGCAATTTTCCTAGATGGTCCCTCCTTGAAATCCCAACATATTTTACTGAAAGCCCCTCTAAGCACAGTAATCTTGCTACCTCATTGCCACCAGTGCCAGGGAGATCGTCTCCCAAGAGGTGAACTGTGCTTTTGGCAAGGGTCATTAGCAGTATCCTGGAAAAGACATCTACATTCTTGCTCTTCTGTTTCTTTTCCTTTCTTATCCTCTGTTAAATATAATGTATATACACAATGTCTTCAGCATGCACCTTTTATTTTGAAGGGAAAAAGAATGATAAATACATCCACATCTTACTGCCCTCGCTTTGTGAACTCCCTTGCACATATCTTTGTCGTCTTCACTGTCAAGCCTGAAAACGGCAACACTAAGGGTATAAGTTCTCCAATACTTATGGCTTGCAAAGCTATGAAGACAGATCTCAGTAACAGATTGTCTCTTACTGCGTATGAATCTGAGTCTGCCTTTGAGTTAACTGGGCATTTCTATTGTTCAGTAGCAGTAAGCCTGATGTGATACCTAGCAGGCTGGAAGAACTTCAGGGTGAGCTGGTCTCATGGATGTGCCGGTGAAATGTTCTTGGGGGTCTCTGGCGATGGAAGAACAAAACCCCAGCCTGGGCACATCTGCTCTTCTGTTCTTGTATTCCCCCTGGGGACTCCACAAGGAAAACTGATTCCTTTACAGGAGGAAAGGGCTAATGGGAAGGGAATGCCCCCAAATGAAAGTTTGCCTCCTTCTCTAAATCACTGCCTCCGAATTGTTCGGATAACAGTTTATGGTTCAGTGAGCAGTTCCCTACCAGAAAAGAAGGCATGACTCAGCAAATTGTGAAGAGGTCACCCAGATCTAGGGATCTCATTAAGAACCCTGCAGATTTACAGAACCATCTCTGTCCTGTATGTCATTGTGCAAGAGGTGGGACTACAAACTAAAGGTGGAAAGAGAGGTAAATAACCCTTCTGTGAACTGCAAGAAAAAGAGAAACTTACTCTAGTAAAAAATTAACTTGTATAGTCAACATTGCAGAAGGACCAGGAAATTGTAATTGTTAGCTTCAAATTTTTTCAGTGCACTGTAATAAAATAATCACATTTTCTATAATGATGTACAGCACAGATTACAGTCAGCCTGCAGCTCTTTTTATGTGGTCATCAAAAGAAGGTTAGTAATTCACATGGAGCAATTTTATGACTGCCATGTCTGGCTGGAAATAACTGCATGTCTGCAGATACCTGTCTGGCTTCTCTGCAGATATGCTTATTAGATTCAGAGCAGAGAAACACTAATGGAGAACAGAAGGCAACTGGTTCTGCAGAAGAGATGAAATGGATGCAAAGATCCTCCTTCCTCTTCTACTTCAGCCAGAAAATTTCCCTCCCTGCTCACCACAGTATAAACAGTGTGCTGAAAGGCTGAGGAAGGAGAGAGGGAGGTAGTGCTGTGGTGTACCATGCCTAGGAATGGGCTGGGATTCAAAGGGACAGAAGATGAAGAAAATTTAGTGGCAAAAGGTGAGCTGCCAATTGTCTTTCAGTAAAGTTCCTTAGCATATACTTTTGCACCCTTCCTGCTCTTAGCCAATCTGATGGGCGGGGGAATCACTATCGTTTGCAGGAATGCATATTAGCTTAGTTTATTTGAACCCAGTCATTTTTATTCTGAACTGTTTAAAGAAAAATAACGTAAATCTAAAAATTAAATCCTGCTAAGTTTTGTTTGTTTGTTTGCTTTTTCCCCCAAATGTTCTTCTCTCTCCAGAATGCTTAAGGCAATGACAGTTTTACTAGGACAAGGATGAAGGCACTGGCAGAAGTGGGAGTTGTAGCTCCAAGACAGAGTTGTATTTCTTCAACAGACTCCTGCTGTCTTAATGTAAGACACTAACACTGAATGCTTTGATATTATTAAGTGGCAAAAAATAATTGAGCAATTAAGAAAGCAGAACAGGCATCAGGGTGCTGCATGTGTCAGAAAGAGTGAGTTTCTTGATATAGTTCTGATTTCTAAAATCTCATGAAGGGATTTAGATAAAAAATTTCCAATAGAGTAGCTTTAATAAAAGATGCATCTAAACCTCCCAGATAATACTAAAACACTTTACTAAAGAAAAATCACAAATTCACAGCAGAAATACACATTTTATAGACATAAACATATGTATGGCTCCATGCTTAACACACAATTACTTTTCCAAAGTGATCAGCCCTAGTAAAGCCAAGTAGACCATCTTTGTGAGAGGAGCTACACACCTGCCAAAGCACTCGCTATATCAGCAGACACCTTGAACTACCCTGGCAGTGGTGAGTCTGCTTGTAAATGAAGCACAGTGGTGCAAGTGGGCTAGAACCACTCCAAGAACAGCAAAAATTTGGGTGGGCTAATTGTAGTACAACCAAGATGGTCAGGAATGACAGAGGAGAAGGTTTGACTTTCAGGTATGATAGGTAGCCCAGTTAATAATCAAATAACCTTCTAATGTTGGGACAAGTCTTCAGTACCAAGCCTCTGATTTTGCATGCTGAGGAAAAAATAATAGTTTCAAAATTCTGTATATTGCTTATTAGTTCTCTGGAAACGTAAACATACATTGGCAGTCCAAAATAAAGACCTTTGAAAACTTGTATCAGCCCAGAGTGGGATTAAGATATATTGATTATATACAATTTTTGGATTAAAGAAAAAATTAATCTGTTGATTTCCACTGATCTTCATTAGCTAGTTGAGCCAAGGAAGGACTTTTTTAAAAAACAACCTGTAGAGGGCAACCTCCACTTACAAACGGGATGTCAAGCTCGGCCACTGTTTCTTCCTGCTTAGACTGGATGCATCGGTTTGTACGGTTTAAGGAAGCAAGTCGACCCTGCATGTCAAATTCTGTGCCCTTGTCAGGAGATGTCAAAAAGGCCATCATGCAAATGATGAAGGCAGATTTGTCCCCGTATGTAGTTATGGAATGGAGAGGATCGAAAAGAGAGATGAGCATGGTTGTCTCTAAAGCAGAGAGTCATTAAGTGCTTTGTCTTGTTAATATATACAGAATTTAAGTGCACTCTGATTACTGTAAATTCTTTAAGACTGTGTCTCCAGGCCTTTACAATATTCTGCCCAGGCTAACAGTCTTCAGAGTGATATTTGGAAATTCAAAGAGAAAATAAATTGTTGTCTTCTATGTTTGTGTATGCGTGTGTGTGCACACATGTGTGTCCATAAGCTGCCACAAACAGGATGTGGTAATGGGACTTCTGTTGTTAAAATTCTTTCCTTTGTTAAGCAGGCAGGGTGGTCTTTCAAACAAAAAATGCCTCCCAGTGATTTATACAGCTATGTAATACAGTAGTAGTAAATTAAATAATGCTTCTACGATTTGTAAGCATCCATTTTCTATTTGAGAATTCACAATGATGCAGATGAAAATAACTTTTTATAGCATACACCCTTGTAAATAGCACAGGTTTTAAAACTGGGAGGTATGCATAAAAAGCACAGAGTATGCATATCCCTTAACTGTTGTCTTCAGGTGACATACTATGTTTTTTGTATTTATATTTTGTGATACTGTAATTAAATTTCAGAGGTTAGGTATCTGGCCTCAAAATACATATAAACTCAAAAACCTAGCATCAGCAGTGTGGTCTGGTTTTCATGCACAGTGGGCCACTTAACTGTCAAACAGTGTTGTCCATGAAGAAGTTATTTCCAAGGAGGTGTTTCCGTTTAAACTGTTGTCAGATCTGCTGACTGATTTACAGCTTGGTTGACTGGTAGGGGATCTGCTCATATTGCAGGGCTATGGTGAGCTGTCATTGTTCTCAGAGTGAAGCACGGTTGTTCCTCACCACTGACAAAATGAGAAATACAGCCCCAGAGGTGCAGTTTTCTGATTAAGGTGCTAGAGGACTGCACCAGGCTGTTTGTTTTTAAAGCCCTTAACTATATTCTAATAGGAGTACACATTGACTTCATGTAGTGGGAATTACTAGAGACTTTAGATATGGACAGAGGAAAGAAAGATGAATTTATGGAAAAATGACCACCTCATAACATTTAACAAATAATGTAATTAAATATAGTGTAAGTTGCTTACGCCAATGTCTATCAATATACACCTATGAGTACTGATCATCTTTGCCTATTTTGATGCCTTTTTGTCAAGAGCTCCTTTAAAAATACATCTTTTGTTAGGGACTCAGGAAAAGATATTTATATTATTTAGTCATTCAACATACAAACTGCTATGCCTTTGAAGGAGGGCTTGGAAAGGTGATACTGGGGAAGAGAAGGAGTTTGAAAAGGAATATATTTTAAAGTAAGAAGACAGATGATGCTTGTTTCAAACCCTTATAGGCACATAAATACATGCATATTTAGTAAAAAACATATTCTGGTAACTTGGGCTTCAAGAGAAGTAGCCAGTCTAAATGCATTCTAGCTTTACTCTGCTCCATCCAAGGGGATTTGTGCATAAGAACAGTTTCAGTTTCTTCTGTATGCATGTCACACTTTGCAATGGTCACTTAATGTACTATATATAATTGAACAATGATGATGCCACATAACACACTAACCAAAGAAAAGCACCAGCACCTCCCTAAACATAACTATTGGTTATTCTGTAGCATTATTTAACAGAAAGATGATATATCAAGCATTGCCACTGCTCTCCCCTAGTTGCCTTTAGTTCTGCTCAGCTGTCAGTGACAGAAGAAACCACCAAAAGCTGTGCTCATACAAAAAAATCTCCATTTCTTTTTCAGTTTTCTATCTACTTCCATGTACAGAAATCTCCTTTCTCAAGTATGCTACCCTTGAGGTCTGACTTACATAATGTGCAAGGTTGCAATCTGCACATGCTTTCGGAGAATATTCAAGCTGATGAGGTCAGTTGCAGACTCAATCTCCTTACTTGATCCATATATTTAGAGGATAAAGGATTTTCATTCATTGCTGCTGCTGTTAACACTTCTAATCCTGAACACATTCCTAAAGGCATTTGTTATCTCCTTCCTGTCACTATACCTTTCTGTGTTTCTGTCTTGCCCTCCTAATGGCTCTTTATACTCGAAATTAACTTCATAAGGGGGCAGGGGAAAGTTGCACTACTTCTTTTTGTATATTTCTGCTGAGGAAGATGGCGACAATATACCACACAACACAGAACGAGGAACTGTTTCACCAAATGAGGATCCAGCACAAGGATAAGGGCTATTTTACAGGCTCAGAAGTAAACTAACAACATGGAAATTAGCTTTGACAGTAGTTGCAGGTATGGAAAAATACAGATAACAGCATAAATCCACATGGTATGTAAGAGCCTACAATATGCTAGCAGAAGCACTATTACCCAGGCATCTAAAACCACAGAGAAAGCAAGCCAAATAACTTGCTACTTGTGCTTTGTATGCAAAAAGTTCATATTCGGTACATACAAACAGGACATTCTGTAATGGCAGGGGAAGGAGAAGGCTTTGACTGAAAGCTCATGCAAAACAGAGATTGTATCTAGGTCCAAAAAGCAATCATAGCATTATCTCCAACCTACCGTCTATTGGACTCTTACCTTTTTGACATCCCTGACTAGATGATACAGAGTGTTGGATGGTCCATGTCTCTGCAAAGGACAAATAAAGAAGAATAAAATAGTTTTGCATTGTTCAAAGACCTGCAAGATGTAAATGCTGAAATTGCTTTCTCACGTTAGTAGTTTAAAAATCAGGCAACTGACAGCACTTCAATTGTATAGCGTTATCAAAAAAAAAAAAAAAAAATCAATTACGAGAGCATTATTTCACCTGGCTTCTCTTTTGTACAAAACCCTTCAGTAGGAAAACCACAGGAACTGCCTACTGGGTGAAAACTAAGGTCCTATATACCAGATTAGGCTCCTGGCTTAGGCAAAGCAGGAGCCCAGCAGAATACGCACAGCCTCTGGGAGAGAGTGGAAGATAAAAGAGCTGCTTAAGTGTCACCCTTCCTGAACTCAGGATCTCCACTTCCTCTGCTGGTGGCTCAGAGAGGCCCTGAGCCTGACATTGCATCTAGGCTGAGTCACCTGAAAGCCACTAACAGCACGCAGTCTGTGATTTTGTCCAATCTTCTTTTGACTCCACCTGACAAGCTGTCCTGGTTTCAGCTGGGATAGAGTTAACTGTCTTCCTAGTAGCTGGTACAGTGCTATGTTTTGAGTTCAGTATGTGAAGAATGTTGATAACACACTGATGTTTTCAGTTGTTGCTAGTAGTGTTTAGACTAATGTCAAGGATTTTTCAGCTTCTCAAGCCCAGCCAGCGAGAAAGCTGGAGGGGCACAAGAAGTTGGCACAGGACACAGCCAGGGCAGCTGACCCAAACTCGCCAAAGGGGTATTCCATACCATGGGACGTCCCATCCAGTATAGGAACTGGGGAGTGGGGGCGGGGAGGATCGCCACTCAGGGACTAGCTGGGTGTCGGTCGGCGGGTGGTGAGCAATTGCACTGCGCATCATTTGTGCATTCCAATCCTTTTATTACTGCTGTTGTCATTTTATTAGTGTAATCAATATTATTATTAGTTTCTTCTTTTCTGTTCTATTAAATGCTCTTATCTCAACCCATGAGTTTTACTTCTTTTCCCGATTTTCTCCCCCATCCCACTGGGTGGGGGGGAGTGAGTGAGTGGCTGCGTGGTGCTTAGTTGCTGGCTGGGGTTAAACCATGACACACACAAAACATTCTGCAGCAGACTCCCACAAGTTCAATTATATGTTATGTGGAGAAGTACTTTCTTTTCTGTTGTGTTTTTGACTGTTGCTGATATTTTAAGAGACTTTTATGGGAGGTCTCCTTGGCTGTAACTGACAATAGATGAGACCACTGCATATGTGCAGAGTCAGTGTCTCCATATATACGTTGCTCTGCACTTGCTAACACTTAATTTTATGTAACCCCATCACTGAGCGTGATGAGACTTTCCTGTGATTCTTCATATGGTGCTTCATATTTGCCTACCCTGAGTGATTCTAAATCACCTGCAAACATTGTCCCTTCTGTAGTTACTATTTTTCAGGTCACCTCTAAACAGGCTGAACAGCAGTGGTCCCAGGACAGGGTCTTGGATGACCCTGGCCATAATGTCCTTTTGTGGTGAGAACAGACCATGTATTCCTACTCTCTGTTTTCTATCTTTCAAGTAGTTTTTAAACCACAAGTGCCCTTTATCTTCTATGTCATGACAGCTAAATTTCTTTAATAACCTTTGAGGTTTTCAAATATTGTCAAACAGGTTTTGCAAAAACAGGCAGACCAAGTGCAACATCCTTATTCTCCTGCCTGTTGAATTCAGAAACGGTAATAGATTTCTAAGGCTTAACATTTTCCTACAGAAGCTGCATAAACTCTTTCTTGACATAAAATTGATCCCCTTGTGTATTAATCCTATTCTTTATTGTACTTTTACAAATTTGCCATGGCAGAAGTCAGATTCACTGGTTTGTAGCTTCCTAGCTCACTCTCAGGGCTTATGTTGAAATTTGGTATTTTTTAACTGGCCTTGTATTTTTGTTGGTGCTAAGGCTATCATGGATACATTAGGTCATATATCATAATTGATAGTTTAGGCATTTCATAGTCTGGGTCTTTTGGAACTCTTGTATGAATAATTTACGGTGATTTTTATAGCATACAATAAATTTGTTCAAAAAGGCCTTCTTTTAGCTGTAGAACTGAAGACTTTCCCCCAACTTACTCCCTGTAAAAACTGGCTTTGGTACAAGAACTGCAATGCTTATCAAGAAAGCCTGTTCTTAATACATAGGTGCTAGTTGATAGGCAAAGTTTAAGCCGATCAAAGATCAGATGGGAATCTGTCTCAAGGGTGGCATGGATAGCTGTTTTGCACAAATTTAATTAATTCTTTTCATATTTGATATTTTTAAAGACTGAATTCTGGTCACCATCAGTGTGAAACATCTCTGGATAACAGCCCAGTGTGGCAGCTTATGATGGCAGGGCTTTGAAAAGTATTGGCAAAAAAAATCTTTTTTGAAAAAGGCTATGCACTATGTCACAACCTCTCTCCAACAGACAGAACTAGACAATGCTTTAAGATTTTTTCCATACCACTTAAGCAATTTGAACTTACTGGTTTCTCTCAGTAGGCAATAATGATGTGAATGTTTTGCAGTTGAGAACTTGGAAGCAATTTGAACCTGTGCAGTTTTGTGTTCATTTTAAAAGCAAAGATAGAGAATTTGCAAACAGGCTTTTAAAAGTCAAAACTATCATTTTTGGAACATTTGGTGAGAACATGGGGAAAGCGCTTCACTGTAATAGGCCTCCTGAAATCATCAGATTTCACCTTTAAATTCAGAATATTATCCCAAGAAGTTTGCTTCTATTTGTTTTCTAGTGGCTGAGCTTGATTAATAGTTGCAAGATTTTTCTGAAACTGTAAGGGCTTATACTGTCAGAAGTCATGTATCACGATCCTACAGGTCCTAACTTGCCAGATACTGTCTTCCAGACAGTGCCATCTGTCCAAATCTCAGGTCTATCATATTGGAATTACAATGACCAGAAATCAGCTGGCACTGTGTGGGGTTTAATCCATGTTTTACAAAATCTGTACAGCAGATTAGGTGGGCAAGACAGACTGTGTTCCATTACATAAGAGACAAAGCTAAGAGACAATGTGGGCTTCCAAATCTCCACA
Source organism: Aquila chrysaetos chrysaetos (assembly GCF_900496995.4). Classification (NCBI taxonomy): domain Eukaryota; kingdom Metazoa; phylum Chordata; class Aves; order Accipitriformes; family Accipitridae; genus Aquila; species Aquila chrysaetos. The sequence goes on from NC_044030.1 coordinate 46,741,238, forward strand.
GCAGGTTTTGGCTGCCTTGTGCATCATCATGTCATTGTAATACGAGTGGAAGCTAGAACAATGAATATAGAGATAGAAAATTTGCCTTAGGTTGGCCCTACCGTATTGTACAATTCCTCTAGCCGGGAGATGGTGAGAAAACGATGCATGCTTACTCCATTTTCTATGAGTAATTTCACAAAATCCACTCTGTCCAACACCAGTGCATCCAGCATTGCTTGCTCAAGGGAGCCCACCTGCAAAACAAGTGATTAATTCAGGTCGTTCCTAGGCATCACAGGCTGTATCTGACTGGTCCGGACACCCTGGCACAAGCAGGTGAATCCTGACAAAATTCTGAGGGTTGCTCTTCTAAGCTTAGAATGGGATAATCACAGTTTTAGTCTATATCAGTTTCTCTGATTCAGGGCAGCATTTCAAAAATGAGTGTCAGAATGTTAACATACTCTAGGAAATCCAGATTAGGACCAAGGAACTGGAACCCAGGTAACTGGTGACCACACCTCCACACCATTCACCATTTCATTATTATCTTTATGTCTTGTTTTCCTGACAAACATTTTATTTATATGGGGTATATTTGTTATGTGTACACACACTCACTTTAACTCTGTATTTACTAGCTTTTTCCTCTGTTCATGGTGTGGAAACTAAGGGAAACTTTGACACCCAGGAAGCAGAAATAGCTTCACAATTAGCATTTTTTTCAAGGGCCAAATGCAAGAACTCTTCTTACACAAAATCTCTCCTTTTCTATCTCTTGCAGGCTGGGGAGAGTTAGAAGGATGAGAAATAATCTCATACTTCCAGCTTTTAGCTTGCAAAATGATTGCAGCTTGCAGCATTTATGCAAATTTTTGCTATAATGTGGTGATGGAGCAATAACTGTAAGGACAGCTTTGTGCCATTAAAAACCCTCCTATGTTTTGATGCATACTTATGCCCAGTATTGAAGACAAGATAAAGTATAGTCCTGTTCACTTCATAACTGAGAATTCAAGGATTTGTGAAACTAGCTTTACGGGGCAGCAAGCTCCAGAAACTACATTTAAAGCAAGCATATTTAAACAGAAGCTTTTCCTTTTGTTGTAATTTTTCCATGGGGAGTTGTAAATGCTCATGTAATGATAGCACATGAAATTATCATGACAGTGACAAATCAAGTGTCACAGTAATGAAAACTGTGATCCAATTAAACCTTCCAAATGAAGATATGGTGGGCTTTAAGGAGCTACAGGGACAGAGACCTTCTGTTTTTTTTCTGGGTGCCTTCCACCACTGTAAAAACTGCACCACAAGCTGGGAGCTGACTACTGCTCCTCTGCCTCACACAGCATTCAATAACTTCTCTATTTACAGCCCTCCCACCCCTGCAGGGAAGTTCTGCCCACGGTGCCCCACAGGGGAAGGGTGTTGGCCAGGGAGCCTGTCCCCACAGCTGGCAGCTGGAGCATAGGATGGGGCAGATGTGAAGCAGGCAGGTTGATGCAGAGCAGCACTGGGCAAGAAATTAACACCAGCCTAGGTCTGGAGCCACAGGACTTCTGTAGTAACATTGCTGATTGGCTCTTGTGGTCCACTTGATGACCTCCAACATTTGTGTAGCATGTTTTTGACGTCTGATCATCATCAAATTCAGTATTGTACATAAAAGCATATTTCTTGAAGAGCAAAAAGAAGTTTTGCCTTTCCTTTAATTTGTAGCCTAACATTGTAACATGGCTGTTAATAGCTACTTGTTTTTCTCAGCTTGCAGAATCATTGCTTGATAGCACAGAAGCGCTACTTCCCGTTTCTTTACAGGTGTGGTCTCTCAGTGTTAAAGCATCGCTAGATGTCACCATTTCCTTGAGCAAGCGAACATACTAACACCTCTGTAACCGTGCCTGCCTGCGGTAGCTGTGAATGGGAACTTTGCGTTTGGCTGGGAGCATGACTCAGTATATTTTAAATGCTGTTAAAACCACCACCGCGAACAGAACGGAGTTAATGTTGTGTAGGGTTTAAAGTGTTTTCAGTAGAAGATGCTGTATATATACTGTACCGGCCACTGTTGCCCGTAAATAAAGATCTGACTGCGGGCGATGTCTACTCTGTTCCAGGCTAATGCTAGGCTCAGCTGGTCGGGAGCAGATGCGTTAGCTCCTGTGTATACAGACAGGGGTGCAGGGACGAGAGGAGGAGGAAAAAGAAACAAGACATACTTTAGACTCAGTCAACAGACCACCATGGTAATTCCTCTTTGTCAAAAGTCTCACAGATGTCCACATGTCATTTCTGCCACTGATCTCATAATAAAACAAAACCAAACCTTCCATTGCCTCTGTAATAAAATACCGGTTCTCAAATCTGAATCCATCATTCTCAGATTGTCTTGTAAACACTTATCATTTCTTCACATCCACCTTGAAAAATACAGTAGGTACACATGGTATTGGCAGATTGGGGTGAACTGGTTTCCCTCCTCTTGTACAGGAAGCAGGAGCAGAAGCCAGGAGGGATACTGATCCAGCTGCAGGAATACACACACACGTATGCACACGAGCGTACACATACACACACGTACATCTAGCAATTACAAACAGGCTCAACTCACACAGACCCCACCGATTTCAATAGTCATGCATTTTATGCACATCTTCTATGCATTCCCACCTGATAAGGTGGGGATCCTGTACAAGAAAAGGAATTTCTCCTCTACCTATTTGTACTGAGGGGTCTTGGTGGGATGAATTTCCCTTCACACATGCAATATTCATGTAACAAAGCATGCTATAAAGCTGGTGTCAAGGTATAATATATTCAAATTGAATAAGAAACTATGCAGATGGTAAGATAGGTCTGCAGTTGTTTGTTTTTTGGAAAGGGGGCTATGTTTTTGCTTGTAGTTTTAATGGATGCAGAGGGACACTCCTGCCCTGCTGTGCCTTTTTAATATTTCACTAAGGATTTAATGGTTATTAGCTGATTTGTAATAATAAAACGGTATTTGTTCTTCAGTGTCACAGGGAGAATTGGCCCAAAAGAACTGATCAACCAAATAAATAAAGAGCCCTTCAACTTTCAACTACATAGCTGCTTGCAGTAATTAGGTGATTGTATGAAGGCTCATTTTTTAAAGGCCTTATACCTCCACTGTTTTCTGGTCTTTATTAATTCTTATACTGATATCATGGAGTGAGGACAAACAAGAGATTTTCATTACTTCAATGCATTTCTGTCTCCATTTCAGTACTATTCAAAATCACGCACCGTTCCAGTTGAAAGTGGACTCTGAAATTGGAGGCACAGAAAACATGAAGTGTAACAAACTGGCTGCTGCAATTCTCTGTGAAGGATCGGTTCAGCAGACCTTTGGGAAGCTTAGCCTACAGTTTAATTTTATAACTCTCAACTTTGCAGTCAGTTCACTGCCATGAAACTTTGCCAAATACTTGGCAATATCTACAACAATTATTTGGGAGATGGTGGACTGTAGATCATGCAGATTACTTTCATTTTATTGCAGAAATGAGCTCTGATAAAAAAGCTAGGTGATGCAGGAGCAGCATGATAGAAAGAAATGAAGAAAAGAAGAAAAAACAATGAAAACAGTAAAAGACCTTTCTGTGACTAAGGAGTACCAGGAACACCCCTTTGCGTAAGACACTGCTTCTCATTGCTATATACTACAACATGGACAACAGCTCTCACAAGACACCTCATGGGGGATGCCAATGACATCTGAACTTTTCTGACTTTCTTACACGACCAACATGCAACATTCAAGAACAGAAAATATTTACCTTTGGGAAGGGCAAAAATGCAGTTACAGTTTTATTTATAAAAACAGAACAAAAAATACCCGTGGTGGATATGATAGTGTAAATTAAGTACAGAGAGCAAATAATGTTCTCCCCCTTTCTGAAGCAAACAACAGATTCTCTCAAAATGTCATTGGATCTCCTCCTTCCCATCCATGTGCCTGCAGGAGAAGCGAGATCTTCGGCAGGTACTTGGGCAAGCCGCCTGGTGAGTGGAGGAGGAGGAGGTACATGGTTGAACTCCCAAACCCAGGGGCAGTGATGGCAATCCTGCAGCCTGGCACCATTTTGCACATGTGATGGGGGAGATCCACCACCCGATTTTCCTAAACTGACTGCAGCCTACAGTCTGGGTAGCCAGGGGTGCAGCTGGGATAGAAACCATTTTGCATCAAGACTGGATCAGATGGACTAGGGGAAGGAAGTGGGTTACTTAGACTGCCTCCCACTTCAGCCAAAACTCAAGCCAAATCATAGAGGCTCCAGGTTAACACCTTCTGACCCCTAGCAAGCAGTCTTCTCCAGTTTCTGTCAAGTGATCTAGCATTCCTGGGCCTTTTCATGTTTTGGAATGATCTGGCTGCTGGATGAACACAGGACCTTCTGGCGCATCTGATCATGTGAAAGAGCAACTGGCATGGGGCATGAGGTGGTGGCTGCATTTCCAGAAAAGCCCCCAAGCCCAGCAGTTCATCAGAATTGTCTTCTTTGCTCATGCTTATTGAGCATGCTCCAAATACTGAGCAAAGGGGAAAGCAAGCCATGGTCCAACCTCTGTCCTTCCCACCTCCCGCCATGGTGTTTAAGGCTGTCAGCAGTGGACAAGTTTTCCTGTGGGTCCATGTGCAGTCCTGGAGATGATACTCTTCTCAGTGCTTGTTACCGTAATGGTTCATTTCACTGTCTTGCAGAGCACTGCAGACAAGTGGCAGTTGAAGGAAATGTATGGTTTCTCAAGGGGTTTTTGTACTTCAGGTCCAAATGGGTGCAGCAGCTAGGGTGTAGACTGAGCACTACAAGTCTGCATGCTGAGACTCTGATGCACATGGCGGGATGGCTGCTCCCAGAGTGAGGTTTGTTGCTGGAAAGCCCTTGCACCCTTCTCCTCTTTCCTGTCTTCCCTATGTGGTTTTCAGGTGAATGTGGATTATGCTGGTGTTACACAAGAGGAGAAGGAAAAGAAAAGCTATAAAAGTTTGTACAGAGCAACATATGGACTGAGGATGCCGTTTAATCAGTTTTATTCCAGGATGGACTGAAGGCTTTTGACTCAAATGAAAAAGAAAGTATTCAGGCTATTTCAGGAGGTATTCTGTCCAGTTTTAAGAAGCAAAAATAATTCCACTAATATAAGAAAAACTCCCTAAAACAAATGTGAGGTGTGCTTTCTTAAGATACCATCTCCTTTCAACCATTTCCTTGATTGCATTTGGTACCACAGAGCATGGATTTGAGTCAGTAAGAAGAATCCAAAAAGTGATCTTTCTGAGGACTCATCTGACTTGTGAGCGTCACTGCAATGTACCCAAATCAAAGCCAAAGGATATTTGGGAAATCAAAAAACAAGGTAGAGTTAATAACCTACAGCTCTGATCAACTCAATACAGGGATCACACTGGAACCACTTCTTAGGCCCTTAACACTGTAAGTGGTGAGAAATTAGCATATCCTCTCCCTATATTTCTTTTTCACCCTGTCTCATGGACAGATTCGCTGCTTAGTTGTGTTGTATTATTTTAATTAATGTAGCATATTTACTGCTTTAGATAGTGTTTTAGGCAATATGACTAATGTCTATGTGATATTTACTTAGTATCCTGGTGTCTGGCTGAGTATGAGATATGTTCCTCAAAAGAATGTTTTAAGACAATATGACTAACGTCTGCAGTGGGACTATTCCTTTCTTTCATCTACTTCTAGAAGAAAAGTTGCATTTGGGATGCAATGCATTGATTTGGCAGTATTTTATTTCAGTATAGGTATTGCTGGGTATAGAAGACAATGCAAGGATGGTATGAAATTGAATGAACAAGAAGGAGATCTGGGACAGCTGTTAGTTCCTGCAGATGTTAACTTTATGCTCTTAGGCAGCCATCCAGGAGTGTTTGGATATCTTGCATAGATTCTTCTGGTAAAAAGTCAGATGGTCTATCCAATATCTTGGACCAAAAATGCAATACTCCTTGATGATAAAGCCTGGAACCATAAACTTGACTCTGTATCCTACGTGAGCCATGGTACACATCAGACAATGAGTGCTGTGCCCTTGCAGGATCCCAGATTACTGAAGAGATAGACTATGGGCTATTATATACTGGCTAAAGTTTACTGTGATCAATGTAAACCTCTAAAGGATTCTCTGGGATAGTCTATGATACTTAGTGCTCAGGCATCTGGAAAGCTGAAATGACACAAACCTGATCTATCTAGACAGAAATTGTTTTGGAGACTCATTTCCACAGCTCTTCTAAGCATGTCAGCATCCTATCTGAATCATCATTTAAACAAAAGAATTAGATTAGGGAAAATAGCAATCCAAAATAACTTCCTGCTCTGCATCTCAGCAGGTCCTATGTTGTCTTCTGTTTCAGCAGCTCTTTGGTGAAAAGGCTGTGTTTCCACTGCATTTGCTACAAGCATCTTCCTGGCATTTAGCAAATCACCTGACAATAACAAAGCTGATAGCAACAACTATAAGGGCAGTAACCAGATATACGGCCTAACTCTGAAATCCTTCTGTGTCAGTGATTTCATGGTTGGCAGACCATCACACTGGCTTCCAGGACCATCTGACACTACATGATGTCTGTTCAGTGAGCATGAATCATGACTTATTCACAGGCTGGAAAGTATGCAGAGACATCAGATCTGCATTAGCCTAACAAGGTTTATCTCAGAGGGTTACATGGCAGTAATATTACAATGTGCATATATCACACAGCACCTCTTTCCCAATGCTAACAATTGCACTGCGAAGGCTTCTGGAGCACCAGCTAAAACATGGCTGGTGGTGCTAGTATGCTCCAGACATTGCAACTGTTTTGTGAACTAGGATCTTTGACGCCACTTCAAAACAATTATATTTTAGAAAATCTCCATATGCTGTCTTTAACTTCCCTGTCATATGCCTTCTGCTCAATTAGCAGCTGCAAAAGGACAAAATCCATTACTGTTTGAGTTCCAACTGTTCAAGTTAAGAGAGCAGAAACAGTTAAACTGTATCAATAAATTTACTTGCTACAAATTCATGCAATTGGAAACTTACTTCTCACATTCGCATGTCTCTCAAAATTAAAAAAAAAAAGGAATTCACAAGCCATATGCTGTTGTGACATCCTTGCAGTGTAAATTGATAACCAGTTTGGATGCCATTCCCTAGTTTATTGGAGACCACTTCCAAGAAAGATAGGTCTGCTGACAAGATTAAACAAGTGACTCATGAAAACAAACAAGGAAATAATCTCTGATATTCAGTGCAGGGTTTGGGGCTTGTGGAATATCCCATCCAGGAGAGTTCCTGCATTGGCAGTGTGCCTGATGTATGTTTAAAAAGAGACTAGCTCATCGCAGATTTTACACAGCAAGCAGGAAATGATACTTCGTGTTTCTCAATCCTTGCCCTCCTCCTACTCCCTGAACAAATCACTCACACCAGGGTGGGATTGGTAATTGGCTGGTATGTGTCTTGAATACTGGAGAGCAAGACCTACAAAATCCTTGTCAGTAAGACTGAGAAAAAGTAACCAATAATCACTCACCAGTTTCATACTTTTCTCTGCTCCCTTTTCACACAGTGCTGAAGAGGTGAAAGAGATTAATTCCTGAATCTAAACTTAAGAATTTCAAGATAATTCAGACAGTCTTCAAATCTGCTTACTAGTAAATCAATAGGCAAGTGGTTCAGCATTGCTACCTTAGATTTCTTGATTTGATGAAAAACCCAAGTATCCATCAGTCTGATGGGGTGTATTTACAGAAAGGCAGTATTTCTTTCAGGGTGGGCCAGAACCTTTGTACAAAGACATGGTATGAATAAGGACAACTGACTTGCCTGAGACAAGAGATCTCATCTTTGCACACATTGATTAAAAAGTTATGTGGACTTTCATTCCCTGTGATCAGAGAGCTCAGATGAACAAGAGGCATCTGATAAATCTAATCTTCATTGAGCACCTTCACAATCAGAAACTGCTGAGGAGCAGGGAGGATGAGGTGTTAAGTTTTAGTTCCTTTGGCTCTTGAGCAAGACACAAGTGCTGCTGCCATCAGCAGATTACCAAATCAAGATTGTCAGGCAAGCATGAAACGAGATGTCAGAATCACTGACACAGATCCAGGCATCTTCTGAGCTAAGAGAAGTTCACTACAATGTCTTGCACTACTATTATGAAGAGGGAAGGTAATTTTATTTTACGAAGGAGATGACAGGACCAATTAGGCACTTGCAAAATGGATATTCCAGATCAGAGAAGACTATTTATATACCCAGACTGCAAACATTGTACAGTTGCTCATGTAAATACTGCAAAAGAACTTTTCAAACAGAAAACAATCCCTCCAAGGCCTATGATTTATTTTCTTCAGCTTCCAAGAGGCAGCTTTCAAGGTGGTAAAAGACTCCAGGGATCTATGTTAGGATTCAGACCTTGCAAAAATATACCTAGAAGAAGTTGAATCACAACTTTAAGGCAATATGTATCTTACTAATAGAAACCAAGAGCAGTAGTTTCAGTGATTGTCTTAAGAACAAATGTGAAGAGAATACACTTTACACTGAGGATAATGAAGGATCCAGTTATATTTAAGATAAAAATGAAATCTGCAATTAAAATATATCCTAAGGATAGAAAAGAGGAATTTGGTGATGGATGCAATTCTTGTTCCTTGCTTTGAATTAATTTCCTTTTCCTTTCTTCACCTTGATTTATATTGCTTCTCTGTGAAGATGTCCAAAATGCCTTGACATAATTATGCAGATGGCTAAACTTGTTACCTCAGGGTAGCAGCAAAATAGTCATGTTACCTGCAGGACAAACAACTGGTATCTTGATCGAACTGAGCAAAAGAAGTGGAGAAAGCAATACTACAGAAGCCTACAGAAACAAAAGCTACTGGAGCAAAATAATTCCGGCTTATTCCTTGGCTGGTAGCTATCAGCTTGCAATCATAGTTTTGAACTGGCTAGTGCTTGTTTACTCCTCCTGTTCAGACTTTTGTTTTAAATGTTTGATGTAACATTTTTGAAATGGGATTAATAATTGTGTAAAAGGTAAAATACTATTTTGCACTTTTGGTTAGGTGAAAGTTTCTCAGGCCGCTCTCTGTCTTCTTCATCCAGCTTTTTGAGCCTGCACAGGAAGAAACTGAGAAGAAAACTGAGCCCTGGAACAAGCAAGAATAATTCCCATTACCTTTTGAATACCCAGTAAATCTATTAATTTTTTTTGTTATGACTCAAATTCATGCCACATGGCATTAGGTACCCTCTTATTCAGATGTAGGGGTGACAATAGCATGATGACAACTGCTGAAGAGCCTCATGAAGCATAACTTTCCCCAGTCACCTTTGGAAGTCCATTCCCTAATGTTTCTCTGATTGCTGTTTAAAATAGTTTTGTATGTCTTATTCTCTGTTTTTAAAATCAGTATGGCCTGTACTAAATAGCACAAAACAGTCCAGACAGCAACAAGATGACCATCGTGATTGATATATGCAATTTGTGAAAATTCCATTTGAGGAAATACCATATAAATGGAGTGCTAGAACCTCCCAGCCCTTGCTTAGGTGAGTAATCCTTCACTGTGTAAGTACAAGTGCTTCAGAGCCTTTAAAGTCTCACCTGTTTCTGTATTTGCAAGCAGATATTAAATTACCTGATAATATCATATTTTGAAGGGAGACAAGATAAATGGTGTGTCTGCAAGATCAGGGTTTATAATGAACAGTAGCAACAGCAGATTTATTGTAAGACAATCTTTTAAGAGTGTAAGTGTAACATGTAATGGCTTAGAAAGATTTAGTGACCTGTGAAATTTAAGATTAAAACCCCTACCACCCCAATAGTTGAGTTCTTAGCTCTGTCAGTAGAGGCTGGAAGGAATCCCACGCAGTTACCAGACTTTCCTAGAATGACTACAGATAACATTTTACTTTGACAATAGTGCCAGTTTTATCTAAAGGGAGATAACCTCCTTCTGGATGTTCTACTAGCCACAAAGGCAATCTAAGTCTGAGAAGATATTTGGCTGTCTTCTTGTGAGTACTAATCTTCTCAAGTAACCAGTGGGGGGGCTCACCACTGATGTTTCTTGTGGTGCATTAGCGATTGTGGGTGGAGAATAAAAATTCAGAAAGGAAAAACAGTAGCTATTTAAACATTAAAGAAAGAGCTGGATTTGTATAAAGCAGTTAGAGCAAAAAGTATACTTCAATTTCATGGAATAAATTTACCATCTTGATATGGTAGATATTGTCAATAAATGCAGGTTTCAGCACAGCAGAGACACAGAGTTAATCTATTTGGATTGATACAGACTCACTGTGGAGTGAAACTCCATTACCTTTTAGTAATGCTGTCAGGATAGCTAAATCAATATCTTGGTGTCCTTCTGATCCCATGCGAAATACTGTGATCTGAAATGTTAAAAGACAATACCATTATTTAAAGCAGGATAAATTTTCTAAAGAGAAACTACATCAGGGCAGCATAATTTGGATCTCAAAACATCCTGATGGCTGCAAGATGATCTTACTTTATACATTTTATTTTAAGCTTATTAGATAGGATTAACACAAAGTATTTTTTGTGAGATAAAATTTGCTAAAGATAGAAATTGTTTTAATGAGCATATGGAAGTAAAGTCTTCAGTGATACTTACGGGGTGAGATTAGAGATGAAGGAATGTTCTTGTATTAGAGTAACATTAGATTTAGTGTTCCCAATACATTACTAGGAGGAATTAGGTGTGTTATACGCCATGAACCTAATTTATGGCATATGGCACTGAATAAATATTTTCAACCGAAATTAGCAACCTATTCAAACTCATGATTTTATATAGCAGAAAGTTAGATAAATAATCTAAGAATTAGGCTTCTAACAGGTCCAGAAACTTCTTTAGCTATGTGTTGTCAGTGACCTATCACTATAAGATATAAGCTTTGAGGCAGTGAGGTGAGATACAGAATTCATAACGAATAAGAATTAATTTAGTGGGGCTGTTCTTTCAAGCCAGTTTCACTCTTGGTTAAGACTGCACTGAAACGTATAGAAGTGTAAATCCCCTCGCTCTTTTTGTTGCCATGGAAATAGCTGCTCTTCGGCCTCTGCTTCTTGTGAAGCAACTGAGACTGCAGCTTTTTATTAGTGCCTTTCCTTTACTAATGAAACCTATGTCATCATTTTGATATGAATACCTGTTGTCTGTTTTTCTTTTTCCTTTTGCCAGTACAGCCTACCTTTTCTTTCTTTTTTTTTAATTAAGTGGTATCTTTAATTAGGAATTGTGTAAACATATTTTGCACTCATATTCAGCAGCATATGTTGTCCCCACATTCCTAGATTCGTACTCATACAACACCACTGAACTGCAACAGCATCTGGGATAGAGATCAGCAAACATCAGGGCAAAAGAACAGTGTACTGTGATGGGGAAGGGAGATATATAAAGTAGTCAAGACTAAGACAACACTTTGATGACAAGCTTCAGTTTGCCAGCTGAAATAGCCCTGCAGAGTGTAACCCAAGAAATCCAGTGTAGCCCTCCTGTAGCACCTATTCTACTTTCACTTGACCCTAGAGGTCTACGGGGTTTAAAGGGAGGTAAGAGACTTTGGTATCACTAACAGTAGTACAGCATGCTAGAGACTGAAAAGGCAGACTGGATGAAGTGATAGGAAACTGGCTTAGCTCAATTAGTCAATTGATTTAGATAATGCTTAAAACAACTAATGTGAGAAAGCATTTGTTAGGTGTCCTCCCCAGTTAAAGTAGACTGTTTTCAAATTAGACTTAGTTTGACCCTTCAAAGTGTTCCTCAGACAAAGCATAAATGCTGCAGAAGATATTTTAACAATCTATTTTCTCTCCCCCTGGCATCTACAGAAGTTTCTGGCAAACCAATTGATGTCTATCCCTATACCGCAAGTTTTAGAATAGAATAGAATAGAATAGACTAGAATAGAATAGAATAAAATAGAATAAAATAGAACAGAACAGAATACTTCCAGTTGTAAGGGACCTACAACGATCACCTATTCCAACTGCCTGACCACTTCAGGGCTGACCAAAAGTTAAAACATATTATTAAGGTCATTGTCAAATGCCTCTAAAACACTGACAAGCATGGGGCATCAATGACCTCTCTAGGAAGCCTGCCCCAGGGTTTGAACACCCTCTCGGTAAAGATGTTTTTCCTAATGTTTTTCTTATCTCTTCAATGACTGGCAAGGAAGCTTTCCCTGCAGTGCAGGCAATCTGCTCCTCTGACCTGTAGTGCACAGGTAATGTGGGTAGAAATACATATATTTCTATGTACATCTCACCTCAAAACAATAAAAATGTGAGCTGATGAGATCAGCCCCTCTACTGTACATGCTCATGATGTGCTTCCCGTGCCACAGATGACAAACTGTGCCACAGAGGTTAGCAGACAAGCAGGCAGATGAGAAGGCAGAAGGAAGAGAAAGCCTTCCTCCCTTACCCAGTGGGAAAGAGGGACATCTCCCTTCTCATGGGCAGCTCTGCAGGTGCTGACAATAAGTGGGTGAATACAGTATTGCCACGTAACTGTCTGATCATAACATCCTCACAACACTTTGCAATTTCCTATGCAATTTCTGCAGCAACAGGCATCTCCGTAGCACTGAAGGGAAGCGTGACAGCCTGGCAAGCAGATGTCTTCTTTGCATCACTGGGCTTGGTGACACCACCACCCAGCAAAATGCCTTTCTTCTTTAATGCCAAAGGTGAAGCAGTCTGCACATTGGGGACTGAAAATACTGAACAACGGTTCAGCAGAAGAACGAAGTACATCTCAAACTAAACACATGCCCAGTGAACTCCCAGCTTAATTAAAAGGCATCATATAAATTGCAAGCACTGAACAGCTTGTCACCACAGGAAAACTAAGGGAAGCACTTTGCATGTGTTGGGCCACAGATAACCCTAAATTTCCAACCTCTCTTTCATCCCTCTTCCCTGCATGCCTCAGAAAAATAAACCCACTTCAGCAGAACAAATTGCTGCTGTATTCAAAATAAAATACAACTATGTAATTTAGTTACATTAGAATTAAAAAAAGCTGTATTTCCACAGTAACTGTTACTTTATTATTATTTTTAAGAGGTCTAGAGTAATTCAAGTAGTAAACTAAAGAAAAAGAAGATAAATATTTAGGAAAGAAGATGGAAATGGAAAGAGTGCTCAGACTCATACCACAATTATTATCATTTTGGGCGTCATGCCTGAGACTGAACTAGAATTTTAGACAGAACCAAGGCAAAATATCATAATACTTCATTTCAAACTGCTGCAAGTTTAGTAGCTCAAAGACTTAGCTGATACTGTGGCCTTGTGCCTGTTCTGAATGCACATCATCTTTCAGGATGGTAAACAGATATGTTCAGCCTCTCCTTATGGTTTAGATTAACTGTAACTATCCATAGCTGCTTTCTCTCTGTGACAGATGCACTCCTCCTGTTTGAGCTAACTGAACTTTGGTCCAGGCAGATGTTCAGCAAGTAGGCCCAACTGAAGTTAATCCTATTGTGTGAGGCTATCACTGAGAACTTGGCACCAAACCACCAAAACCCAGTTTGGCTGGAGACTGGGCTGATAAGTGGCCAAAACTGCATTAACACAGCAGAAAATATGACTTTACACTATAAATATCTGCAGCCATCAGGGTCCGTTGAGCTCTCCCTCCACAGCAGCTGGCTGCGTGGCAGTGATCTCCCCTTGAGTAGGGACGCCTCTCAAGATTACCCCTCGAGACTGAGAGATCCCTTACCTGACACCAGGCATCGATGGGTTGGTAAGTGACATTTCTAGCATGCATGTAACGTTTAAGATATGTGTAGTAAGCTTATGCAATAATCTTTCTATCCCATACTAACTTGAAGTGTAGTAAATAGTAGAGTATTGACCGCCAATCCATCTGTCCTTACTAAATATTTTACATACCTAAATTTACTGCTTAGAACTCAATAAACTAACTACTAGATCAGATCTGTCTGAGTGATCTCTGACTCTCCTCCTGCGACACTCTCCTGTCACAGGTCCTGAAGATGATTTTGGATAACTTGCAGCACCTTACTACTCTTACTCATGCAGGTTTTTTAGAGAAACTTTTCACAGCTAGTGATCCTTTGAACTGTTGCCTCCCAACCTGGTGAAATAGCTTTTATCAATCTGGACCTCATAAGGCAGGTCTTTGCCCTGTCATGGTTTGCCATGGTTTTGGAAAGATTGTTTCTTTTTCCACTATTGCCCTAAACCTTGACCAATGTTTTTGTTCATTCACAAAGAGGAGGTTTTATAACAGGACTGCAGTGTAATTAGGTGAGAAGCCAACTTTGTCACATTGTTGATAAAATCTTTATCTCTGTTGCTAAAATCTTAGTCCTGATCTGTAGGATTCTTCAGGTATAACTTGTTCACCTTGTACCTTTGCCAGATGTGTTGGTTGATTTCACGATTGGGTGTCAGAGGTATTTGAGTATAATGACATTTTCTTTTAAATGGCTAAAGAAAAATATTTCAGCACACATGGCTCTGCAGAATGAATTTTGGAAGATGAGGCTTAAAGCTGCAGCATGTTGGCTGCTGAACCATTTGTATCATCATCACTTCTACTTTACCTGGCAAAGCCAGATTGTTATCAAACCACATAGCTGCAGCTTTTGTGCTCCTTCAGTAACCATTTATGATCCAGGGACAAGGCAGCGGGACTGGAGGAATACTGCTCCTATGTTTTGAGTCCCAGACTAGCAGCCTGTGAGAACCTGAGCACCTTGAGCAGACCTGTATTGCTTATCCAATACAGCTTTATGTTAGGCTGCTGATGTGCTTGAATGATTCTTTAATGAAGAGGGCTGCACATTCACCCTGCCTTTTTTCACAACTTCTGCTGGAAATGCATCCCCAAATGCTGCCCCTTTGTGTTTTTCTGTCACATTTAAATGTGGATAAAAAAAGAAAATAAACAAGCTTTGTAAAACACTGAGAGAGGCAGAAAAACATACAATTTGGTGTTGGATGAGATCCTAGTGCCTTGTGCTAAAGACTCCCTTGATCTTTCCAGAAAGAAAGCATGAATTTTGTTTCTGCATTTTATGAGTACAGTTATGAGGAGACAGCAATTGTTCCTAAACCGTGGATTTACTTCTTTACTTATGCAGTCTTTGTAGTTTTTCCAGCATCCTTTAATTTTTTTAGTCAGAGGCATGAGGAAATAGGGACACATCCTAAAGTATTTATGCAGACTTTACACTTCTAAATGTTCAATATCTCTAGGTCTCAAAAACCCTATCTGTCTGTCCTGCTGGAGACCTGTTCTTCTGGTGATTTCTTTCCCCCAATTAACAGGTGAGAATTTTATGTTTGCAATATACTTATATAGTTTCAAGAATCATTAATGTATCTGACATCTTGCTAGTTGCCATTTACAGGTACTCTGGTGGGTAAATCACTGCAGAGAACTGAGAAACAATGCATCAGTGCTGTTAAAATAGGACATTGACTAGAACCCTTTTAAAATAGGCTACAGATGCTAGTGCACTGATGTATATAGAACTGCTGTGCTAAAGGAAAATATCTGGGTCAGTAAACTCTATTCCCAGCTACCTCTTGCTGGAGGAATGTCTGCCACTGAGATACAAAAATAACAGTAAATTAAAGACTTAGAAACCCACTTAATAACTCATTACTAAGAAAAAAAGAGTCTTTCTTTAAATGAAGAGACAGTGCCTAAAAGCCATTCACCTTTTACAAGACCTACTGTAGTCATGTTTAACCCCATTGTTGAGTCTGAGCCTCCGTACAACTTCAATGAAAAAATAAAAGGAAAAAAACCTACCTAGTAAGGTATGCATATGACATCCAGGATATGTAATTATAAAAAAATAAACCCCAAGAAGTTGGGGTTAAAAAGTAATACATGCTTAAGACTTGCTTACCCTGTCAAAAGAAAACAAGGGGAAAGAGTTGCAGTGTTAGCCAGACTACCACTAGCCATTCTTTTGTGTTGCTGTGAAAAAGGGAAGATTAGTTTAAACTGAGAAATTTTCTTTATGCTGATCTGATTCAAACTGTATCTATAGAATGGTTTACTATTTTTCTGAGCATAATGAAATTCTATTAGAGAGAAAAACTACCATTTGCCCTACTCAGCTATTTCTTTTGAGCCAAAAACTGATCTACGTTCGAAGAAGAAAAAAATCAAAAAATCAAGTACTCTTTTTTTTCTCCCAGGGATTTGGGCCACATTATTACTTCTTTGTAGCTGGAAGTTTCAATTGTTGATGTGAAACTCAATTATTTTAAAAGAACAGTTTTTTCTGTTCCTCTGCCACCACCTTGGGTATTTTTACGTTGGTCTTTTTTCAATTTCCTCCTTTCTTTCCTCAGTGTTCACACTATTTATTGGCTTGAAATGACTTTTTCAGGTAATTGCCTGAGGCACCTCAGTAAAAAACTGTGACTTCCAACAGCAAGCTTTTTTTAAATATACTTTTCTTCTCTTCTTTACAAATATAACTGCATTACACTGCACTGGAGTGCGAGCTAAATCTTCAGATGAAAACACACCTGAAACAGACAAGCAAAAATGCCTCTGAGTCACCAGTAAATGTTGCACCAACTGCACAAACTGCAAAACTGGTGTTAACAGGCATCCAGATTCTTGCTAAATGTAACTCTAATGTCTGGATTTCTTTTGATATGCCCATAGTGCTCTACTTGCAAAATACAGTAGATAGCAACTACTTCCAATTCTGGGGGCAGCTGGGCAAGGACCACCAGCTCTGTTGGGCTCCTGTCAGGAGGAGGTGATTGGGACCCACCAGTCAAACCCTTGTGTCACAAAACTACCTCTCATTTGCCTCAACAAAACCTGCCTGAGTGAAATGCAGGAGGTTTGCCCTTAAAAGCAGGAAAAGACACTCCCGCCCTGGCCCCCCCAGACTGGAAGGGTCTTCCCTCTACATCATGGCAGATTTTACTGAAATAACCTAATGTGAACAGGATTAACTTCCAGGAAAAAAACCTAGCTGTGTCCTAATGCTTCCTAGGAAAATATGCTAGGAAATCACTGAGCCAAAACAGACCTTCTCTGCAAGCACAATGATTGCAGCACACTGTTACACTTGCCATCAATAATTACAGTCCAGCAGGGTAGAAACCTAGTTTTCAGGCAGGGCAAGTAGAAAGCAAATAAAAACCCAAAGAGATGGAGAAAAGAAAAAAAAGCAGCAGGATAGAAAGCAAGGCGGTGGGGAGCAGGGGGAAGAGATTATCTGACTGTAAGACGCTATCAAAAGCACTCATTTTAAAACAGCTCTGCTTTCTGTTTAGCACCAGCTCCATTCTTGTTTGACAGATTACTTTTTGTTTCCCTTTCTTTTTCCTCTACATAGTTTCTGGCTCAGCAGGGTCTGTTTAACCTAATATGATGCATTCTGTTGTTTTCCTGCCTTCACACTGATACTGCATTGCAATTCTATAGGCAAAGTCAGGTTATACTGTCTTACCTGAGAGCAGTGAATACCAAACAGACTTTCAGAAATTATTCACACACTGAGAGACACAGATATTACACGGCCACTTAGGATTTCCCAAGTTCTCTATGCATGTAAATGCTGGGTTACCTTAGAAATACAAATCACAGCTGTCCATATGCAGATGTGTACATGCAGTCTCCTTAATGGCAGCTGCCGAATCAGAGGACCAGCTAAGAAGAGGATATGTCAAATAGATGCTGAGGAGAAAAGATGTGGTCAAACAGAAAGCAAATGAAGTCATAGGTAAGACAACTCCTGAAGTGACAGGAGCACTGAGATACTTAGGAGGACAAGGGCAGGTTGTAAGGAGTTGTAATGGGTTCTAATCATAAAATTTCGGTATTCTTACAACTTGTTCCCTTGCCCAGTTCCTCAATAACTGTTCCTATTTCTGCCCCTTACTAATCTGGGTGAAGCAGACCTATTGTGTGTGGAGAAGGTAGGACTTGTGCAGAAGACAGACAGAAGCAGTTCTAGTCCCCTGATGAGGAGGTCACGTAGACCTGCAGGAAGTTCCTTGACATAAAAATTTGTTTGTTTTGCTTTATAAAGTCCTCTCTAAGCCAGCACAGCTGTGTCACAGTTTACCATATTCAGGCATAGCTGGATATATAAATGATAAATCTTCATCAGTATGAGCTACTATTGTAGCTGTGAACAGCCTTGTACCCTACATGGATGAAGTTGTTTCTACTGCTAGAATGAGAAGCAAGAGCAATAGGTAGGGCCAGCAGCCACAGCCATCATTAACTGCAAATTTGCCAGGTCATAGGATGGGTATTAATGTAAAAAACCTGCTCTGAAATAGTTTAAAACAGTGAAATTAATCAGGGGACATAATAATTCTTCCCAACTACCAGCATATTCAGTTCCTCTTTTAATGCTTTTTCTAACCAAAAAGTGAGTCCTTCCCTCCCACCACACAACTTTTTTTCTAGGACTTATTCTGAAAACTCCACAGAGATGGAAGAGCTTCTTCTGTTTAAGGTCAGTATAAGGGCCCAGGATTGAATTTGAATAGCTATGCAGCACCAGGCTGTACTTAATATTTCTAAATTATTCTATTACACGTGAACATTTCTTTTTTTACAGTAAGGTTAACCTCAACCACTTCAGACTATGAAGAGTGAGCTGAAATATATTCAGATTTTTTAGCTTGTATTTGTTTGGAGAGAGAGGAAACACCACCAAATCAGCAGGGAGAATGCAGTGCACACCTGCACAGAAAGGCGTTTTACCCTCTGTCATGAAGGAGATGAGAGATGAAGAAGAAGAATAATTCTCTGCACCTCAGATTGACAGTGCCTGCTGACTAGACCATGGATAGCTGAAGACAGAGGAAAAAACCAAGGTACCAGTGATGAGAGCAGAGAAAGCAGCCAGGAGTGCTCCCTTTACATACTGTATTCATAGCATCTTAAGAATGCTGCCAATTATTCATGCTTTTAGAGATGGAGTTGTTTCTCACCATCATTTCACTATGATGTCAGGAGAAAATATACGATGATTTAAAATTCATTCAAAATAATTTTTTTTCCTGCTATCTCCAGAAAATATTTTAATGTCTTTAAATCTCACCTCTGACAGACACACTAACTGTTTGTATGCATCTCAGTTACATATGTCAGAAAAAACATCTCCCTTTTCTACAAGAAAGCAGATGCAATTGTGAATACAACCTGAAGCTCTCCTAATTGAGAGCACATGTTGGTCCAGCAAAATAGGCAATTCCTTCCAGAGTACATGTTGATATTTATAATTTAGCTAGGCCTACCTGCATATTTCAGAGGAAAATTACCCTGAAAAGAAAAATGAGAGTTTGATAAAACAAAACATTAAAGGAGGTCAGTTATGCAAAGCCTCAAAATGGTTCTGATAAGAGGGAAAGCATTTCCTTTTTTCTTGCAATGAATAATCCTGATTAACTCAGGGGAAAAGCTGCTTGATGTACAGGCATAACAAAGATCAAAGTGAGCAGGTGAGTCAATGGATAATACTGCAGAAGAAAGGGGATGGCCAAATAAGAGGAAATTTGGGAATAGAAAGATTACACAGAATTATGTTTAGGGAAAACCTAAATTAGGTGGTCTGCTATTCTGAGGAGTAAGAAAGAGAATTCCAAATGAGGAAATAAGAGGGAGCAGATATGAAGGGAGAAGTCTGAATGTTGGTTGTAAAGTTTTTAAATTTTACATCTCCTTTTGTACTGTGGCAGCACCGCAACACTTCACATTTTTCTTTAATTCAATAATTTGCCATAGACTCATTGTCTGGTAAGAATCAGGGAACAAACAAAAAAATCAGTGCTTATAAGAAAGGCAGGAATTCTGCAATTGAGGAGCCATCTAGGTGCACAGAAAATAATTTGACAGAAATTACTGTAAATGTTTGGCTTCTGCTGTAATTGGTAGCTTTTGTTCCAGACTGAGGCAGCTGTGTCAATCCCTTAATGACTGAAAAGGCTACAGAAATCTCACAGCTCTGTCCCATGTAAAAAACCTTATATTTTATAATGTGCACATAATTTTTAAGCCTTACAGCACTGTCAACATTTTGGAATGGAATATGCATATTTTCCCATGGAATAAACAACCAAAAAGAAGTTTTGGCAGTAATAACGTTGAAAATAATCCTTTTCCCTTATAGAACAGGTTTCATGCTGTTGCTGCCATTTATGACTCTATTCAGGCAGTGAAATACCAGTCCCGATTTTAAAGTTGACGAAACATGAGTAAATATAAATTGTAAGTCACAAAGCATATAAGCAAGGGAATAGAATTTAGATGATGTCCTCCAAATCACTGAGCTGTGCACATCAACAGACTGTGATGATAAACATAAATGTGTTTCTATGAAGACTTGGAACTGGTTAAGAACAGCCACAAAGAGAGAAATGGTTTTGGGTGATGAGATAGGCATTTTCATTCAAACATTGCTGTAATCCGAGCTCTTCCATCAGTCTGATTCAGGAAAGAAATGTGGAGTAAATGTGATGTAGTTCACTTCCTCCATCTCTTCTACTGTAGAGGGGGTTCTTGGAAGTATTGACAAGACACTACCTGTATAGATTTTCTTCTGAAAACATAAGGTGACTTAAATAGGTAGAAAGGGACATGAGTAGTACAGTGAATGAAATAATGAAGTTTTATCACCTGGAAGGCTCTGACATCTGAATCCCAAGTAATAGGAGTTAAGACCAATTGAAACTTAATATACAGGAGTTTATTAACCCCACTGGTCCCAAAGCAGCTATTATCCACAAATATTGATCCACTGATGATATAAGAATCGTGTATGGGTTCCAGCACATACTGAGGAGAAGCCTGAATAAAATGCTTTTAAAGGAGATTTTAGGTGCCATGTAACCCCATCAGATGGGTATTTCTTCCAGAAAGCTCTCTTCTTATGACAGATGAGCAGGCACCTATACCATGGACTAGAGGGGTTAGAGTCAACTTCTATGTGTGTGTCTGACCTTCTGAGTAAGACCTGTGTGCATAACATTTGAGCTTTGTTTTATATTTAGAGTCTCAGTTATTTCTGGTCTTTATGTGAGTGGGTGTCCCCACACAAGCCCTGTTAGCTCATTCTGGGAAGCTAAGAACTGTCAGCAAATCACAGTCTTAGACAGTTTTACTCTTGAATAAATAGGCTCCTTTTGGCACCCAACCTTGGATCTGCAATGTCTCTGCTCTCCTGCTAAACTAACAGTCCTGGGTAGGACAATTTCTGTAAAAAAACAGCCAAGCAAGCTAATGTCATTCTGGGCTTCTAGTGAGATAATTTAACCTGTAACCCATTTCTTGCTCATGAATACTAAGCAATGTAAACCTGAATTTTTTTCAAGACAAAGTTTAATAGCAAAGCCAAGAGTGATGTAAAAACCTCATCACTGAGATGGATAGACCTAATATTCTGTTACTTTAAGAGAAGAACAATTCAGTTTGGTCATTCCCACTGCTGTATATACTGAAAAATTATGCCTTGCAAGTCATTGTCCTAAACAATGTTGTCTGCAGGACTTACATGCACACGTATGTCTTCTAATCCGAACTGAAAATGCTGACCTTAAAAGGAAGTATGGTGACTTGGTTGGGTGGCAACAGTATTGAAGTCGGAGACTCTTGCTCCATCTTGAACTTCAATTTCTAGTTTGGCTTTGCAACATATTTTCAAATAGTCTGACAGTACATGGATGCCAGGTTGCTTTGCTATAGACGATGCAGGCATATGCCTATTCTGTATTGAGGTTGACAACATCATGATAACAGACAGAAACCAAACAGCAAAAACAGCCACAAACCATTAGTGTCCTGGCTGGTTTGCCGTGAGACTGAGTAGGTAATACTTGGAAAAGGCAGCTCACTTAGCGTAAGGTATTCCTATAAGACTGTAAATTTGCAGTTACTGGTGTATCTACACAGAACCTGCATCTCATACAGTGAGCTCCTTGTCTATGACTAAGACATTATAGCAGTAATTAATAGGTCTCAATGCCCCATCTGAAGCCACAGAAAGAGTAATTATATTTTCTAAGAAAGGCAAAAGAAATTACAACTCCCAAGACACAAAAGAGCCAGGGACTAAGAAAGGGTTCTGAACAGTATTGTGGAGTTTATAAATGGCATTGCACCCTTCCAATTCCCTGGATTGCAAAAATTGGTCTATATTATCTAATGTGGAAGTTGCTGTATCACACAGGACTGTTTTGCCTTCACTTTCATTACTGGGACAATTGCAGAGCTGTATAATGATTCAGTGTGCATTTCCCAGAATTACTTGTTAATAGTGTAAATGGGGTAATGGATATTTTCACAAGTTTATATTTTTAGAGGGAAAAGAAACATTCTAAATTTAATATCTGTAGCTGCAATTTTAATCACAGAATATGTAGGAAGAGAAGAGATTTGCAGCAAATTGCATTAGTATCTACTAGGTGACTCCATTTGCGATAATTGTGCGGCAGTATGAACCAAATAAAACAGAAAATGTCTACTTACTGAATGTAAGCAACAAAAGGAATATTGGATGGACCAAATAACTGCCTAAATTGCACACTTTTGCTTCAATGGTAGGGCTGACATTCTTGTGCTTTCTGTTAGCAGAAGCCCTACCTCATCTGAGCAGTTGAAAAGCAGCTGGTAGGATCAAAAGCTTTTCAGGGCTTCAGTGTAATACAACAGCTGCCTTTGTCTTTTATTTTCTTTCTTTTTTTTTTTCTTTTTTTTTTTTTTTCCTTTATGTATATAGCTGCTTTGCTTGTGGAACTTGTTCTCTGAATTACTGAAATGAAAACCCCAGTTTTAGGATTAGATCTCATTCTCTGTGGAGTCAATGGCAAAGCCCAGCTAACTTCATCTGACTTCTTAGCAGCAGAAAAAAACAAATATGGTTTTATCTCTTCAGCAAAGGAAATCAAATGAAGTTTGCAGAATTTAAAACTACCCTGTAATCATCATCGTAATGCTTACTTACAAAGGTAGGGCCTACGTTCTAGACTAATCCTATTGATTTGCATTGACTGGGTAGGAGATTTAACATTCATGAAAAAATTAGGAGAGTTGCTACAGTCACTGCTCAAGAGGACTGGCACCTTCATTTGGACGCAGAGGACTAATTAGCATCTGTACACTTTATGCTGGAAATCTCACAGAGTGTTTCCAAGGGATAGACGAGTTGTTTCAGCAGCCAGCAGGCCAGTAGTTACACGATGCTTTCCTGCACCAGATCTCTACTGCCAAATTACAGGCTGTTCACAGCAACTATACTTCTGCAGGAACTACAGTTGAATTTTACTGCTTGAGAAGTCACCAAGCCCTCTTCTGCCTCCTCTATAAAAAAGATTCCATCAGCATTAAGGAATCTTACCTGAAATAATTTATTTGTTTTTGAAGCCAAATTTCTTTTAAAAAATGGATCTGAATGAACTTTACAATCTTTGGGAAGGGCCAAACAAATGAAGTGACAATATGCTGGTAAATTCTTAAAAGTCCATCTGATTTAGCTAATATTTAATTCAGAACATATCTATGTGTATGCTAATAAACTGTTGCAGATGGTGTTTAATTAGCATACAAATTCACTGATCCTGCACATCCAGCTGAAAAGCACTATGGTTTTTGCAGCCAGTATATGATCAAGACAAGCTCTTACCCGTATAAACTCTTCCAGAAACATGGACAGGTTTGCTCCAGCCCTTTCAGTCAGACAAAATTGAAACCATCGAGGAGGAATAAGTCTTACTCATAGTCCAAATAGAAAAGAAACTGCTAAATCACTCAACAGCTTCCCAGTACTTTGGATAAGTAACCAATAAGCTGAGTCAAAGCCCTGCATTAGTAAGATAATATTGATGTATGAATATTAGCCTTGCAACACAGCCTGCTCATGCACTGTGCTTTTCTAGACAATTGGGATCTGTCTGTTTGAAAGAAAAACACACAACGTAGAACACTATGCCCAAGCAGCCATTATGTTTGTCACAGTGACCATATAGGAATAACAAAGAAAAGGAGAGGCAAGTAAAAAATATCCATTACTCACTGACATGAGATAGAGATGGGATTTTATTGTTTCTCTTTTAGCAAGAAACTGATTAAATTGTATTTGTTGCCTCCATGTGGAAATGAGTTCCAGGAATTCATGGATGCACACAAACCTGTGCCCACCATCCATATGCTCTTCGTTCTGCAAACCCTTCTTGTAATGCAGCAGTAGGCAATGGCACTATCGGTTTGCTTATTGTAGTAACTGAACCTTCAAATATTCAAGGAAACAAATCTAGCAGAAAATGGTTATGGTAGTAATAAGAAAACAAACTTAACCAGCAGGCAGTACACAGTCTTTATTGTGGGTGTTAATGTGCCATTTTTTGATTACTAAGGTACTCAGACTGGACCTATCCTGATTCATGGCAAATGCCTTTTCTATTAAATGGATATAAGATTAGGCCTATTCACTCTCAAAGCACAATTTTGCAAGCATTAGTTTTATGACAAATGTATCTCACTGCAACAAGGTGTGGTTGTTTTCAGGGACATGGAACTTTCTGGCTTGCCAAAGTGGCCTTTCCCAGTGCCTGCCCAATGAAGCTCCACAGATGGATCCACACAGCTTGCTGGAAAAGGCATTCTGGCTTCTGAGAAATTCACATTCTGATTTGTGAACAAAGCACTCCTGCAACATGCCAGTCTAAGCTGTGAAACGATTAAGTACTCCTAAAAGAATGGAGCAGCCTGTATTTGTCAGAAAACTCAAACACCAGAATTACTGTCTTTAAGGGAAAATAATAAGGTTAATTTATTTACTGAGACAGAAATAAATACTCCTTCACACAGCTGGAAACAGACTTCTGAACCCAACACAACGTGTTTTCAGCGACTATCTGAAGTGAATTCTCCTAGCCTGCTATCTGAGGGATTCCCTTCCTTGCTGCCACTTGACTCTGGGGCCAAGCTGGGGCTCCAGTGGGAAATATCCCTGCCAGAATGAGTCCTCAGGCAGTGCCCTCACCTGCTCTTTTTATTCTGATATCAGCCAGGTAACCACAATAGAATGGAAGATCAAAAAACATCCTTGAAGACTGCCTCATTCTACTTACCTTTTTTTTCTTTTTTTCTTTTTTTCTTTTTCCATTTATGGAATTCCATCTTATTGTAGCTTTGGACTAATTGATATGGAATGCAAATGTCCTAAGCAAAAAATTCTTTCTTTTCTTAAATTCCCCCTCAATTTCTTCTTTTTTTTACTGGCAGGCAAGGTATAATCAAATGGGCTGTTTTAGCTTCTCAAGAGCTGCATGCAGGAGATGAGAACATGTACAAAAAATGTTCATGGTGCTTTTTGAAAAAAAGTGTGGACTGGACTTTACAATACTGCCTCCTGCCCACTTAGCTTTGGTGGGCCTTCATGGTCCTATTTTAGGAACTTCTTAGCATAAACTTTTTTAAAGAATTCTAGGTAAATGTGACAGTAGAGACTCACCATGAATTATATACAAAACACTCTCCTACCATTGTAATCTACAGTTATATATACAGACCTATATAGTCTACTTCATTTTAAATAGATTTTTATACATAGACCTCATTAAGCACCTTAGTCCAAATACATTTCTGAATATAAAGACTGATGCTTGCAGTATCAACACAGCTAAGCTTATGATTTAATAAAAACCACTCATTAAATTGAGAAGTGGAATTTGCTCTGTCTTGCAAACCTAACAGACTTAGATCTTTCCTCTGCTATGGTCTCACCTTATCATCCAGCTTGTATACTCAGATTTTATTCAACAAACGAACTTACACTTTATCAAATAAATGGAACATTGTACATCATAATAATGATGGTCCCTGGGCATACAATTCACAGACCATTCTTTAAGAGTGAAGTCCCAAATGTCAGAACTTGAAAAATCTGGTGTTCTGTGAGGGGAATAATCTTTGTTTAGATTATGCTTTTTCCCTGGCCACCACACTTATGTCAAATTTATAAAAGAAATGCCAGTCTTTTTACACATTCTAAGTAGGTAGACTAGGAAAAATTATTTAAAAGATAGCTTTTTATTCCTTTCAAGAGATTAACTTGCATTTTATTTTCTCTCTCTACATCTGTGATTCATCTGCATTTATGTACTTTACTAGAAGAGCATCTTCCTGCCTGTTTGCACTTAATTGTTTAGCAGCAGACTGTAATATGACAAGCCTCTCTTACACTGTCTACTTTGTTCCCTATGAATTCAGCAGCCACTAAGTCAGACAGTCAGGCACACTGAGCACGAACTTAGGGAAAACAGGCATGATAAATTTGGCTGCTGCTGATTTCTCTGAGACAATCTTTTGCATTTTCCTTCTATTTGTTTCTTTAGGGAGAGGAGAGATCAGACTAATGATGAAGTCAGTTCATCAGCTGTTTTGTCTTATACACAACTAGATCAGAAGGTCAAGCCTGAGGAAGGACAAGAGGTGGGACAGATATAGAAATATGGAACATCTGGCTTTGTAGAACCAGTGAAGTCACCACTCACTCCTGGGAATGCTTCACACCTCCAAGGTCATCCATCTCCTCTAGTAATGCTATCTTCATCATTATGAGTATCACCTTTCTTTTACATTCATGTACAAGGTTATGAGTCTTAAAGGACACCATTAGCCTAGCAACCACACCTCAGACATAAAATCTTTCTAGTATACCACTGTTAAAATTAACACTCTCAGTACAACTGAGGTACCAAAGAGAAATACTTGTTTTAATGTTTTCTCTTTATATATGGTTGGGTTAGTGGTACAAATTCAAATTCAGAACACCTAATTTTGGCAAACTATCTTCTGGCTAATAGCTCTTCACAAGATGTGCAGGTAAAGAATGTCAGTGGTGACAGAGGTTACATGTTTCCAAAGAAACTTGTAACAAATGCACAGTCTTGCTTGGAATAAAAATCTTGATGTGAATACTGCAGACAAAAACTTCACAGTTAACTTTGCAGTAGCAGAGTTTCTTCCAGTTCTGGATTTAGATGTCTGCAACAATCCAAAATTGCATTTTTCCAGTCTTGATAATTCAACATCTGTCTCTACTTTCTATTCTTTGTTCCTTCCTACCTTTCTGCCTTCCTGCCTCCCCCTTGCTCCCTCCCTTTTGGTCTCTCTCTCTTTCCCCTCTCTTCCTCATTCCTTTCTTCCATCTTCTATCATTAAGTATGTTTTTTATGTTTGCATGCAGAACACTGGTTCACAAGTAGGTCCTATACGTACATATTATTACTATTACTATTACTTTATTATTACATTAACAGAAATGGGCATAAAAGAATTAATGCTGTTTCCCTAAGGAGGTTCTCTCTGCTAATCATTGATAAGAAAAGTTACAGCAAAGTCAACATTAAGGTAGACTGAGGCACATATGTACTACACATGTAAAGCAAACTCAAGTGCTGTGGAGGTCATGGTACATCATGACAATCATAAATGGATATGAAAAGTATTTCTGTAGCATGGTATATTTCTCTGACAGTCTTTAACGCAAAGGAGATTTTGGAGGAAAAAAAAAAGAAAAAGAAAGAAAAAAGAACCATCTATCTTGATGTAGTTCACCTAGGGAAGGCATGACTAGTCTATACCTTACGGGCTGCACCGACCGCTTGTGAATAGCTAAGGGTGTCTAAAGTCTGTTAAACAGTTTGAATTCTGATTGTGGGAGGAAGAAGGCAGCAGGGACTGCTGTATGTCTAGTTCCATCAACAACCTACATTGCAATGGCATAGTGGATTGCTGCCATGTCTTCCCTGAAAAGTTGTCCTTGGGATCCTCTCCTCTCTGCCATTGACCAAGGTACATCCCAGGTGATTGTGGTACATGTAAATGATTAGTTATGCATGAGGAAGGCTGACCACTTTTTGATGGATGCATGAACTGCTGGTTACTGAAGAGAACACTGCACTTTTGACAAGTTAAACCATACAAAGAAATATCTTCTATTTTGCACAGCTCTGTCTAGAAGGGCAGCCTTTTTTTTAACACTTCCTAACCATTTTTCCCCATTCCCCTCCAGTGGTACTAATTACCGTATGCCATATTTTCAACTAAAATTAAAAGGCACTGCAGAGGACGAAGTCACATAAAACTCAAACAGTTTCAGAAAATGAAAATTCTGTAAAACAACTGAGTCAATCTTTCCTCTTGAGTGTTACCCTACACAAAGTGTTGCAGACTGCTATCAGCCTGGAATTCCAGGAAGCTGCGTGATGAACCGAAAACAAAGCTTAGAAGAAAGATTAAGTTACAAAATGGAAGCATGTCTATTCCGTCAGTTTTTAAGAAAAAAAAAATCCCTGGAATTGAATCCCAAGTTTTTTACAATGTGATTTTGCTTCAAAAATGCTTCTGCAAAAGCAGCCCCATGGAGCTCCAAGAAATTGTTGAACTATCTTGTGTTCTTCAATCAAGTATAAGTATCTATTAAAGGGACAGCATTGCCACTGCAGAATAGAAGCCTTGGGGACAAGCTGTTTTCTTTTCCTGTCACACATCTTCACAATAAAATAATAGTCCTAGTGATCCTTGTGCAACTCTACAGCATCTTTAAAATTCGATCCAAGTGACAGATAAACAATTACACTTCGTTCTGAGGTCTTCTGTAGTTGAATGAAGTGGAATTTTAATCATGATATGCCTGAGGATGACTGAAAAGTAGTAATATCCATACTCTACTAGCTGGATTTTGTCCTGTCAAAGGAAATGTAGAGGAATTTACAAAGGGAACAGATCTGTTGGATTAATCACTTTAAATGAGAAAATATAGATTAAAGCAAACAAAAGTCAGCATGATACAATATCTTTTTAGAGTCTGGTTCACAGTGATCAGATTTGTGAAATCATTCAACAGGGACCTGAAAGACTTGATCAGAACAACGCATTGAGCTCTTTCTTTGCCTCTAACGAAAGTGTGAACATACCAGCTCCTTCTTCTTCATGCACTCCATGAGGATAATGAAGAGGTGCTGTGCCTGGGTTCGGGTGTATGTGAAAGTCTTCTGTATGGTAACCAGCAACTGGTCCCTCAAAGACTCATTGATAAGTCTGAAATTCAAAAAGAAACAATAAAGTAGAAAAACAGACTTGAGGGAACATTACAACTTCAGCCAAGGGTCAAACAAATGAGCTAGACAACAAATCACCGCAGGTTGTTTTGGACAGGTTTGAAGGACATGAATTGCTGAAACCATCACAGACAAATTGGAAAACACTGTTCTAGAAAAACTCATTGATCATGTTGGGGTCCCTCATCTCCAAAGTTTTTATTTCAGTTCCCAAATACGGCATGACAGAAGGTCATTCAAACCATCAGCTCTGTGGGATTTCCTATCAAAAACAAGAACCGCATTGGCAGTCTGGATTTGAGGGAGACCCACACTTCTAGGTGAAATGAAGGCCTCTTCTTATCAGTAGAGTTAGCAGAATTCAACTCATGGTTCATTTTATGAAACTGGGAGCATTTGTGTTGTCAGTTTTTTTGATTTTAGCTAGAATATCCCAACAGTTTCAACTCACTTTATTGATGCTGCACAGGACCAGGCAAAAAAACAAATGAAAAAAATTCTCTAAGTCCACCTGAAGAAACCATTTTGTTCATACTGATCTTCCAGGAGTTTAAATAGTAACCATTTTTATATTCCTCCTCTGTGTTAATGTTAGTACTTGCAAAAAGTGCCCCAACAGCAGAAATAAATAGTAATATTAGATGGAATATTAGTACCTGAACCTTACCCCTTGATATCAAAAAGCCTATTCCTCAGGACTGTTCTGGATGAAATATTGCTGTTCTTAATGTCTTACAAAACAGTGGGCTTTAATTTAGAACATGTATCTTTTGATGTATGAAAGCTTCTACACTATAGCAGTTTTCTCACTTAAAAATTGTAACTGAGTGTTTTAAATTAGCTGAGTCAGAATGTTTTACAGGATAAGTCATTGTTTATCATCTGGGGAATGAAAATCAGAGAATCTTCATGACTCATATTTTATGACAGAAGATAAACAAGATTTAGCCCTGCAGCAACTGCAAAGAATTATCAGAAGCAGCACAGTATCTAAGTCATTGTTAGCTTATGGCAGCTGCTTTGGGAGAACAATGACCAAACCCCTGTTTATTTCACACTATTGTTAAAAGTTGCCTGTACTTCTCTGCAGTAAGGAAGCCCAAATGAGACTGCAGGATATTCATTACGCAACTGAATTTCAAATACAATGTAACTATCTAGTCTTTATACCTACAGCAAACGTGTCTTTAGAAGAGACAATGAATGGGAATGGGAAAGAAGTATAGAGGTGCATAGGAGAATACAGAAGGCCTGACATATGGAGTGCATATGTTCTCTACTCTCTAAATTTGACTTTGATTGTAAATATCCCTGTTGTGTAGGACTTCCACTTCACAAAGAATCTTGTAAGGCATATGTCAACGTGTTTGGATTAAAAGGAATTTACAGGGGGTTTTAGACCACACTGTGGATCTCTGTTCTTTCTATGCCTGGCTCCTCCTGTTGTCTTCTACTTTATTACAGACTCCTCTTGAATGGAGAGTCTACCTCTGCACTTCCTCTTTTCATCGAGGAGCAGTATGGCCCCAGATGTGCTTTTTCCTGGGATACTGGAGAGGTGATAACACTGCACTTACTGCTCACTCACTGTGTAAGCATTCCTTCCCTGCATTGTGACCTGCTTCCCTCACAAAAAGGCAACATACGATGAGCCCACCTGTTGGTGGGCAGCAATGAGAGCTGACAGCAGAGGATTATGAGAAAAATAACCTGATCTCCTGTATAGAAGCAAGGATGGTGCAAGCACATGGGAACGTGAAACAAAATGTCAGAGCACAGGTAGAAATGTAGATTCACTCCATGGTAAAGAGAATCAACTTGGAAAGGCTGACACCCTGAAGAGCACCAACATACTTTGAGTTGCAGATTAGTAGGTCATATATGATAGAAATTCTGGAGCCCGATTTTAGGGTCTTTAAAAAAACATCAGTTGGAAATTTGATTTAATCAAGAAGGCTGTTCTTAACAAAATGGTGTTATCAACGTAAATATAAGTGGTTCAGAACTATGCAATTTTCCATCCTTCAAACTAAGAATGAAAAAAGGGGTTAATCACTAATAATAAGTTTCCTAAAAACATCAGCTGGAGAATCTAAGATTTAAATAAAGCTCTAATTTCCTTTGGAAATGATACATGAAAGTGAAGTGCATGAAAAAGTATGAAAAGTATACAAAGTTTATGAAAAAATACATGGAATTGGAAGAATCTGAAATTACAGAACTTCAGAAAACATTTCCAAAGATCCTGGGATGAAAACCATCCTGTTTTCTCATCATAATTTAATTTTCCTTAAAAAAACTGTAGTATCCAAACCTGAAATTTCTTTTCAGAAATTGGCTCTCTCTCAGGCTAACACACACAGAAAACATGAGAAATTTGCTTTTGTAAGCAATGAGTGAAAGCAGAATTAAGTCCCGAGGCTTTGTAAGCAGCCATCACTTTCCTTTCCTGAATTAAAGCTATGAGAAACCATATCATATCATAAGTTCAAACAGCATGTAAAGCACACTCCATGTGAAAGATACGGAGGTTTTTATTTTTTTAAAAGTATCAAGAAGTGGTTCCCTAACTACAGGGGTACACATCTGTTGAAGCACCACTGCTCAGAAACTTCCTGTTGTCATCATTTGATTTATGCAGTTTTCTAGTCTAAGTACTTTTTTTTCCCCATCTCATTGGTCTGCAATTCTACAGCAAGCCTGTTCAATGTCTTTGTGAGATGAAAAACTTGAAGTGATTGTAATCGGAAATAAAACAGTAATAGCAAGCTCCCTCATAATGTAATGATAGCCGAGTTAAGCTTTGTGTGAACTGAAATCAGTCATATCAAGACATACCAGATTTACTCTTTAGGAATCTATAAATGTTAGAAGGTATCAGATCAAAGTTCCCAATTGTGTAACCCAGCTGGGACAAATACAGACTGTGCCAGGCAATTAAAGGCTAAATCTATGATGCATACACCAAATCCAATGCGTGTAAAACAAGTAACTTCACAGACTATTGTGAGCAAAATAACTGGGACTTGCAGGTGGAATGATGATTTATCCACTATGCAAATGCATTTGTTACACATACAAACTTTAGCACACATTTTTTGAAATCACAGATTCCTAATTTTAGATTTTGGGGAAAAGAGATGGCTCCTTGAGTCTTGTGATTAGAGTTGTAACCTAGAACACAGGAGATTCTCGGCCACTAACTTGGGAACAGTATATTCAGCAGCCTCTGTCATGAATCATGAACCTCATATGAATGAACCTCCATAGGTGTAAAACCGCCCACTTTACCAGACTGAAACTTTGTGATTATGACTTTCTGCAAAGTCAGCATACTCCCACCCTATGAAAACTGAATAGTGCCAGATGAAGGTAGTATTTTTATCATCTTTCTGCTAGGCTTCAGTTCAGAAAATATTTTGCAACATACCAATAAAGTCCTGTTTGGGGCATTTTGATGGCATGATTCCCTGACTTCCACTTAATTTGCCATGGAAGCAATACAGCAGGTAACTCACTCCTGCCTAAACGAAATGTCCTACAAAATGACAATTTAACAAAATGACAATTCCTCACATAGTTCAAATCTGTTCTTTCATTCCCTAAATACTTAAGATAAGCTCATTTTCCTACTAGTCCAGGTATCCAACTTTTTTTTCCTCCAGAGGAGCTAGATTGCTGGTGGAATTTAGATACCTACTGTCCAAAATCTGGCATCTAAAGTAGAACTATATACATCTACATTTAGTTTCAGAAAACAAATCTACTCATAATTGTTGCTAAGAGTAATCTTTTTTTTTTTTAAGAAGATGACAACATTAGTTTTGATGCATTAGATTATCAGAACTGACCTGTATGGCCTTACCATGGGAAAAAGGGAGAAAGATGTCTTGTATCCATCAGGAGAGGCCACTTAAAAACACTGAATTGACAAAGTAAATAAAGTGACATTCTATTTCTGTCCAAGATATGCTGGAAGATTAAACAGCAAAGCAGAACTCCCTTCATTGCTTTGGCCAATGCAGAAGAGAAAGATTACAGTGGTTTGGCATCCTTGCTCCTCAGAAAGAAATTTTTTTTGAAGTCATGCCTAATATTTGAGGAGATAATAGACATTCCACTTAATAACTTTACAGTCTTTCAAACTCATGGCCTATGATTTTGTAGTGAACATTGGAGAGTATTTGAAAGATCTGGCCCATAGCCAGTTCCCTAAATTATTTCATTTTTTTTTCTCCAGAGATTTTTAGTACTGGTGTTGTACGAAGTACTAGAGATTTACAAATATTTATGCTCTAACCCAATTTAAAAATGCAGATTCAATATAGATTTTTTTAAACATAAAAATGCTTTGAAATTCTCTAAATGAAACACTCCAATGAACTGCACATAATCTGTTTCTAACTTTTAATTTGTGAATTCTTTTTTTTTTTAATTATTCTTTTTATTCAGGATGAAGAAAATATAACCATAAAATATCAGTGTGATGTGAAAACTATTCCTTGCCCTCCTTTATGGGAAGCTTAGGGGATTTTATGTTTTAATTATGATTTGCACTTGAGACAATCACACCATATGTAAGAAACATGACCACAGGCTCTGCTGGTATTTTCTTCTGTTGGAATTACAAATAAGACACAGTTGTGCAACTCGGTGGGACTGACTGAATTTCTCGTACTTTTAAAATCCACACATTTTGCATAGAACTGCTATGAGAAAAGACAGAAAATAAATGTAATTATTCCTTTGTTCTATTCAAACAGGGGTGATTTCTGGGTGCTTTTATGAGAAAACAGCTTTACTTGCAGCTCTTCACTGGTGGTTGTTCTTCTACACCATTTTTCCCTGACTGTTTATTAAATGGTTGTCCCATCACCAAAAGAGATATGATTGTATTTCAACAAAGAAATGACCTTCTATCCAGCTTTTGATTTCCAAAGTACGTTGTTACAAGAGAAAAGTAATGATGTCAAAATATGCAATCTGAAAACAATCTTACAAAATAATTCAGATGTGATAGTACCCATGATCAAAAGACCCACAACATACCTACATTATGATCCCTTTTGCTCGAAGTAAAAAATACCTATACTTTCCCTATTAGAAAAAAAGCAATTTAAGTAGTATACTTCAGTTACGAAGCCTAAAATCTATGCCACAGTGGATGCAGAGACAGATCAATCCAAAGGCAATGATTCTCATATGAGGATGGTCATTTAAAGCACAAAGAATGTTTTATGTTTCCTTGTGAACGCTAGGCAAGAAGTAAATTTTTATGGCATTGAATTGAATTCCTTAAGGGTCTCATGTTTGCAGGAGTAGAACTGATGGAGTAGTTAATATGCTATAAAAAACTCAGCTTGGAGACTGCATTCAAATATTGCAAGTAATTTCCCATTCTGTAAGGAAATATTTGTCTAAAAAGTGACATAGTTTTAACCTAGTGTTTAATTTTTCTCATTTTAAATTCAGCATTTAATTAAAAAAAATCTCTGAGGATTAAAAACTACTGAATGATCCTATAAATAGTTGCACTTTACAGTTGTTTTACTTCCAGTTGGTGCTTTTATGCAAGACAATGAAATGAGAAGGCATCCTTGATTATACAGTCAAAAATACTTTGGCTTTATGTGGAGGGGAGTTATTAACAACTAGGATATTCACTTAGGGCTTAGTAGGGACTAGATTCAGGTGTTTATGGTGGATCTCATATTCTTACACCTTAATGCTGTTCAACACATTTTCAACTTTTGAAGTAAATGAGCAATTAAGTGTTTCAGAGCCTGGAGAACCTGACCTTTAAATTAGGGCCAACAGTGATGAGCAGCCAAATAATTCTTCCAGTTTACCACATGGGGAAGGTTATATTTAAACCACCTTCTCATTTAGGTTATCCTGTGTACATAGCCTGTTTGTCATTAAGACATAAAAGGTACCAGGAACTTACTCAGCTTACTACTGAGAATTTTATTTGCTTGTAGAGAAAGGTAGGCACCCTGTACATTCTTAACACTCTTCAAAATTTTTCAGACCAAAGTAATATGTAGTCCCTGATATTAAAGTTATGGCAAACTTAAAAAAAAAACTACCTGCATTAATCCTGCATATCTGATAGTCGTAATGCTGAAACCTCAGCTCAGTGGGAAGCTGCACATCTGCCTTGCCTTCCCCCTGGAACTTCAATGAGACAGATGAGATACTGAGGCCTCAAAAATGATTTACCTCCAATGACATCTTTACTTCAAGGTATGCTTCACCATTCCTTCTGACCTTCCCTATCCAACCTGGCCTTGAATACTTCCAGGGATGGGGCATCCACAACCTCTCCGGGCAGCCTGTCCCCGTGCCTCACCACCCTCATAGTGAATAACTTCTTCCTTACACCTAATATAAACCTACCCTCTTTCAGTTTAAAGCCATTACTCCTTGTCCTATCACTATGTGCCCTTGTAAGAAGTCCCTCTCCAGCTTTCTTGTAGGCCTCCTTTAGGTACTGGAAAGCTGCTATAAGGT
Organism: Aquila chrysaetos chrysaetos; assembly: GCF_900496995.4. Lineage (NCBI taxonomy): Eukaryota > Metazoa > Chordata > Aves > Accipitriformes > Accipitridae > Aquila > Aquila chrysaetos. Next base: position 46,776,930 of record NC_044030.1, read on the forward strand.
CTCCTTGGTGTCTTCTCTTCTGCAGGCTGAATAACCCCAACTCTCTCAGCCTGTCCTCATAGGAGAGGTGCTCCAGTCCTCTGATCATCTTCATGACCCTCCTCTGGACTCGCTCGAACAGGTCCATGTCCTTCTTATGTTGGGGGCCCCAGAACTGAATGCAGTACTCCAGTGGGGTCTCAGAAGAGCAGAGTAGAGGGGCAGAATCACCTCTGTTGACATGCTGGCCATGCTTCTTTTGATGCAGCCCAGGGTACGGTTGGCCTTCTGGGCTGCAAGCGCACATTGCTAGATCATGTTGAGCTTCTCAACAACCAGAACCCCCAAGTCCTTCTCCTCAGGGCTGCTCTCAATCCATTCTCTGCCCAGTCTTTGTTTGTGCTTGGGATTGTGCTGACCCATGTGCAGGACCTTGTACTTGGCCTTGTTGAAATTCATGAGGTTCTCGTGGGCAAACCGCTCAAGCCTCAGGGTCCCTCTGGATGGCATCCCTTCTCTCCAGTGTGACAACCGCACCACACAGCTGGGTGTCGTTGGCAAACTTGCTGAGGGTATGCTCAATCCCACTGTCCGTGTCGCCGACAAAGATGTTAAACAGTGCTGGTCCCAATACTGGCCCCTGAGGAATGACACTTGTCACTGGTTTCCACTTGAACATTGAGCTGTTGAGCACAACTCTTTGAGTGTGGACCATCCAGCCAATTCCTTATCCACTGAGTGGTCCATCCATCAAATCCATGTCTCTCCAGTTTAGAGACAAGGATGTCGTGTGGGACAGTGTCAAATGCTTTGCACAAGTCCAGGTATGGACTTTCCTTTAATGAGGAAAGCCTATAATCAGGCCTTAAAATAAGGAAGATTCAAGCTTCTTGTCTCTTGTCTTTTCAAGGATGCACATACATTGACATTGCAAAGGGGTACTGCACCTTGACTAATATAAAAAATCATTCCTTTTTCTACTATGTGAAATCAATTAGGAAGAATAAATAATGAGGAGGGAAGGCAGGCACATCACAATTCTGTGAAACCCAATACAAAAGGACCTGTTGGGAAGATACGCAATTGTCCAACATTCTTAAGGATGTCTCTGAGAGGATGGATTGGCACCACACTGACCGAAACACAAGCAGAGAGCTATATTTTGTCCTCTTTCACCTCCAAATATAGTTCTTTTCCCCCTGGAAACAAACTTCCAAATAAACTTAAAAAATCACATCAGTGCTTAGTACACACATCCACACATTCTTCTATGTAGAAAATGAATCTATATCGGTCTGCAATGAGTGAGAATTTAAGACACCGAAAAAACAGCTTGATAATACCAACATGCAAGTGCTGAGTCTGTTGCTGCCATGAATGATGTGGTTTTTGAGTTATTTAGATCAGATATCCAGTGCATAGCAGTTGGAAGATATGCTGTGTCTTGGCGAAGACCCTGATTCACAGCCAGCAGCCAGAATTAAAATAGGTTTTTAACTTTATAGTCTGATTGCACAGTGGACTGCAGAATTAAATTCTGCATGCAATTTGGATGTGGTACATTGATTTAAAACCTAATAGACACAGTTTTGTATAACCTACTTAGATTCCATCCAAAAGAAAAAGCTAGTAGTTGAACTGTTAATGTGCTAATTGTTCAGTATTTTCCTCATATTGCTAAGTACTATTCAAAAGTAGTTTACAGAGGGTGAAAAGTACCCAATTTGTATCTGAAGTCTAATGTATTTGGCTAAAATATTTTTATGAATATAAATAATATTTTTGTTTCACTTCTGGTATTCTTAAAAATATCATTGCATTTTAGACTGATGTTTTCTGAAGCAGGGTGAACAAGCAGAAATTCCCACTAGCTAGCTTTACAAATTTCACAGTTTGTGCTTTCTATTTAGTGCAAGGTGAACAGGGAAAAAAAAAAAAAAACAGAAAAAAAATTATGCTATTTGATAATATTGCAGGCACCACCTGGAATGGCACCACCACAGAAAGAAGACCCATAGTAAGGGAGAGTAATAGATTTCACAAAGCCAGGCTTGAGAGTTGCAGGCAAGAAATGACTTGCTTCTGCCTCTAGTGATTCTATCACTTGCCTTTCTTACACGCAGGAGTTTGTGATGATGAAATAGAATCATGGAATCATAGAATGGTTTGGGTTGGAAAAGAGCTTTAAAGATCATCTAGTCCAACCCCTTGCCGTGGGCAGGGACATCTTTCACAAGGTCAGGTTGCTCAAAATCCCATCTAACTTGGCATTGAACACTTCCAGGGATGGGGCATCCACAGCTTCTCTGGACAACTTGTTCCAGTGTCTTACCACCCTTATCATGAAGAATTTCTTCCTTATGCCCAACTAAAGCTATCCTCTTTCAATTTAAAACCATTGCCCCTTGTCCTGTCACTACAGGCCCTTGTAAAAAGTCTCTCTTTATCTTTCTTATAAGACCCCTTTATATATTGAAATAAATTGCATTGATTCTCTTCTGCTGTATTCTTTTTCATTATGTCATCAGGACACAGACAAAATAGATGGAAACTGTATAGGTACATAGCAAACAAAGGGATAAACCATCTTTGAGTATGGTGATGTTAAATGTGTTAACAGTGAGATCACCAAAACCAGCGAAACAACTTCTCAAAGATTCAGATGAAACCTGGCACATTCAGATCTATCCTAGATGCAGCACTGGACTGTGTATGAACCTGAATATAAACTGGATTTAAGTATTTGTGGAAAACTATCTTACCCCCAGTAGGAGTTTTAGGTTGAGCAAGCTCATGATTACATTTATTTTTAAAAAATATAACAGTGCTTGTTCTAGAGCTCAGTGTTGATAGATTTATGTTTTATTATTTGCATAACTCTGTTGTAGGTGTGAATATGTATCTTCACATACTCTAACACACACAAAAAAGTCCCTTCCCAGTGAATCCTGATCGGAAGATTACTGCAGCTACTTAGACAAAAAGCTTGAAATAGCTCTTAGTGATAAGACTCTGAGGGGGTTTTGGTTCCACTTTTATGTTTTGTTCTCAAATTATTAAATCCTCCCTTATTTGTTATTTCTTACTCTGAGCAGCAGACTATGGGTTCTGCTTGGGAGCTTCTGGGGACAAGGTCCACGATCACTGAGAACACCTGGAAACCTTCTGAGGGTGCCTGAGGATGAGGTAAGGGCAGCCAGGTTATGGGCCTGAGAAAGCTCCAGCATTTTCTAATGAGCATGATGAACAGCCCTTGACCCAGGGTGCCTGTAACCTTATTTGCAACCGACCCCTTATTAGGGAGGGTCAAGCACCCATTAGCGGGTGCATGAGAGAGGCCTATACAAGAACCAGGCCAAAAGTACAGCCAACAGATGCAGCAGCTTGTGCAAGAGGGTGTAAAGAAGGTGGCCTCAGCTGAATTTTTTCCAGTGTAAAAAGTCTTGGGTATGGTGGTGACATGCCATAGGGTAATTTTTGTGGCAGGTGCTGGAGTAGCTGCTCCTGCTAGAGCAGAAGCTTGGATGCAGATGGAACTCTGGGTGGTGGATGCAGTTCTCCAAGTCCCAAGCCAAAGGGTTTATCTTTGATGCCAAGAGAGATGGCCTTCTTTCCTGTAGGTCTGCTGTCTTAGAGGAGCTATGCCACCAAACATAGGAGTTATGGAAGGAAGTGAGCGGGTTACACAGCATCAGAGAAGATGGAAAGGAGATAGACAGGATCTTCTCCGAGATGCAACAGCTTGAAGAACCCCAACTGCAACAGAGGTGCAGGCAGTGTACACACCTAGTATTTAGGTAAGTGTAACCTCTGGACAAGGCAAAGGACGAAAGCTGGTGACTGCTGACACCAAGAGTAAGGCTCCTGCCCCACCTAACAGCTTACAACTACAAAATAGGTTTACTGCTCTCAAAGTTGAAGAGGAGCCACATGTGCCTTCAAGGAAAGGATCTACATCACCTGACCCTAAGCCATGCAAGACCACCAGGAAGAAGCAGTGAGTGATTATAATGGGCAACCCCTTGCTGCAAGGGGCAGAAACATTCATCTCTTGACCTGACCTATCAACTAGAGAGGTTTGCTGCCTGCTGGGGCCCAGAACCAGGATGTTGTGGAGGGACTGCCAAAGCTTGTCTGACCATCTGACTACTACTGCCTGCTGTTCTTTCACATGGTTACCAATGATACTGTGAAGGGAAACCTGGAGAGTATCAAAAGTGACTACAGAGCTCTGGGAGCAGAAGTCATGGGCATGGGAGCCCAGGTGGTGTTTTTACCTCAATCTTGCTAGTCAGAGGAAATGGTGTGGGGAGAAGGACACTGATAATACAGGTCAGTAGCTGGCTGAAGAGCTGGTGTTGGTGACAGCGTTCTATGGATATGGGACCATGTTTGCAGATCACTGTCTGCTTGTGAGAGATGGGATCAACCTCGCTAAGCAGGGCAAAGTTACCTTTGCTGAAATGGCTGACCTGGTAAGAAAGCCTTTAAAATAGGAATGCTGGGGGAGCGAGAGTCACCAGCAGCCCTGTGAGAGCGTGATACACAGGGCTGATGAGCAAAGAGCCGGGAGTGACATGATGGGAAGGGATCACAAAATCAACAAAAAGGAGTTTAAGCGGGTTCACCTTCACCATTTTTATGTAAGCAAGAAAGTGCTTACAGGGCACCGTTATGGAGAAATCCCCAAAGCCCTTTCTGGGAAATCAGTATGGTGGGGTGCCTCTCTAAAGTGCCTGTACACTAATGTGCACAGTATGGGAAATGAACATAATGAGTTAGATCTGTGTGCAGTTGTAGGGCTACAATCTTGTTGGGATCACAGAAACATGGTGGGTGGCTCCCATGACTGGAGGTGTTGCAATAGTGGGATACAAGCTCTTAGGAAAGACAGGCTGGGAAGATGAGGAGTTGGAGTTGCCCTTTGTGTGAGAACAGCTGGAGTGCATGGAGCTCTGCCTGGGGATGGATGATGAGCCAACTGAGAGTTTATGAGTTAGGCTTAAAGAAAAGACAGGTAAGGGTGACATTGTACTAGGTGTCTGCTGTAGGCTGCATGACCAGGAAGAACAAGTGGATGAGGCCCTCTACAGACAGCTAGGAGCAGCCTCATGTTCGCAGGCCCTCATCCTTATGGAGAATCAACACCACTGATGTATATCTGCTGGAGGGACAACACAGCAGGGTATAAGCAATCCTGGAGGTTCCTGGAGTGCATTGACAAGAACTTCCTGACCCAAGTGACAGAGCAGCCAATGAGAGGTGCTCTGCTGGACCTCATATGCACCAACAAAGAGGGACTCAATGGGGATGTGAAGGTCAAAGGCAGCCTCAGCTGCAGTGACCATGAGATGGTGGATTTCAAGATTCTGAGAGGAGGGGGAAGGCAAAAAGCAAGATCACAGCCCTGAACTCCAGGAGAGCAGACTTTAGCTTCTTTGGGGATTTGCTTGGTGCTTGGATGAGGCCTACAGGGTAAGACCCAGAGGGAAGAGGGACCCAAGAAAGCTGGTTAATATTCAAGTATCACCTCCTACAGGCTCAATGAATGGGGCAGAGGACCTGGTGACATAGGACATGGAAAAGGCTAAAGAACTGAGTGCCTTCTTCAATTCCAGGCCCCAGAGACCAGGGGGGAAATTCTGGAGGAAGGAAGTCATACCCTTGGTGGAAGAGGATCAGGTCAAGGAATACTGAAACAAACCAGACATACATAAGTCCACAGGCCCTGATGGGATGGACTCACAAATGCTGAGGGAGCTGGGTGATATCATTGGCAGGCCACCCCATAATCTTTAAACAATCATGACAACTGGAAGAACTGCATGAGGACAAGAGAAAAACAGTGGTCACAGGATCTTCAAGAAGAGCAAGAAGGAGGACCCAAGGAACTGCAGACTGGTCAGCCTCCCCTTGATCCCTGGGGAGGTGATGGAGCAGCTAATCCAGGAAACCATATCCAGGCACATGAAGATGATCAGGAGTCATCATCGTGGATTCACCAAGGAAAAGTCGTCCTTGATAATCTGATCACTGTCTGTGATGAAATAACAAGTTTGGTAGATGAGGAGCAAGCAGTGGATATTTTCTAGGTAGACTTCAGTGAGGCCTTTGACACTGTCTCCCATAAGATCCTCACAGAAGGTGTTGAAGTATGGGCTGGAGGAGCAGACAGTGAGGTGAATTGAAAACTGGATGAATGGCTGGACCCAGAGGGTTGTGATTAGTGGTATGAAGTCTAGTTGGAGGCCAGCAACTAGCGGTGTATTCCAGGGACCAATCCTGGATCCAATCCTGCTCAACATCCTTATTAATGATCTGGAAGATGGGGCTGAGTGTACCCTCTGCAAGATTGCTGATGATATAAAACTGGGAGGAGTGGCTGATATGCCAGAGGGTTGTGCTGCCCTCTGGCAGATGGACCTTGGCAGATGGACCTTGACAGGCTGGAGAAATGGGCTGACAGGAACTTTGTGAAGTTCAACAAGGGAAAATGCAAAGTCCTGCACCTGGGGAGGAACAACCCCATGTATCAGTACATGCTAAGGGCATCCCAGCAGGAAAGATGCTTGGCAGAAAAGGACCTGGGGGTCCTGGTGGACACCAAGTTGAACATGAGCCAGCAATGTGCCACTGCAACAACAAAGACTAATGCTATCCTGGGCTGCATTAGGAAAAGCGCTGCCAGCAGGTTGAGGCAGGTGATCCTTCTCTCCTCTGCATTGGGGAGGTCACACCTGGAGTCCTGTGTCCAGTTTTGGGTTCCCCAGTACAAAAGAGACATGGACATACTGAAGAGCATTCAGCGATGGGCCACTAAGATGTTGAAGGGACTGGATCACCTCATGTATGAGGAAAGGCTGAGGGAGCTGGGACTGTTCAGCCTGGAGCAGAGAAGGCTCAGAGAGGTTCTCATCAATATATATAAATATCTGAAGGAAAGGTGTAAAGAAGATGGGGCCAGACTCTCTTCAGTGGTGTCCAATGGCAGGGCAAGTGGCAGTGGGCACAAGCTGAAACACAGGAGGTTCCCTCTGAACATCAGGAAATACTTTTTTACTGTGTAGGTAACTGAGCACTGGCAGAGTTTGCCCAGAGAGCTTGTAGAGTTTCCATTCTTGGAGATATTCAAAAGCCATCTGGACATGATCCTGGGCAACTGGCTGTAGGTGGCCCTGCTTGAGCAGGGGTGTTGGACCAGATGATTTCTAGAAGTCCCTTCCAACCTCAACTGTTCTGTGATTCTATGGTTGTTTACATATTTTTTGGGGGTAAAGAAGAACAAAGAACATTGAAGATTTGGGCATTCAGTAATAATAAGTGCTTTGGAACTTGCAAAGCATGCTTACAGCCTGAATCAACAAAAAACACACTTGAATGTTCTATAATAAAAGTTAAATACTATCCTTGTCTCACCTCGAGTCTGCAGAGAAAGGTGGGACAGTGCAAACAGATCAGTGCACCAGCAGTCATGTGTTAATATAGGTGTGCAGAATCATGCCCAATAGGCAAGGTGAATACAAACTAGCTTATATGAACATATAGGGCTAAATGAAACCTGAAGACAGCAGTACGCTATATTATAATGACATAGCATACCTAAGCCAGTGAAAATAATTCCCCATGCCCTTTGACTGAATCCCTTGACCTGCAACTGCAAGATACCATACATTGTACTTGTCAAGGTATTAACATGTCATGGCAAGTAACCATATGATACAGTTTCTACACCACTGTTCTATTCTGTAGACTTTCCTTAGTGTTGCTTTAATTCTCCCCTCTTTTGTGTTCTGGATGTCTTCAATATTTCACCTGTATCGATGATGGAAGCAGCCACGTGAGGAAGGTATTGCTTTTGCAGTGTATTGCTAATAATTTCCTAGTCTCTCTCTTACCACCAAATTGAACCTGTAGATGGAGAAAGAACACACACTAGGAAATGACTTACCCTCCTTCTTCAGAGTATTTGTGACCAAAGGCAAGGATGTCAGATGCCCGGCCACTGCCATCGCATATCACAACAGGAACAGGAGGAGTGTCTCGCAGGTACTCCAGAACGATGGAGATAACATTGGGACCTCCTTCCACAATGAGGGCCACCACTGGAACCCCTTGACCAATTCCTGGAGTAAAAGGAAGAAACAAACAAAAAAACCCAAACAAAAAAGAAAAGGAACAAAAAATTGCAAAGCCAGCAAAGGAAACAAAACATAACAGAAGACAGAAAAAAAAAAAATCAGACTGAAATTACTGCATTGTGACTGTACAGTGTTATGTTAGAGAAGATGGCATTTGGAAAATCATAGATTTTAAGGACAGAAGGGACACGTGTAGTCATCTTGTTGGTTCCACTGCATAAACCAGGATTTTCTAGAATTGTCTTCTGTTTTAAATACAATAATTATGGTTGAAACAGACCATGAATTTTTTAAAAGATAAAATCTTGGTTTGAAAGCATGGAGAAGCTACCACAATTCTTCCTAACATGTTCAGAGACATGACTTTGTAGCTTGCTTGTAATCTAGATTTTGCATGGTGTCAGTTTTCAGTCATTGGGTCTTCCAGTAGCTTTGCTTGCTGTTTTAAAATCCCCCCTTTGATATTTTTGTTGCTGTATTAGATGCATTTTAAGGTTGCCTCTGGATAGCCCTTTAACCTTCTCTTTGATAAACCAAACATATTCTCTTACGAGTCAATGCAATACTTGTTTTCCAATTCTAGTCAGTCTCACAGTTTTTCCCTGAATTATCTCCAAATTTTGCAGCATATTCCTTGATTTGCAGACCTCACACTGGGGACATTGCTCCAGAGCAAGCTGAACTAGTGCTGAACCAGAGGAGGGACATCTTCATTTTCAATACTTGTGGTATAAGTAGATGGGAGCCCTCTGCAAAAGTTTTAGCACAGACTTTGCCAGTAAAGTCTTATGGATTTAGAGAAAGGCAACCTGACACCAGGCTGGTGTTAACATGACTGAAAAAGCTTTTATGGTTGTTACTTCTTGACCAGTTGAGACTTGGACATTCAAAAGGACTCAGGCAGTAGAACTAGTTGAATATTTTCTATTAGCATTATTTTGTCAAAAGAAAAAAACCTTCCTTTTAAACTAGCTTTTCCTAAGAAAAACTATATGCATTCTGTACAAAATTTTGATGTTTCACTGAAAAATAAGAAGAGTGCCCCAAAGTGTTAATATCTAGGTTGGGAAAAGTTGCATGAGGCCAGGCAACAACAAGTTTTGACATGACTGCCTCAGGTTTCTATTCAGAGGGTGTTCAGTCCACAGAACCAAAGGTAAGCCTGTGAGACTGGAACATTAGATCTGGTTAGACCCTCTAGAAACATTCACAAATCAAATTAATTTTGATAGTCACAAAAATTTTTAAGGATTTGAATTACTGTCAAAAAATGAAGTGAACTGTTCTTTAAAAAAGAAAAAAACCCAGCTCTTATATACAACAGCAAAATACTGTAAGCACCTCCTGAACCACTTCACAAGCAAACATTGTATTTCCTGGAGAGACTTTCAGCATGCTTTGTTATGGCTGTATCTATTGTCAGTTTGTGGCTCTTTTAATACATAACTTAAGTAAAGTGCATGGTATTTATTTATGTTAAGAAAACTATAAGCTGAGTTATAAAATTCAGGCTAATGAAAGAGAGTAAGAAGGGTAGAATATGACAAGGTGATGAACAAGATGATTTTCACAGAGCTCACTCAATAAATTTTTTATTAATATTAAGGACTTTGCAGAATTGCTGCTCTACCTAATCATTAAGTTCTTTTGGTGGTTAAGTTCTTTTTCAAAGGCCTTAGTGGAAAAGCAGTTTTGGGGAACGGAGTTAAATGAGAAAGGAAAATTAAGAACTTTGCTTAGGAAGAGTGCATTATAAGTCTGATGGGTTAACCTGTCCCACATGTACTTCCATTAATTTTAAGGGATTTAAGGTAAAGATGAATTTTGTTTGGCAAATTTGCGTTGTTTACCTACATTCATTTTAATCATGCTTAAAATTGCATCCCTTAAAAGTCCATTCTAGATATTAGCAATAAAATCCCATTTTTTCTGAGAATCTTATAAATAATACGATTTTATTCCTATATCAATACATGTAATATGATACAACTGGTTGCAGTTGAGCATGCAGCAGAGAACCTCACGTCACAAGTCTGCCCAGGTTTTCCTTTGTGACTAGGTGACAAAAGAAATGTTGTTTATAGTTATGTCTAGTACAAGAATATTTTTTTTTTTGGTAAGACAATTGCTATCAGAAGATGAATAAAAATGAAATTCTTGGTGCAGAATATTTTTCTTTACGATACTTCCCAACATAATCACATGGTGGCTGAGACTCTCATCAGTTAAAATTTTAATGCAGAATTGGAAGGAGATATTTTATCACTTAGTTTCTATGATCTGGCTAATGTAATGTTATCAAGTTTTTTGAACCTTCTATCAGTACTTGCTTCTTGTGTAGCTTTTCTTTATACTACACTGTATAGCCAATACTTCTAGCATTTTTAGTTCTGCTGTGGTAGTTGAATAAAGATTTCCCTTCACCGTTTTTGTTTCAGTCCTCCTTGCTCAAAAGACTGATCACAGAGCAGATCTAACATGAACTCTGACTAGGAAGCCCACAGCTGGCCGAAATCTTATATCAGCATTCCTCTTTGGCAGTGTAGTATTTTCCTCGGGAAACTGACTGGTAGGGCCCATTTTAGTTCATTATGGACAACCCCCCCCCCCCCAGTGGTGTGTTTAAAAGCCTGATGGTCGATGGTGGTCTTTTGTAAAGTATTTGCTATAATGCCATATATGAAATTGTTAGCAAAGGTGAATATAAGTGCACAGATTTGAAAGTTTATAATTAACTAATGGGTAGAGTTGTATGCGGAACTGTAGTACTAATGGAGTTTCTTGAAGAACTTACCCTGATCCTATCATTATTATTAATGACTGCAAAACAAGAAGTAGAGCTGGTACTGACATCTGCTAATAAAATAATATTAAGAAGCGTTCTGAGTAATGAGTCAAATTGGTCTGGATGACATTAAGGATTGAGTAATAGAAACAGAGAAAGTTCACACTGCAAGATGCAAAATCATTTACTTGGTGATTAATAAATTCTGCTGTAAACTGGGAACTTATTAGGAGGAAATACTAGAAAAAAGAAAAGTGTGATCCAGCTGATCACAGGACAACTGGGTCTTTGGTGTAGAAAGGCTATGAAGAAGGCAGGTATGACCCTGGAATACACACAGCAAAGCATTTTCAGTAGGAAATATGGGCACATCTGTGCCATTGTGCAAGCCACTCATGAAATTCCATTGCTACTGTCTGCAGCTATGCTCACCCATGTTCAAAAAGAACAAACTGGAACAAATGGAGGAAAAAGCCAAAAGGAGTATATGGGGAATCAAGACCCCATCTTATGAGACAAGCTTTGATGAGTTTGGCTTATCTTTCTTAGCAAATGGAAGGGTGAAAGACAATATGTCTGAATATCCCCATGACATGCAGCACATTGGCCGTCAATAGCTTTAGATGGAGTTCAGAAGATTTCTGGCTATCAGAGGAGTGAAGTCTTCACAGCCTTCTAGTAAGACTAAAAGGGAAAAACTTTCTGAGTTTGGAGTGATGCTCAAAAATCATTATAGATGCAGCCACTTTATGTATGTCAAACTGTTCCTAAAGCAGGTTCCTTCAGTCTACTGGAAGTTTTTTCAGTCTCGGTGTATTCTGCTGGATATTGATGAGCTATGTAATTCCAATAATACAAATAATGATGGTTAGTCTATACAGCTGAACTATTTTTGCCTTTTTGGGCCAATGAATTGGCCATTTGAAAGCACTTCTAAAATGCCTCTTGCATTCTTTTCTTTTACTTTTTTTTTTTTTTTAATTTTTTTAAACTGCTATAGTCACACCAGTTGCATGGCATATAACAGTTCTCTGCAAGTGTTCCTGTTGCGTTTCACTGTTGTTAATCAGATGGCATTTTTTCTCTTCCCTGATCCTGTGGAAACACATCCAGCATGAAAACAATCCTCTAATTTGAGGCTAGTAAAACAAAACAACTTCTCTCCAAATCCACTCTTCAATGAAACTGTGTAGCCTTGAGTTTTAAAAAAAAAGCTCATGTGAACCTTAATTTATCATATATGATTAAGTTCCAGATTGAAATGCAACTCTTTCCATTATTCTGGTAGATTTTCTTGTGAAGCAGAAAAGATTTAAAACACAAACTTGATTTCTACATCTCATTTTCCTTTCGGAAATCCTCCCTGAGTTTCAGCAAATAGAATTTTTTTCTTTGTAATTTTCATTGTTCTCCATAAATAATTTTGGTTTGGAAAAATATATTGTTTCTTTAGTTTGGAGGGAAAATTAGAAAGTAGACTTCTAGAATTAGATATAATATTTTAAAATCAGTTAATAATACTTCTTCTTCAGGGTATAACCACTTCTGGCTTTAAGGACAGCTCTCTAGACTACCGTTATCCGAATCCCAATGTTATGAGCTTTTCCAGATTTGTGATTATTAATTTATGAGCAGTGATGGTATCCACAGTGTGTGAAAGGAAGCCCATAGTCATGGGGAAAAAAAAGTCATGTCTGCTTGAGTATGTTAAAATTTGAAAAAGAAGGTAAGTGGGAATTACCACATTCTCAGTTTTCTGTGATGTTCCCAATCACATTTAAATTATTTGTGACATTATATTTATTTCAGAATAAAAGCTTAGCTACTTATACCAAAGAAGTCTACATCTCAATAACTTTCAGGCAAAACACAGAGCAGATTTGAATTAAACTTTTACATGGTTTGATACAAAAAATCCTGGATGCATATTTGTCAGTAAATATTAGGAATTTGGAAATGAATGCAGAGGGTCTGTAGAAAAATTTCAGCAGATAGGAAGACACTGACTGACTATTCCTGATGAGATATTAACACTGCATTTGCTAACAATTTTCCATCTGTGAAACTGAGAACTGACCATGCCTCATTTTACTGTAACACCAGACCAATTTGAAAAATATTGGCATGTGATGCCAGTAAGACAGAACCTCTGACTTTGGGAAAAAGGTAGCTGATGGACTTCTCTTTACCCGGTAATCAAAATATTTTTCATTCTAGATCTCTGCATCTCCTTAGAAATGCAAGAGTCAGGAATTCTCTGCAAAAGCATTATTTCAGCTTGTGCATGCACATTATACAATAGTTTGCAAAGAAGGGGCTGGAAGTGCCTGATATACCCACAGGGAGCCTCTTGTTTCAGCCACTTCATTCAGAAGAATGTCAGGCTGGGAGGTGAGATGCTAAATCTGAAGGTAATACATTCCTTATAAGGCCAAGGTCATCACGTTTCTTGCTTGAGATTGTCAGAAAGGAGGCAATACAGAAATAAAACCATGCTGATGAAAAACTGGACTACGGTACCGGGGTTGCTCTCTCCTAGCACACATCCAGAAGCCGGGAACTTTGTGCCATGCATTAAAAGGGACAGTCCAATAAATAAACAAGGCAGAAGTTTTCCCTTCATGTTGTTTGTGGAATTTACCACAAAATTGCCCTAGTCTTGGCCAAACTAAGCAGAGCACTCATCTTGCAGGGCTATCTCCAACAACACTGCTGTTTTCACTAAGTACTCTAAAAGTATACAACCTTAGAAACTGTGCATTTCACATTTTATTAACTGGGAAGAGAGTAGCAGTAATACACTCCACTGAAATGTTGTCCATTCTGAAATTGCAGATAACCCTTCTCAGAACAGGACAATGCATTATTATTATTATTACTATCAGGAAAGTACTCAATCACTGGTGGTTTTTTTCAAACACAGAAAAAGACCAATTCATTCTCAAAGATCTAGCTACCTTTTCAGTTTCTTAGAAGGCAGAAAATGACATGTTACTCAGGTTTTTTTATATTCTTTGTAGAGAAAGACTCATCCCAAAATCTGAAAAATTATGGTGTTTTCCATCCATCTGATAGTTACATGGAGATTTTATTTTTAAATTTACTCTGTTTATTGTTTTTTCAGCATTTCTAGGATAAGGTTTGGTTTCAGCAGATCTCTTCCGTTTTCCTTTTGGAAGATGGAGAAACCTTATCTAGCAGTATATCTGTGGATTTGAGAATAGCTGGGAATGCTGACTATTGTGTTATCACTGTGAGGTTTGTCACTTGGTTAACTACACCTATGTTTCAAGATGGTAAAGGTCTGATCCCAAAATCAAAGGTCTTCATACTTAAGAATAGTCTCAGAATTTTTATTCTGTGTTACTGAAAATAGTTCATAAGCCAGAGATACTTTTTTTCTCAGATTTTCAAAGGAATTATTCAGCTTGTATTCAAGAGCAGGTATGTGTGAAACATCTCATATTAACTTGCATATTACTATTTCTCATTGAATGAGGTCTCCATCTCACATAGTGAAGTCAGCATTCCCACTATAAATGCGAAAAGACATGTAGTCTCTCCTGACTTAATTAATAGAATACAGACAAAACAGTGGTTTTATTTTCATTTTAAATATTGATTCATCCAAAAAGAAGAAGAAATAGTACCAAAGACCTCGGAGTTAAAATCAGTTCTCTGAGGCTCATCACTATCTTAATTTCTGAAACAATAACTTGTGTTTGGAGCATTTCAATAAGCATAGATTTTTGCAGGGTAGACTAGATTGCTCAGTGTTTCACAGTGTCAGCTATTGTGGATATTGTTGGTGCAATATTGTAAATTAGACTGCAATATTGTACAAAAGATTTATACAGTCAACCTAAAGCTTCATTACTGTGTTATTGCCTTTGTGGCCAGCAACAGAGCCTGTGAGAGACTTTCCGGCAATTGTGATTCCAGGAAGGTATGTACATACCAGAACATTTGTCCTGATGTGCACCAGTGGCAACTTGTAGGCTTTAATGTTATTATACAGAAAAGTAATCCCATTTTCCCCTTGACACAGCAGTACTGCATCAATACTTAAGTTAAAACAATAAAGTAGAAATGAATGAATTTGGAAATGGAAGCAATGAAAAACTGCATAAGGTCTGTGCTGAGTGAAAAGGGATTTTAAAAAATCTACCATGCTTTGTAGAAGCCCTACTTTGTTTTCCCAGTTCTTGGAAAAACATGAATATTTTATACTATGAGTATATTTATAAATAATCTATAACTGTCTTATAAATAATTACTAATTCTTTTTATGAAGAGCTAAACATGAGTTACGCTTTTTTTAATAGACCAAGTAAATAAAATGCCTTATTTACTATAAAATGTGTTTACTACTCATGTTTTTAAGTGTGCTTATAAAAGTAACCAGGACATATCAGTATGTTGCGTACTATTTCTAAGTTGACTCCTGAGATCAGTGCAAATAAAGCTGAGAGGCTCTTGTTCACTATCCCTGACAGAAATGTCTCTTAATTTCTGCATCTTAACACTGGGTGGTGGTAGGTGCATCTGAGCTGATTTCCTGCTGATGACCTTTGCTCCTTCATCAGGTCAGACATGTTGTTGTGGGTTTCCCTATATTAATTTTCCTTTTCTACCTGGAAATTTTTGCTCAGTAATTTGGTAATTATTTGGATTTGTTTGGGATGTTGGAGCCCATGGCTGTCCCACTAGAGGAGTTAGTACACAACAGTTGGCACAGAAGTGGCATACAGCTGGAAATCTATGTCGTGTCTCCCACACAAGGTGCAGCTGTAGAGCAAGTTCTCCAGAAGCTGGATGCAGTGGAAGAACTTAAGACTTACAGTGCACATAAGACAGAGTCACTGTGGACATAGCCAGTGAGTCCAAACTGTCCAAAGGGTGAGGAGGGTAAGCTGCTACAAACCTACACACAGTGCATGTGCAGTCAGCCTGACATCTCAAAGTCTTTTCTTAACGAGGCACACACTGTTCATGTGTGCAGTGTGGAAACAAGTGGGTATATTTGCATGATCAAGGGGCCTCTATAGTTTTGCACATCACCACCCTGCAGGTCTACAGGTTACTAAACTTTCCTGGACCTAGATGCAATGTGGATGGTGGGATACTTAAATTAGCAGGTTTCTCCACTGGTCATCACATCACTGGTTGTCACGTGCTTATCTGATATAATGGGATAATGGACTCTTAGCAGTAGAAAGTTGGTATAACAAGCTTTATATTTGTTTCAGGCCTCTAACTTGTGTATGTCCTGCAAAAGGTCTACCATTTTTGGGCAACAGCTACCTTTCTACCTGCAAAATTCTTTTAGGACAATGGCTTTTGTAAGGGGTAATCTCAGTGCTCTCTTAGTGGCTGACAAATACAGTCATAAAATAGATGTCTAAAAATATAAATTAACAGGTATATACAAGTTAGTGTGCCTGCAAGTGTTTGCAGCTGCACAGTGCACTCAAAGGCATGTATATAGACCATTTTGCACAGGTTCTTCAGCACAAATGCCCCATAGGTTTCCTGAAAGTGAAGCCTTTATATCCCTTCATGTGCAGAAGTAAAATTAATTTGCATGCAAAGCCAGATAATTTTAAACTTTTCCTGTCACATACAATTTACATAAAGAGGACCTCTGTTTCTTCCAGATTTTCCTGCCTTCCTAATCTGCTTTATGGAGAAAATTTTAGGGGTGGGTGTTGGTTTTTTTTTTTTTTTTCCATGTTGTTCCAGCTAATAGAAAACGCTCCTTTATTATAAGGAATGAATCACCAGTTTTTTCCAAAGATATTAAGAAAAAAATATCTCTGACCTTTTGTCTTTTAACTAAGTGCCTATTAATCTGGACCACAGCTTCCTTTGCACATACGACTTCAGGAACTTTGTGCTATCCGTACCTGTAGTGTTAGAAACTACCAGAGCTCCAGTGTTGTTTCACAAGCCCTGTGCTGGTCCCTCTCTCTTCCCTGACAGATTGCTGCTCTTGTAGCCAGCAAGTACTTGTGTTGCTCTGAGGTATGACCCAATCACACCCCTGGTTGCAGCCTAATCTATCATTTAAGGGCCCAGACTGTGGTGGATAGCTGGCTGAAGTGTTAGTTGACTGTAACGATAAATGTAAAGGCAAATGGCCAGCATGGTAAACCAAGTAAGAATAAGTTTTCTTTTAGCATACTGAACGTAATCATCCCTCCCCTTACAGACATGATATCCCTCATACACATTCAAACAGAACTATATGATATGATGATCAAAACAGGAAACTTTGTAAATATGAATTTTTAAAATGGCAAGAAAATTCATAAATACAAGTTTTTAGCACCTTGGTCTTGAAGTAAAACTTGGGTTCAGAGGTTTATTTAATCTTAACACAAAGGCACTCAACACATTTACTATAACTCTATTACCAACAGGTGTCTTCATACCCACTTTCATATGGTAAATTCTAACCAGTATATCTTGGTTTGGTTTTCTTTGATTGTTACAAATATTTTGGATATGAAACAATTGAAACAAAACTATGCTGCATTTGAATGAATGATGAATATTTACTAAATCAAAATGAAAAATGAATAAAAATGTCATGAAATTACAAATTTATACATGTAATTCTACTAACCAGGAATAGAAACACCAGAACTACCCTGCACATGTGGGCCTCTAATCCAAAAGCAAGTGCCCATGTATCAAATCCTTAACTGCATCAAACAGATGATGTGGTTACCAGGTAAAGGCTATTTATTCAACAGATGAGGTTACAGTTCAGGACTTTCTAATCCAAGGATTGTTTATCTGTGGCATTTAGTGGAAAATCCCATTTAACTGTCAATGGAAGACTGATAAAGTGTTGTGAAGCTCAACAAAAATGTTCATGTCCTTACAAGCTCTGACAGTTTTGAACTACATTTTGATCAAATCTGATCTTAGTTTTAACCTAAATAGGTGAGATGAACTATGATTTTTGAGCAGAAATCAACTAATAAGCATTAATCATTCATATTTGAAACAGGGCAAAATAGCATTTCTTTCTGAGTTTTTTGCAGAGTTTGAGGCTTATGGTGTCTTGAAACTCAAGTTGGAACTTGGGGATTCTGGGAACTTAAAGAAAACCAAAGAAAGTCCTTAGCTCAAGAAGTCTGTTTTAAAAGTCCAACTTCCAGGCCGTTGCTATATTTCATGAGGCTAACAGAGTATGCAGTAACATGTTGCATCAGCAAAGGCTGAAAGAAACACACCACATAAAACCTGTGGCTTTCAGAAGCATTTTGGTCCAAGTGTTTGCCTGGCACTTGGATATCCCAGTGAGAAGTACTTAGACAGAATGGATAAACAATTAAATATGCTCTGGAATTTTAATAAGTGAAAGTCCACCCACCATGAGCTTAAAAGTTTGAGGAAAGTAATTTTAAGTTTCTGAACTAATATTTGCCTTACAGTAATACAGAGTCAACAGATACTGATCTTTGGTTAATAGAGTGTGTCTAACCACAGGGTAAGTGCTACTTAAATAGATTTAAAATGGTATTGGATTTACAACAGTCTTTAAAAAGTTTGCCCACACAAATGTGTCTGCTTCACCTCTGGACATCTATGTAGTACTGCCTATGGTCCCAAGTCCCAACCAGCTCAGAAAGGCTAAGTCATAACAGAGAACATCTTGAAATAATCCAGATCCTTCCTATTAGGTTACACTGAAATAACATTACAGCTTGGTTTTTTTCAGGCTATTGTTTTCAGCCTTCAGGCCCTTTTAGAAACACTCCTGATGTGTATGAGACAATTTTGGCTAAAATATCAATATCAGTATCAAATAGATAAGATCACCTGCACACGCAATAGATTTGCTTCCCCCAGCTCTGCAAATCACAGCCACAGTATGCTTACCATCAGAACAATTCCATTATTAACTACTAAGTGAACATGACTGGAAAAAAGGGAATGTAGCTTGCCTTCACAGGATGATGGAGAGGGATGCTGGCTCTTATTACCCAGAGAGACAGGAACATCTCCCAGATGCCACCACTGGTTCAAACTTAATTCACATAGCTGCACTTCTTACAGTCAGCTCTCCCTTTTCCTCACCCCTTATCTCCAGCACCTTCCCCAGAGCAGAACCAGTTACTACTTATTCCAGATATAGCAAAGATGAGACAGATATTGTAATCCTTGAAAGGACTGTTCAGTAATATGACCAAATAAACTTACACATTAAAAAAAAAAAAAAAAAAAAAAAAAAAAGGAGCCCAAACTCATTCTATCCTCTTCTGAACAACTCTAACAGTTTTCTATTTTCATAAATTAAGTGGAACTTCCACTTGTTTGGAGGCTTATTACATGCCCTATGTCTAGAGAAATCAAAGTGACTTGGTAAGCCAATAAAACAAATTCTAAGAATATTTGCTGTCTTTCTCAAATTCACAGAACTAATGGATTATGTGTAAGAGAATGATACAGAGCCACTACTAATAAAGGAAAGCTTACAACCACTGGACTTGTTTTTGCTTTTCAATTTATTTTTTGACTTTTCTTCTGCCATAGGCTCATTGAATCTCATTTGCTATAATTCTTTTTTCTTCTTCATGCTTCCCAACCACATTTTAAAATTACTACTATAAATTTTATTTCGTTCAGCTTTATTGCTTCTTTTGTAGTTTGCATTCATTCTCTTTGTTCCCCTTGTTGTGGTCACTTCCATTCTGCATTCTCATCTTTCTAGTTTCCTTTTTGGTATCCCAATAACACTTTCACTTCCTCTCTGTCTCCTTGTGTCTAATCCATAAGCCTCTTTTATCTCCTCTATTTTTAATTCTCCTCTTTACTAAGAGTATGATTGCATTTCATTTGTCTCAGCCTCTTCTCCTTTCTCTTCTGCCTCATCTCAGTACTTTCATTCTCATTTTTATTTGTTCAGTGCTCCTTCCTTACCTGTCTAAATCTAGCTAGTGATGTATCTGCCATCCTAACAGATGTGGCATTGACAGACAATTCTGTGGACCTGACACATGGACCATATCTTCATTTAATATTGGACTGATCCTAAAAACTTCTCCAAAGGACATCAAGGATGGTAACAAGAAAAAAATGATGAAAAATTTGTGATACCTTCTTTTGCTTTTCATACCTGTCTTTGCAAAAGGACAAAGTTTAGAGAGTCCTCAGAACAGGCAAGACAGGGGAAGAGTCTATGTAAGACTAAAGCCTGGGATTTGTGAGCCTTACAAACCAGTAACAACCCACTTGGTTACTTTTTACAGGATGGCAATACATTGGTCAAGGCTGGCACTTCAAGTTCAAAGACATGCACACAAGAACCTTCATGGATTTCAGTCAAAACTTACCCTATCTGTCCTAGAAGTCAACTGTTTATTAGGCCAGTACTACAGGACCTAACTGGTTTCGCTCTTCTTGGAGCTCATCAGCTGTAGGTAACGGCCTAAAAGACTCAGAAGCAACTACAATTTCAGTAATTTTCATGTTCTGTCTAAATTTCCTTGGTACTTTCCCTGGTTCCCTTTGGATATGAGTGGTACCACATATTGTAGCCAGCAGTTTAGAAAGTTATCACAGTAACATAACCAACTTTTACACTGCCTCAAATTACATATTGAGGAGCTTTTCCTTGTCATATGTTGCATATTTGTCAACATATTGGACACTATATTATCTCAGAAAATCATACCTCCTTTCTCACCTGTTCTAGAAAACAACAACAGGTGAGATACAGAACAGCAGAAATTTTGCTAAAAAGGATTGACCCTAAAATGATCTCTGTTTCTTAGTTTTATGGCTTTGCTCTGATTTTTATAGTAAATTCAATAAACCTAAAATGTCCAAACATTATAGAGCTGAAATGACCTGTGTTTTTTTTCTTGTATATCAATCACATTAAAACACATATGTTTTCAATAAACTTATCTGTTGAAAGTCAAGTCCATGAGAGGAATTTATGGATCCGCTTGCATTCAATTGTGTATTTATCTGTGCTTCAAGAACAATTTTTAACCTGTATGTGCTTTCTCAGCCCTTTCTGAGATGATATTTTTGTCTCCAGTGTCTGATCCACCAATATCATGATGCTTTTGATGAAAAAGGCCCAAGTTTTGATCTCTTACAAAATCTGAAATGAGTCAAGCTTCAAACTGTTCTGAGTTTTACTTAGATTTCACAGGAGTCAAACCTGCAGCAGGCTTCCTCTCCTAGAAGGAAGTCTACATACATCTTCCCAGCTACGTAGTTATGAAAATGCATCTAGGGCTGCACAGAATATGAAGGAAAAATCTGAAACAAATGAGAATTCCAATGCATTTGATGATGGTGCAATGGTCAGAGAAGATGCCAGTGATGACAGTTGAACGTCCCTTTGCCTTCCCAGCCCCCTTCATATATTCTCAGGCATAGGATGACAAAGGGAAGTCCACGGGTCACATGAACAGATATTGTCGACATATTACCCTGTCCAAATTGCTTTCTCTACCCAATCAAATCACCCGACTTTATCTATCAATTCCTTACTCAAAGGTAACTTTTTCTCATAGGCCTACCAAAACTCAACTATATTCACCAACTCTATAAAGAAGAAAGATTAAATACAAGGACACAGGTACCAATGCCTGTGGTCTGTTTGTTTTCAAACAGCATACCATAGAGGTAGAGCAAACCTTCAGCACCAAACAGCATTTTAAAAATAAGAACAAGGGCAGATTGATAATGAATAGTAATATTCCATATGAAGCCCTATGTGGTCTAGGAGACAATTCTTCCAGTAACGTACTAATCAGAAGAAGAGTAAGAGTATCACAAGGTGGACCTACACAACCTAAGGATTTGGTGTGGTAATCTTTCTAAGATATACCAACATGCGTCAGTTTGTGGAACTGACTGAGCAGTGCAGAGTGGTTCTTCGGCAAAATACACAGAGGTTTGTTGGGTTTTTTTTCTCCTTTTTTGAGGGAAATAAAACCCAAAAGAATGAGATCTCTAGAGTTTCTAGGAAAGAGGACAAGGCGCCAGACCTCAATAAAACTGCAGTACAGAATATGTATTTATTTCTATTGTTTTCACATGGTGCGGAGAAGATGAAGCACAATGTAGATAACACTTAAGGTGTTAGTGTTGCAGCAGAGAGTGGGAGATGAAAAGTAGTGTTGAGGCTCACTATATACATCTGTTGTGGCAACTTTAACATAGATGGTCATTTAGCTTTAATATAAATGTACACCTTGTTCTTCAAAGCCTTGTGACACAGTCTGCCTGTTCCAGTAGGGTGGCCAGCTGCATGCAGGTGAATCCCTTCTGATCTGTAGCCCACATTTGGCTTTGAAGAAGAAATCATTTTGTCCATTTTCTGGATCTGTAAGCTTCAAAAAGGCTAAAAGAGTGTGTTTTTTAAAGAAGTTTATAAAAGATACAAAATAAACCAAACTACTCAAAACATTCAGATTTTTTGAAGGTGTCTACTTGCAATTAAACATGCATTGCCTGTATGTCATCTGGCTTAACATTCTGGTTTCAAGCATGTCTTTGGTTACATATCCTCATTTTTATCTTATTTTTGGGTCTTCTGGAAAAAGAATAGTTAAAAATCTCAAAAAGGGCTTTGTTTTTTTTGCATAACTATTCCTGAAGAAGAAGCTGGTAGCTAGTTTTATGAAGAATAAAGAGATTTCATAGTGAAAAATGTCTTCCCCCCATCAGCAAAGGCTGGACTCCTGCTGTCTAGGTGACATTATATATCCTTGTTATCTTCATTCCTCATGACAGTGAAGTCCTTTTGCCTCATCACTACTCTTTCCTTCTGAGGTTATGTCTCATCCTATAAAATGGCAGAAATCTAAGTAGTCCAAGCTGACAAGTAAATGAGCTTTTTTAAATCATTAGAGCAAACATCGGATGTTTTTACATTTTAATCCATCTGTTAACCCCAATTTGAATACCACTGCCTCGCTGGTTGGACTTCACCTATTTCCAAAGCAAATTTTGAGGATGTAAAATTTCTGTCAGATAGTTGCAGAGAACAGAAAATTCTGGCAGTATTCTGACCAAGACTTAAATCTTTTGGTAGGTGAAGCTTTCAATATAAGAAAGATGTCTGGATTTAAAAGAAAAATGCCATTAACACATGATGAATATGTTTTCAAGGCCATTTGTGAGATTTGCAGATATCACACAAAAGCTTATTCTGCCCTTCTAACTGCTACTGAAAGCACATTACTCCTTTCTAACACATGCCAAACACAAATTATATTACTGATATATATGTGCTGATGCATGCAAGACAAAGAAAATGATTGCATGTCTCCCAAAATAGCTATGCACACAGAAGAACATGCTGTAAGTGCATGCTATGCTACGCTATGCATCGCGTTATGTCGTGTGTGTCGCGTCCAGATTCTGATGCTGCTGACAGATAATTATACGTATTCTTCTGAAGAAAAACTTACAACATTGCTAATTAATTCACAACCTTTTAAATTCAAATTAAAAACTTTTATACAGGCTACATGCGATCATCTTATGTATGTAAATAATTTTTACCCTTGTCTTTCTCCACTGCTCCAGTAAGATCATTCATATGAAAGAACATAGGCATTTGTGATGGAAGTGCTTGGCAATGATGCTGTAAGCTCTTTAAGGATTTGAGAATATTTAAGTCAGTAGTAACAATTCAGTTAATAGCAACAACTATATGCCATGAACTGAAGGCCTTGATGCAAACAGGAGGAATGAACTGCATATTGTAAAAATGCAAACATGAGTGCTCAGCCAAAAGGGGGAAACTTTAGGTAGGATTTTTGAAGATTCTGTAAGTACTGGTAAAGGGTATTTTTATATAATATGAAGTAATTCTAGACCACACTTGTTAATGAGAAAGCATTGTTCCGGCTAATCACAAAATGGGTGAAACCCACAGCATGTCAATCTATTGAAGTGACTGCCTGAAACTGATTAACAGTCCTCAGATTAGACCTATCAGCTGAGTTACTACATTGGCAATTATTCTAATCTAACCGTCTGTGGAGCGGCAGGAATGAATATTTTACGACTTGTAACTTCCAACGCACGTTTTGTAGACAGATTTCTTTTGTGTTTCTGGTTGGAGGCAAGACTGTTGTATCTATTGTGTTACTCAGCAATGTTCTGCAGAAGTGGTAATGATGTACATCTTAGCAAATGACCAGGCCATTCCAGCACACTTCACAGAAATGCTTTGTTAGCATCTAGGAATGTCATAATTGGAGAATTTGCAATAGGTCATCTATAGTAATTAGATGCTTCATTTCTTTCCTTTCTCTGTTTATAGATTACGTAATCTGTTTGATGATAGATTAAGTTCTCTTTCTCTACCGGCCACTAATATTTTCCCAGGATGGGAAAAAAAAAGACTAGCTGCACTTTCATGTCTTGCGGGATCATAAAATTTCTAATTCAATGCCAATACCAGTTTTCTGGTGAAAATTGTTCTACCTCTTTTATTTTAAACAGTTTCTTATTAAACATTTCTTTGCATTATTGTGACTCATTGGAAAGAAGGTGTAAGTATACAATATTTGGGAAAAAGCAGCTGCAAAGGGGACAAAAAATCTACAATGTGAAGAAGACTTCCCAGGCATCAGGGGGAGGAGGAAATGTATTGTGTATGGGATTCTAGAAAAGAAAAGAAATTCTCAACATTTTAGAGGATATGTTGATCCCTATTCCTTCTGAATAAAATTGTGTGTAGAAATATAAGTCTTTAGAATGACTTTAATCAAGGAATACTGTAGATGAGAGGAGCTTGAGGGATGCACAAGAATTTTAGAAAAAGAATGATTAAATGCTAGGTCTACAATATCATGGCAGACTATCACTTGAAGTTGCATGCCTAATGACTTTTAGTTATCCTTATAAAGATAGTCAATTAGGCCACATTTTTTTTAAACAAAGTTATTTCAGGGCTCAAAGACAATAAGAAATTGTGTGATTTTTTTGAAAATGAAGTCCAAACATGAAAAATCCCACATAAATTGCAATTTTTCTGTGTTCATTCTTGGAAAAGGATTCCAACAAGGTAAATTACTTGACTGTTCAGAGTAAAACTTGTAGCTTTTGTTCTAATCAGGTAACTAGATCCTTATGTCATGGACCTGTTGATGTCAATCTGAATGTGATCCAACAGCATGCTCTCAGTGCACATAAGGCAAACCATGTCCTTGCACAAATAGCAGCTCCAGATCAGACACTGATGGTGGGAAAAGTTTCCAAACATTTTGCTGGAGCCCATAGAGATGGTTGAATATCCATTATTGGAGGTTTTCAGACCTGTCTAAACAAAAGCTATGGACAAGCTTAGCTAGCATTGACAATAGTCCACTTCGAGAGGAGACTCAGACTGGGAGCCTTCAGCAGTCTGTTCCAGCCCATATGAGACCTATCATTCTACAAATAGCTGTGAACCCTCTTGCGTTCAAGGCAGTGAGACAGAGTTTAGTATTATGAGCCCTTCCAGAAGCAGTGAATCAGAAATCAGTAAACTGGCAGCAGTGAATTATGTCAGCCTGACATGCTGTAGATCCCTGCATGACAAGAAACAGTATAAGTGCAGCATCATAGCTGGAAGCACAGCTGCAGTCCACTTACTGTATCTCTGAAAAATTGCACCTTTTGAGCTGGGACATTTTATTGCATTTAAAATCTCAGTACATTTGTCATGAAAACTTTCTGCTCATTAATGCAATATTTCTGGAATAGGATGAACTAAAATTGATTTAACTCCACATTTCAGTGTAAAAATTTTTACATGAGCTGTCAAATTATCCATGCAATGCTGTACAAATAAATCATACGGCAGAGATGGTCACAAAGATATTTTTCCTTCCTTCCAGAGCACATCTTAAGGTGATCTCCCTGCCTTTAAATTCCTGCAAAAGGTCTAGGACTCAAATGTTTGTGTGAATTGGAAACCAGAAACATTTCCAATCAGATCACTTTCAATATTTCCTTTTGATCTTGAAACAGCTTTAGAAAAGTTCACCTTACTGTCAATATTTCTTACCACAAAATGATACACTTTGTAACTTTACGAGTTTCAGACAACTTGTAGCTTACTGCAAGAGATGGTTGCTGGGCTGTGTTAAAATAGTCTTCATTTGTGAAAATAAGAAAGACCAGTCCTGAGCATTCAAGCATCAAATTGACCTCAAGCTAAATGCACAACTGAGTGACTCTGTCCTGAACCTGCAGCCTCAGACTGACCCACAAACACAGCTGTACCTCTGCTTGCCTGGAAAGCATTTTTTAATTCCTGAATATTTGCTGTGGACAAAATAAGACCTATGGAAGTGGTAAAAGCCAAAGAGGTAAAGTGGAAACAGCATATTCAATGAAATCTTTTCTCTAGTGTTCACAGGGGCTTAAGGCAAGCTTTTTATTATTATTATTTAATAAAACATTCATTCAGGAAATTAGATACTGTTGAATGACTGAGAGTGATGCTGTATTAGGAACAAAAACAGCCGAGTCTTTCAGAATTATCTGGTGTACTTAACAACCTGATTTAATCTTAAATTTTATAAAAGAGACTGCCACTGTCCTGATCTACTTGAAAGGAATACCATTTTCTGTGTCTTTAATAGGTGAGCGCAAGCTTGAAGTTTTCCTTTGTGAATCGTGTGTGATCCCAAACATCCAGGAGATCTATCACTGCACTGGAGAAAGATACAGTTTAAGCAAAGCAAAGTAAATAAGAAGAAATGACAAGCCAAGCATGTAAATGCCAGGTAGGCTTAAAAATAAGAATAAATCTGCTTTCAGCACTATTGTCCAGGGACAGGCTGTGAAATACGAAGTTACCAACTGTTTATTAGTTCCTAAATCTGTTCTGTTTTCTAGCCCTCTGCTCTTTTGTTTGGTGATTAACTCGAAATTGTACCTTTTCCTGACGCTACAGCAAACAAAAGTCTGGTGCTGTCTGTTTTTCCCCCCTCCACATGCTTACTACTGGAAAATGGTAAGTAAGGACACATATGCATGGCTGCACACACGCCTGTTTGGATGAAGATCCCTTTGCAGCAGTGTCCCTGCATGTACAGGGCCAAGGAACTCCAGTGTTATGCTAGGAATGAGGGTAAGGAAAGGCATCGGAAAGTGGCCATCTGTTTGGCTGACCCAACAAGGCAGGTGGTCCTTCTCTCATCCATATGGTCACCTTTCTATTAACTAGAGGCTGGGTAGGACTCAGTCACCTTCTTTTAAACAAAGGAAAACAAAATGTGGCAGTAACATTTGGGATGTCACTGGACCAAGATGTACAAATCTTACCAGCAACATCCTCCTTAACAGTTCTCTCACATTTCAGTTTTGAAGAAATGTTGTGAGACCCAAGTGCTTTTGTGTTTATAAGAGAGAGAGAGATTCGTGAGGGAGAGGTTAAATGATAGAGGTACTCTGTCACAGAGAAAAGGGAAAAGGAAGATACGTGCTCCTGGGCGGCAGGGCAGGGGCTGCAGAGAGAAACCAAAGAAGAGAAATCCTTCATTTTTTGTAGGTGTTTGAAGAGGTCAGGCAAGCATGTGACTTGAACTACCACAGTTTGGAGGTTCATCCATCAATCACTTTTCAACAGATAAACCTCTTGCCCAAACCTGAATTAAGTTAAATCTCTCTAAAGAGATTAAGTTTTTAACACAAAGACTTCCCCAACACAATGTTGTGCTGTAAACTGCAAAAGCTCACATTTTTCTTATAAAAGTCCTCAAAATAATTATTATTTATGGCACAGTTTTCTACAATTTGCTTACATCATATGTCATTTTCAAATGTGGATTTTTGTTGCTGGTCAACTGTTGTGGTTTAACACCAGGCAGCAACTAAGCACCACGCAGCCGCTCACTCACTTCCCCTGCCCCCCCCCCTCAGTGGGATGGGGGAGAGAATCAGGGGAGAGAATCAGGAAAAGAAGTAAAACTCATGGGTTAAGATAAGAACGGTTTAATAGAACAGAAAAGAAGAAACTAATAATGATAATGATAACATTAATAAAATGACAATAGTAATAATAAAAGGATTGGAATATACAAGTGATGCACAATGCAATTGCTCACCACCCGCTGATCGATGGCCAGTTAGTCTCCAAGCGGCGATCCCCCGACCCCCACTCCCCTCAGTTTATATACTAGATGTAACATCACATGGTACGGAATACCCCTTTGGCCAGTTTGGGTGAGCTGTCCTGGCTGTGTCCCCTCCCAGCTTTTTGTGCCCCTCCAGCCTTCTCGCTGGCTGGGCATGAGAAGCTGAAAAATCCTTGACTTTAGACTAAACACTACTTAGCAACAACTGAAAACATCAGTGTGTTATCAACATTCTTCTCATACCAAACTCAAAAACATAGCACTATACCAGCTATTAGGAAGACAACTAACTATCCCAGCTGAAACCAGCACATCAACCTAGGATTATATCGTACTATCTCCATCTGCTAAGGAAACACATAGGCATGCACACACTGCTTAGGATGCACACACATTTGTGCATACCTACACACTGGTCTCTGAGAAAAAGCAATATATACTCTGATATCGTAAAAACAATAAGCCTGTAGTACATGTAGTTCAAACATTGGTGTTGAAAAGTGTAAGTAGCACACCGCTTTAATTTCAGCTCATCATACACATCATACAGAAAGCTTTATCAAGCACGACCAACATGCTAGTTTATGTTCACCCTATCGGGCCTGCCTGTAATTCATTATCATCTGATGTCTGAGAGCTTAAATGTGTTTCCTAGTCTCATTCCAGTTTCAAGTGTCTATATCACAAAAACTGTCACTGTTCCTGGCCTCAAAATTGCATGTTTATAGACAGTTGTCAGCAGAAAGGCTGGGCATATGAGCACTTTTGAAAAATGAGTTCAGTTTTTATTCCTAAAGGTAGCTTATGCAGGTACAACACTGAGGTTTGTTTGTGAGACTAAAAGAATTCCTGCCTGGCTAATGTCCAAAGGAAGATTTCTTCCCTATATATGGGCTAGGTTCAATTTCTAGAGCTGATCCTTTTTTCTTTTGATAGCACCAAGTTTCTAAAAAATAAATGATTGTAAACAGAAGAAAAAAAAATCCAAAATATCTAGAAAGAAATTAACAGCCCATCTAAATTAAGCATCTGTACACTACAGAAACAGTAATACTGAGATATCATCTTTTATTTTATCCAGGCTTACTTAGGTGACTATTTGCTTTTCATTTTACATAGGAAAGTGGTACATGATTATAAAAGAAAAAAAAATTATAACTGTGAGAGAAAAACTGGGGCTTCAGTCTGATCATGATGTGGAATGTATCATCATGATTGTAAAAGATGAGGTGAAAGGACCATCTAACCTCATATTCTGCCTCTGTCTGTGGCTAATGACAGCTGCCTAGAAAAAACTAATAAACATAGTGCAAATATGTAGTAACACTTCTATGGGATACTCTCTCTGCCTCTAAATATCAATGGCTCTGGGACTGTTTGAGTTGTTCAGTCATCTTTCCTGCAACCATGCAGGATTTTATATACCTCTATACACCTCAGTCATCTCTCTTCCAACCTGCAAAGTCTTTATCATAAAAAGCTCTCCCTTACTTTTTGTCACCCTTTCCTCTACCTTTACTAATTCCACTGTATTCTTTACAAAACAAAGGGGACCAGAACTGTATACAGTTTTAAGGAGATGGGGGTACCAAAGACTTGAACCTGTAGAGCCTTGACAAATATTGTTTGAACCTTATCAGAAACAAATTCAGCTATTTGTCCCGTACCCTTACCCAAAATCAAATTTTATTATCTTTGTTCACCATTATTTGCTTTTATTAGCTAATGCTCACCATTTTAGACAGTAGAACTACTCCCCAAAATATACAGATCTTATTGCCTGTTTAAACTCATAGTGTCTTTGATATATTGCAATTATAAGAAAAACCAAGCAAAATGTTACTCACTTGTATTTATCTTCTGAAGTGAAATGTGCTTTTCCAGCTGTCTACGAAGTTTCACCTCTGCTCCATATTTACCAGTAGTGCCATTGTCAGCCAAAATAAAATGAGAATGCATACTGTTGAGCACTGTCAACTTACTCATGGGATTGGACATCGTCTGGTATGGTCGGACCACCTGCATTTTAGAGACAGAGGAAAAAAAAGTACTAAACAGAAAAGACCCTTTGAATCAGTTATAAGATACCAGCTGACAAGATGATACAAAAGAAAAAAAATCAAAACTGTTTGAAGTATTGCACTCAAGCACTGCTGTGTTCTATGTGTAAATTAGAAAATAATCTTAGCATTTAAACCACCTCTTGTGGCCACCTTTTGTAAACACCGACCTTTTAGACTCAGACACTGCTTAAAGGGTTTTCCATGGTAATCTGTTTCAGTAGCACCAATGGCCACTGTTTCAGTGTTAAGTCCATCTAACGGTCAGTCCTCCAAAGGTCTGTGTGACTACACACACACACACACACACACACACGATATTACACCACATTTACAGTTTCCTTGGAAAAAACTGTTGGCCCATTCTTAGCATAGTACAAAGGTAGTTGCTTGTGTTCACAACAGCTTTAGAAAGTTTCCATTCAATGGGGAGTTTGCTACACTTCAGTTGATTTGTTTTTGTCAGGAGAAACTCTTCTGCAGAGTAAATTGTTGCAGAGTTATCCCACTCATAGCCTCCAGACAGACCAAATAATAGCACTGGGCCACATTTGGCTGTCAGCTACTTCGGTGGGTCTCCAGTGACATATCTAAGACTGCACTGATGTGGCAAAATAATTTGTTCTGTGTCAAGGGATCCTGGCTGATCATTCGAAGACAATTCCTAGAAATATTGTTCACTGTATTGTTTACATATGTCTTGTCTTTTTGGAAAGACAAAACTCCTGAAAATTTGTAAAATGAAGTCCTAGCTGAAGAAATGCTGAAGTGACTTCTTACAAAACTCAGTTGGGCTATAGTTCATCTGTAAGGAATTTTCTTCACAACTCTGGCACTGTTCATTTTGGAAATCTAACAAGATCTTCTGCTTTTTAATGCACAAAAGTGTACACTCAAGTTTTGGCAAAAATACTTGCAGACAGAAATATATTAACTTATTAATTTCTTCCAGGGCTTCTCTCCCCTTTTTTTTATTCTAAAGAGCTCTGTAACCGAGATGTAATTCTTTATAAATAATATGTGTTAGTAATACTTTGGACAGAGATATCTCTCTCTATTATTTTCACTTGTGAATGCTTGCAGCACTTTGCTGAACCCTTGGATGGCAAGGGGAAACCTACAGACTTCTTTTGCTATTATAAACTGTCACACAGAGGGTACTCTGTAAGCTGTTCATCCTGCAAAAGGGAGGAACTAGGTCTGAGAAGACCAAGAGGGCAGCTGGCCAGCAGCAAGGCAGTGCACTCCACTGTGAGAACAGGTGATAGCTTTGGCTCAAGTTTCTCTTGTACTGTTTCTTTTGGTGCCCCATTCATAAAACATTTATTCTACCGGCACATACATCTTAACAAATAGCAATATACTGCTGGAACATGTTCATTAAGTAGCTTCTACAGACACAGAAGCCATGCGTCCCATGCCACAGTCAGAAAGAAAAAGAAGGTTCTTCCTCACATGCCTAAGAATCAAATAAAATCAAACTAAAACAGTTACAGGTATTTTAAACTGGTACCTGCCCCACCTCTTAATACATAGCAGGCACAGGCCAGCCAGATCTGATAGAAGAGTAATGACTTGAGTTGCCCTTTCATTGTATGACTACGAGCTGCTGCGCATGCAATTCTACTGACAGCTTGTGCTTTGTCCCCGAGAGCCACAGCTCAAAACTGTGTAATGGTGACAGCTTGATCTGCAGTTCTAATAAGCTGCAGCACCAAAGCCTCCACACATTGACTTAGTAATGCTGCTGCAGGGCAGATTAGAAGGCTACCCTTTCATTCTGTGTCTGCTGTTTAGCTACAAGGTGAATCTTATGTTTAATAAATTTTATAGATGTGAAAATGAGAATACAATTATTTTCAATTGAGCTGTTCACAGCATGCACAGTTCAACAGCTGAAATACTTTTTAAAAATAATAAATTGCACAAACCACACAGTCAGACTCTTTTCCTGATTAAAGGATAAGCAAAATCTTCAGGAAGGCAGGAAAATCCTAGGCTTTGAGGCTATTTCCTTGAGGTGAATTTATTTTACACAACGCTCAGCAGATTTTCAATTTCTCACTCTTACACTTCCCATTCCTCTGTTCTTTTCAATCCC
Organism: Aquila chrysaetos chrysaetos; assembly: GCF_900496995.4. Taxonomy (NCBI): domain Eukaryota; kingdom Metazoa; phylum Chordata; class Aves; order Accipitriformes; family Accipitridae; genus Aquila; species Aquila chrysaetos. The sequence continues at coordinate 46,809,110 of NC_044030.1, forward strand.
TTACATTTTACAGGCAAGTTAAAAGGTTGGGGAAACTTTGACTGCAATGTTTTCTCATCCTCCTTCTGCATTGAGAAGAGGGAATAATGTCGCCTCGCATCTTCCTCTGCAGAGTTGAAAGGAAGCACTTATGCTCAAGACAACCCCTCTAAATATAGGTTGATGAATGTGACAGCAGCCATGCTGTGAAGCAGTACTAAGGCTGCACGGGCTGAGGGCATTCTGTCAATAGGCGAGGTGTTGGGCTAACCAGAGCAGTTAGTTGCCTTTGCATCCTGAGGTGGCAGCAAGCTTGAATTAAAAGCACTGTTACACTCTGTTTACACTCCCTGTGGGCACAGGACACTCAGCATAGGGACAGCACTAGAAAAATCGCTCAGGGTAACTCACCATGGACAATGAGCATGCATGTGCCATGTGATCCAACGCATGGACCTGAGCAGTCTAGGTGAAGGCTAGGTGAAAGGTGAAAGAACTTACAATAAACCTAGTGTGTTCAGAGTAGCGCAGGAGAAAGAGAGAGATGCGTGCTTTGCTTCTCAAAAAGCAGTAGCTGTTGTTCAAATTAAGCCTTCTCTGCAGCCTCACTGTTCTGGGGTACACCAGGGAATAGAGTAGTTGCTGGTTTAATTTAAAGGATCCTGGAAGCATCATGGTCCAAATTCTCCATATATGCTACAAATATGCCAGTCCCCAGCTTTGCCCCAGGCATGCTTCCCACCTTGTAGGTAGCAATAAGAGAGCTGAATCTCTTTTCCTTATGCCTTTCCTTAGAGTAATAATTATTTCCTGATGCAGCCTGCAAGGCAGGTCTGATACTTTGACATTGGATAAAAGTTACAGTGAAACAAACTTGTGAACTAACTATTTATGGTTATTTGTAATCTCCCCCCCCCCAGCAATTCAATTTATTCTCAAAGAATAACATACTTCTGGAAGGACAACTGCAAAGTATCTACTAAACCCAAGTCAAAATTGGTAACAACAAATCCAACGACAATAAAGTAATATACACTTACTAATTAGTTGCCTGAGATTTGTAACTTTTATCTTTTTTCTGAAACCTGCAGAAAATAATTAAATCAAAACATAATCTTTCTGACGCTGTCAAAACAAAGAAGTATGAGAGACAGAAGGAAGTAGTCTCATGCTATAAGCTAACATTTTTCAGATTACTATGAAAGAATGAAAAGGAAACATGTAGCCCGTCTTGACAGTCTGATGGACCTGTTGTCTGGTATACACACACAGAGCAGGTAATATGAATGCTGGTCTTTCTGACAATACTCACCAGAACATGTTTTAAAGACCGTGGTTTAAAGTGCTGAGTTCTGGCCACATACCTATCAAGCTTGACTGCTATATGATTTTTTTTCCATATACATGAATGGTAAGGAGACACTAATTCTAAGGCAATGCTAATTCTTGAATGCACACTTTCTCTGGTTTGGATAATCTTTGGCAATCTCAGGGAGGTAGGTGGTATTCTGAAAATGAAGGGGACTCTGTACTGACAGAGCGAAGTCCTTTATAACAAAGCATTTACTGATGGGATCAGGGAGAAGAGAGTGGGCAGGACTTGGTGTGTTGATGAAAATAAGCCTTTCTCAGTTAGTTCAGCTGTAATATATAGCAAACAATTCCAGTTCTTTAAGCTTTAAGCTTTCCTCATTGGTTATGTTTTCTGCACCTCCTGTTTGCTCTTCCTTGACTTGTCTTACAACTAGACATTGCCCTCATGTGTGTCCAGTGCCATAAAAATGAATGATTCCCAAGGTCGTATATCAGTCCTGGTACTAAATTTCAGAATAATACTCATCCTTCTGAAATAGCATTGAGTTACGATGTAATTGAATTGTTAAATATTAATGACTACCTGGTGACCCATTAAAACATGGAAGGTCCCCAACTTTCCTGAAGAAGTTGTCTTGTCTGTTATCGTCCAGGGATTTTGAGAAGTTCATGCTAGCACCTGCTCCACGACAGGCTGACTTCTAACCTCTCTGTTGTGACCCTGCCCTCCAAAGTGCATACAACCTTCCAGCTTTTAAATTTCCTCCCTATTCCACCATCCAAATCAATACTGAAAAAAGCTGAAGATATAACTGAGCAGGTAGAGCAAGACTGAAGATTTCTGCTGTGAGTACCGTTTGAGCATCCCAGAGAAAACTTTGTTGATGACATGTTGTTACCTTCAGTTATAGTTATAAAATTCAGCAACTGCACTAATATAAAAATTGGTTACTCTGAAACTGCAGTCTTTAACAGATCAGAAGCATTATCTAGAAACAGACTGAGAAAGCCAGGCATTATTTTTTAACAAAAGAAGTATCTAAGGATGTTTGTATTCAACTTATGTTTAGTACCATATAAATTTAGCTTTTATATAAAATGGGAAAATATTTGCTCCTTATTTTTATGATTTCAGCTGCATAGGAGAGTAGGTTTCAACTAGCAGTATATTCATTGCTTCAGTTTTATAAAATTTATTTTTTCTGAATATTCTGAGCAGTACAAAAGAACAGGTATCTGTTATTAGTGAAGTCCATAAAGAACATCTACAACTGCAATGATTGTGCTTTCAACATTTGAGTTCTAGGAAGTAAAAAATGTAATTTATTCTGGAACACAGAGTACATGAAAGGGGTATATATATATATATATAAACAAAAAAAAATATATAACATATATGATATATAAAAATATTATATTATATATTATAGTATATATAATGTTATCTACATTTGTATAATAAATATATTTTTATTATATAGATATAAATTTGCTGTGAGAAAGTAGTTTTCTTTCTGATAATATTTTTTGCTTTTATGTAGCACTTTTATCTGTTTATGCACAAGTCTACAAAGTTGGCTTATGTTTTGGGTTGTGCATTCTGCTGCATTAAATGATAAAAGCCGACCACCATTGCTTCTTTTTTACTGACTAAAGCCTTGTTAAAAAGAATGAGTATTTTACTTTTTCGAAAATTTCTGCTGAGCTTCAATTTTGCCATACTCTAGTTGTTGAGCGTAACTGAAAGATCAAAGAAGTAACGCAGGGAGAGAAACAGACTATAATCCATGGCTGTAACAGTACTCTAAGGGAGACAAATAACACCCAAGAAATTTGGAGAGAATTTAGGAATTTCTCCTTAAGTCAACCTGCTGGATCCACATATGGAAGGATTTTTTATAGCAGGCATGGAAGAGTGGGTGTCATGGGTTTTGTAGTGATTCAGCACAGCAGCACAGAAGCTCTATTTTAGTTTCAATCAGTTCAGTAAAAAAGTGTTTTGTTTTTTTTTTTCCCCTTATAACTTTCATTAGTAAAAAGAATTCTATTTAGGTTATTTGGTTATATACTACAGCATCTTGACTGATCAATGACGTATCACAGTATGCTGGAAATGTCCTTTTCACTGGGTCACCCAGTAAAAGCATATTTTGATTTAAGTCTCAAATACTAGCTTCTTTGGACTAAAAATGAAACTTATTTGAATGATTTCATTGAGCAAAAGGCAAGTACTAAAATCAGTATTCTCTTTGTAATCCAGGCACTATTCCTACTGAGGTGACTAAGAATTACACTCAATTGAGGACTGAACAGTCTCCAAATGGAAAGACGTGCATGCTCCAAAGACTCAGAAAGTGCACTCTTAAAAAGAAGAATGGCTCTGTATGTAGGAGAAACTTGTTTATAATCCAAGTTTTTTACAAGACTGAGTAAGCCACCTTACTTTCTCAGTCTTCTGTCAGAAAATTGGACATAAGGCAACTAACTACCCTTCCCTTGTACACTTTGTTTTTAAATTAGAATCTAAGTGTGTTAAGAGAGGCACTATTTTCTGCTATATTGCTTTTACAGTACTGCAGTGAGACAAGTCTCTTAGGGATCTTTAACCATCACAGTATAACCAATAGCAAACAACAGCAATAATTTTCTTAACTTGGCCAGTTCTCTTTATGTCTCTGAGGAAAGCCCTTTGGATTCCCAAGAGCTGAGTGATTTGGATGGACTGGTAAATGTAATAAGACACCTCGGCTATGACTTCAAGATCCATACAGGCCAGGCAAGGGCTGGAGCATTGGAAGATGCACAGCTCTGCTGAGCACGCCTGACTTGCCACAAGGCACAGGGAGGCAACATGCACTGGGGCATGTGCAATAACTCCCCTCTTCTCCTCCCCCTCCCCAAATGCCATGACTAAGACAATTTTCTGTATCCATTTGGTGCTGGAAGGGTATGTTTTGACAAATCCTTGGTTCTGATCATAATTTAACTAGACATAGTGCATATAGGCATAAAGCCACATTGATGCTGGAGTTCAACAGGCCTTTTACTATTGGTTGACTTCCCCCCCCGCCACATAATCCTTTGTGGCCTTTGTTTCTTGCTTAATGATGATGCATTTTACATGCTTATGGTACTATTTATATTTCCCCTTCTTGGTTCATTTCACAGCATTCACCTCTAATGAGCCAGTCAATACAAAGCTTTGATTTTCAAAAAGCTTCCTCACCAAATGATTCTAAAGAAACTGCACACATTGGGTAAGAGGGAAAGTCCTTTGAGGGATTAGTAACTGGGGAAAGCTGAGGGGAAGGGATTGAAAACAGTAAGAAGGAAAAGTTAATTTTTGCAAAGAGTGAGTGTTACTAAGTTGATTTAGTGATATAAGTGGCCTGCTACAGTTGTAAGGGATTTGGGGTTAATGAGAGTGTGAAAAGCTTACAGATATTTCAGTGGACTATGAAGAGTTAAAGAAAGTCTTCATAAAGCAGCCTCACTAGGCAATAAAATGGAATATGAAATTCAGTATCGGTGAGCATAAAGCAATATCATTACATGTGCATTAGAGATGGATAAAATCTAAGTGCTTCAGCATTGCATCATGCCATTGATCAATCATTTTATGAAAATATTAGGGACCAGGATGTTCGGAGGAAAAGTTTCAATTTTGTCTGTTACAGATACATTTTGGAACTATTTTGTCCTTAGTGATGACCCTGTAATTGTAATCTTACTGATATAACTGTGGCTGCATTAAAGGAAGACTTTACCCAAATTTGTTGTCTTTACTGTTTTTTAAACTTTTGTCACTTTCTGTCTTATGATCAGACTAAGTATTAACCTTTTTTGATATCCCAGCAAGCTTTTTTTTTTAAATTAATGTACAACTTCTTGGTTTCCTGTTAAATTTGAAGCATATTTAGAGGAAAAAGTCTCTTAAAGAAATAAGAAATCAGGGAGGGCTTTTCCAGTTAGCTGGAGCAGCTCAGAAACCAACTTTTTTCTTTAGCTCTTTCTGTGGAAGAAGGCTCCAGAGCCTCTTTAACAGGTGGTGACTAGCTGAGAACAGAGGTAGGTAAGTTTCCAACAGGTGGAAATAACTAATTCAGGAATAACAACGGCTCAAAATTCATGACTAATTTGATGTCCTTTCTTGCCTGCTTTCTTCTTAGAATGCTTCCAGAACTCCATGCACAGTCCATAAAGACTGCATATTTGAAATTGAAGTGTACATTACACTTCTTTAACAAGACGCACCTTGTCTTTGTGATTAGCTGTTTCTGCTAGTCACCTTATACAGTGCATCTCAGAAGAGTTCATTAGTGGCTCAGAATTACTGCTGCAGAGTCCCATCCTGCTTGTTTGTATGTATTGGTAACCCTATTATACAAGTGGTGGTGGTATTAGAGTACAAAACCCCATGCTAGTACAATTCCCCCTAATGGCTATACGTTAATAGTGAATTGCAATGAATTTCAGTTGGATCAATTTCTACATACTCATTGTAATTCCTTCTGACCTAACTGATAATTGAATCTTCTTCCCCTCCCCATCTTGCTAATGGACAAACATACAGAGAAGAACAGTTTAGAGTAATGTAGACAAGAAAAATGTTCATTAGGCAGAATGAAGACTCTATCTCTTCTCTACTCAAAGCTAGCTGATTCTCAGGCAGATTGCTTGGGTATGGACCAGAGGTGAGGTAAAAAAAGGGCTCACAAAAAACTTCAGGTAACACATAACCAGTGTAAGTAAACTATTCATGTATTTAAAATTGGGGGTTTAATCTTTCTGAGTGACAGTATAGGTTTAAAAGAGAAGAGTGATATTAAAGAGTACAAGAGACACCTACTCTGCCCTTCAGAAGGTGACTGAAGCAATGATTGTTTGAGGTCTGATCTCATGTCCAATACACTTATAAGACTCTTCACAGTTGCAGTAATAAAAATGTATAGGACGGAATGTATTATAAGGGGGACAGTCTGCAATTCTGAATTTAACCAATGCATCATAGTATTGTTTCAAAATAAACCAGACTTCAAGCTTTGCAATCAGTGTTTTCTTAGGCACTTTTCAGGGTTCATAGTGTTCTAAGGATGAAACTTTAAGATATTTTCAAGAATAGCATTTAATGAAATTTCTTTATCATTTATTTTTAAGGAATGTACAGTGCAGGAATTTATGTATTGATTTTTTGCTGCACACATTAGTTCTATGAGGAATTGTTAAGTGAGGGATGGAGAGGAAAGGAAAAATAATTGGAATATTTATATATATTGGAGTTGATCTATGTCCATATAGGGCTTACATCTTTGCCAATCAGGTCCTCTTGATTTTCCACAATCCCCCAGGGAGCTATACCGATGGTGCAGATCTTCCCTCGAGATTTTGAGGCGTGATCTTTCAGTGCATCTCCAACATGCCGAATGACTCCTGGGAAAGAAACAGCATAAAATAGAAATTCATAATTATGTCCTTTTTATTCATTATGGTATGGAGTTAGTATAGAATTCTTTTTTAGGGAACACCTATGTATATACCTACAATTAAGTACAGCTATGAATATATTCCTATTGATTATTATTACAGTAATACTGTAAGTCCATTTTACAAAATTTAAAAAATATTAAGTAGCAAGAAAAAAAACTATACAGCTCTAGAAATAAGAATAGAAATGTTGACAGCTGACTGTAACTTGTTTATCTGCACTTGTATTCACAAACATATATGCATGCAAGCATTTGTATCCTTCCCAAGCATAGAAAGAAGCACAGGAATTACTGCCCCACCAAGCCACCCAAAAAGTGTAGCTTGCACACAAATGTTCCCTTCTGTCTGAATAAAGGACAGCAATGTGAAAACATCATTACACTACTCTGTGGTGAGCTATTCTACCATTCTTTCTGAACAAATTCAGTCACCTGAGATAGCTTCCAGCAGAATATTAGAAAACCCACTGGGGATCAGTGAGAAAACAGAAATTAGTAGAGAGAGAATGACTGCTCCCCAGCTCTCTTCCACGTGCTTTCTGGTAACGCTCCTTGTATGCTTTAGGCCAGCTTTGTCCGTGTTTCTGTGGATCCCTGTGCACAGGACAAGTGCCATTCCTCCTTCCTTTTCATAAAATAGTTTCTTTACCTGTGTGTCAATAACTTTTTATGATGTGGCTGCACTGAAGCAGACCTGTGGATTTGCTGCGGTTGTTATCCGTTACTCAGTTTCTGTGTTTGCTTCTTGTTCAGAATCCACAATTTCAAGATGACTGGATTGGAATTGCAACAGTCACACAATAGATGTGATTTTAGCCATAGTTTTTCTGCACTGTAAACGAACCATGTAAGAAAACCCCCCACAACCTAACAAATCCTCTGAGTCTTGGAGTCTAATTTCCTTCCTATGGTGGAAAATGAAAAAAACCCCTGTACCTGCAATCAGCTATGAATTAAGCTGTGATCCAGCAACCCAAAGGATTCAAAGCAGTAAATCCATCCAGACTGCAAAAAATTCTGCTATGTAGAATAATCAACTTTCAGCATGAAATGAATATTCAGAACAACTTGTTTAAGTCATTTAACAGTCATGGTTATAGCCAGGTAGGCATCATCCTTGTCACATCACTGATTCTCAGTCCAACAGCGGTATTTCAGGATTTTTCAATTATACTTTTCCTTAAGAGAAGTCTGATTTAAAAATTCATCATCAACAGAACAGACTGTACTCAGAAATTCTCAATTTGTACAATTTCACATAGAGATAAGACACTTAATTTTCATCTACACAGTTTGAAAACCTAGCCCTGGAGCAATCAACTGCTTTGCTCCAGAAATCAAAACAGCAATGAGAGTTAAGTGATAATGCAGAACTGCTTCTGGATTATGTTTTTAAAATAATACACACCAACTTGAACTTCATTGTTTTGTCTAGGTAATTTTTCAATACAGGAAAAAAAATCCTTTTCAACAGTAATTATGTTGACTTTCCTGGTTCATTTGTATTGTTTTGGCATTTGTAACTATGATGATTTGAAAAATGGTATGAAGCAGCCATGCACTTACCAAATGCAAATATTATAGTCAGTCCTTCTTTACAAAATTTCTGTAGTTTGATTCCTACAGTTCCTGTGGTAATCCACTGCAACAAGTGTACAATATCTACAGTTTTCTAACGTGCTTTTAACTTAAAATTTATATCTGCCATCGTCACTACAAAAGTATCTGGCAAATAATGTAACTATTATCATCACAGTATACAGGTCAACATTTAACCTGATTTTTTTTCCTTGATCTGCAGAGATGTGGGGGATATTACATACATGTGAGTCTGTCTATTTATCTAACACTCCAGAAGCTATGCTTCTTTGCTATTTATATTGCTGCTGTGATAAAATTGAATATTGTTTTAAATTTGATGTGCTCTGGAAACTAAAAAGTCTAAGACTCCTATTAAGCATTCATATTCAAATATGTAGGAGTTGATCCACAATGCACTAAAATTAATGCATGATAGAGTGATTACAAAGTTCTCCATAGACAGTAAGAGGGCACACTCTGTGGGATTACTAGAGTAATAAATTATAGCTTTGTTACTGCAGCAAATGACAGTGATGTAAGAATTTACAAGTACACGTCCTAGGTCAAAACTTTTTGCATTTCTCTCTAGCAGAACTCTTTGACTTTCCCCTGACTGTCTCCTCCTTTCTGCCTCCTTCAGGAAGGGTAACTGGGAAGCCACTGCCCAACATTTTTTATCTGGAGAACTATGTTTTGCAGCTTATTCCCAAAACCTACATGCCATCTCCCAGCAGAGCTGGGCCAGCTGTTATCTTGGGTCATTAGGAAACCCATATGGTGTGTTCCAGATGCTCTGAACTTCAAATAGAAATGGCAATGTTATTGCTCTTGCTGCAGGGGTAATAGAAAAAAATTAGGCCAAGCTGTCTACAAGAAAGAAAAAAGTGACACTTATTCACGATAAAGTTTACGACCATGTCCACAAAACAGAAACTTTTTTCCTTTCATACTTCAGATCATCTTATAAGATAAAATAAAGGTCTTTTCTGGTTGAAAATGTCTTCCATTTTATGTAATAAGAGTTTGACTTCTTCGGTTTCTGGTTAGTAGTCCCTCCCTGTAGCTTAGTGTTGATCTTATAAAGTCTTCACTGGCAATATACTAATATAATTGCCTCACAGGAGGCTTTATTTTCAGCTCCCCAGTGTGCTTTTCATGCTTTAGCAAACCTTTTATTCCCTGGTAGCTGCCAGGCTGGTATGAACTTGGCATTTTCTTGTTTGCACATAGTACAGCCAACACTAATAAAATAAAACATGGAATGGCTTCTTAATCTCATCAGTCCTAACTTTTTTTCTGTGATGAAATCTCCTAGATGCCACTGTGCTTTCATTTCAATTGCTGTTACCTGTGTTTACTCCTCCAGTGAATATCCACGCTCCAGTTGTCATAGCAGCCTTAATGAGGCCTTTTCCAAAGACTTGCTTGAGTTTTGGCTGAAGTTCAAAATTCTGAAGGCCCCCGTGCACAGAGATGAGAAGTTTAGGGAGCTCAAGCTGCCACTCTTTGGTCATCAGATGCAGAAGAAGGTCAGGCTTTGTGTCAAAAGACACACGTACATACTGCAGAAATAAGAGCAGTAGTAAAGAAAAAAAGATTGGTTATACTCACTGGTTCCTAATACATACGATCTATGCCCAATAGATCACTGAAAAAAGGCAACCTTTATGACAAAAGCACTAACTAATTGCTAACTTGATGATTTTTCGAAAGTTAGAAAACTAGGAAACTAGGAATAATGGAACACTTGCAATTCACAGGCTGGGCAATTTTCCTTTATTTAGGACATTAAGTCATTAATTGTTTCAATATGCTTAGCAAGGCTTGAAAGATAAATGTCTTTAATCTATGGCTGCAAAAACTGGAGAAAAATTTAAGTGGTCTGCCAAAGATGACCTAGGTAGTCAGAGTCACAACTGTGCGCTCACTTGTATCTTATTTTCAAGTTAATAAAATCAAACTCTCAAAAGGTAGGACTAACAGAAACAAGCTCGGTTGTGCAAGCACACGTAAGTTTAAACTGAGCAAGGCTACTAAGCAGGTACTTTTCAGATGAACGAATGCTAACTTATGACTTACAGACTGATTTGTATAGATCCATGAATTTGCCTAACAGGGCACAAGACCCTATATAAGTGCTTTGAAACTCATTTACACACTTCAGCTCTTGGCTCTTCTGTGCTACGTCTGCAGCATTTTGCCCCAAGGGAGGTCATGCCCATCTGCGTGTGCTCAAAGATAACAACTGTCTTCAAAATTTCTACAGCACTACCATGTCATACACATACCTGTCCCTTCCTGACAAGCCTGGCTCTCTAGGCTGTTTCTCCCGCTCTTTCTGTTGCTGATGTATGAAGGGTTTCACAAAGCCCGTGACAGGGCACATGATACTTTTTTGAATTCTAGTTGCATAGCAGAAATGGGCTGTAAGAGGATAAAATTCTTTCTATAGCTGGTAAGATCTGGAAGGATCTTCTTAACTGAATAAAACAGGTTATAGAAAGCCACTTATCTATCAAACTTCTGATTGAACCAACGCATATAGTTACTTCAGCAGACTTTCCTTTGACAGGTTGTCAGCACAGCCATCAGGTA